>NC_056729.1:1364201932-1364549286 GCF_019279795.1 Protopterus annectens | reverse complement strand
AATATTGGCTTTATCACTGTGGATATGTGCGTCCGTGTTCAGGGATTGCTCCTCGTCATACCCACGCCGGCTTTTCTGCTTTCGTAGTTGATGTTTGCATTGTTTGTAAAATTTCTACATCTAAACTGTCTGAGGTTTGTCATTCCTCATTCACACAAACACTTTCCAACTGTGAGGCTGCTTGTTTTGCAGATGCATGGGCCCATGCCTTACCTTTCCTACTGTTATCCTGTTGCTTTCTATGACTTGCACATTTACACTTACCTACTTTAGTGGGTGACTGAATGGAGTCTAATGCATTCAAGATCAATTGCGCATGATTAATCGGTTTACCGTGGATGTTATCATTCCCCTATTCTTCCACTGCTGCTCATAAACATGCACTGTACAGACAACATACTGACTATCGGGACATATGTCCACACATCAGTTTTCCACTACAGTACAAGCACGTGTTAAAGCTATCTATTCTGCTGCTTGAGCAGACACGTTATGCTGCAGGGTTTGGCCGTCTACAATCTCATTATCAATAACTACTGCATACCCTACTTGATTCGTTCCTGTTGGACTCTGTCTACATGATCCGTACACATTAATTGTCACCTCTGCATCATCTAAGGGTATATCAGTGATATCATGTCTGTGTGTAGTTATTTAATCCATTTCGTATAGGCAACTGTGTGGTGTGCCATACACAGGTGTCGGACGTGACGTTGATAGGTTTCATGTTGTACAACGTTCAGTCACCATATGAGGTTGAATCAGTGGTATGGTCAAACAAGACAAATGTCTAGCATGGGTCAGGAATGCTATCTTCTCTTGCAGCAGACTGATCGCAACTGCATGACACATTCTCACAGTGAGAGGGTGGTCTAGTAACATTAAGGCCGGGCCTGTACTGCCATGGGTGCTACAACAACTGCCTGTACACAATGTGGCACTGACCATGCCACAGTGTCCAACTGCAATGAGTAGTGAGCTATGTAGCGTTGCTTACTTCCATGCTGTTGCATCAAGACTGACGTCATATATCTCCGCTTACAATCTACAGTCTGACAACATGTGTTATGATTATTCAGAAGACCTACTACAGATGTTGCAGCTATCAATCGTTCTAGTCTGCAGACAGCTGTTTCTGCTACTGTTATCCAGTGTAGTATGTGTTGTGCTGCCATAGGTGTATTAAAGATTACGGCAGACAATACAGTGGATTCCACAGCATTGTTTGGTAACCAGCTTTGACAAATGTTAGTCGGCCCAGACAGGACTTCATTCCCTTCTTGTTAGTTGGCTTGTGTGCTTATGAAATTGCTACCGTCCTATCATAATGTGATGTTCTACCCTACTTGGATACCACATATCCCAGGTACTTGACCTGTATTCTCTGTAGTTGCAATTTATGCTTGCTTACTTTATGTCCCTGTTCTGCTGAATATCTGAATAATGCTATTGTATCTTCCATACATTGCTGCTGGGTAGGGGCCGCAAGCAGAATATCATCCACATAAAGTAGAACTTGACTGGCCCCGGGTGGAGTTAACACCGGAATATAGCTAGCCATCTCCTGTGGGAATATCGTTGTACTTTCACAGTATCCCCGCGATAGCCGGGTATGGCTGTATCTGTTACCCTGAATGTACATATGAAGCAATACGGACTATCTGGATGTATAGGTATTGCAAAGGAAGCATAGCTTATATGTACCACGGTAAGATAGTTCTGTGGCGTGTTCATAGCATTGAATATAGTGTGTGGGTCTGGCACCATCGCTACCCTAAGTATTATTACGTGATTTACAGCTTGTACATACTGTACCATCTGCCATTCCCCCTTTGTTTTCCGATCAGAAGATACAGGGGTATTGCATGGTGAATAGCGATTACTTTGTAGGTGGGGAATTCCCTCTGTGACTTTACAGATATCTTCTGGTGTCCACGGTCTATACACTACGGGGGTTGGGTCCTGGCCTTCCTGTCCTGCATGAGGGTTCGGTACTTCAATTAATTGACAGATATCCTCACTCTGTTCTAGTGACTGTCTTCTTACTCGGGTGTTCCTAGGTATGTTACGAGTTCGGGATGTGGTTTCAATAGCTACTGTTACATTTGGTCGTTGTGCTACCTCTGTTGCCACAGGATAACGTGTGGGGACTAGCCTGCCCTCCCCCTTCATATCCTGGATGTGGTATCGGAGGTGGTAGGGTGTTGTGGGGGGGGGGGGTATCGGTACTACTGTATTATGATCTTCTCTGTGTACGTATGATGCTTTGACATTTGTAGTGTTCTGTTCCCTTCAGTTCACTACCTCAATCCACCTATGTGCATGACGGATACCCAATTGTCGCTGTTTTGTCGCCTGCACATCTTAGGGCTGCCACCTTTTCAAATGCACAATGTGGGACATTAGTGTTCGAACGTGTAATTTTCCAGGAAAAGCATACCCACGGCCAGTACATGGGACAGGATTTCACTTTTGCCAGGAGAGCAACCAATTGTTGTAGCATTTCAGTTGCTTATTCTGTTTATTATGATATTTTGTTGTTCCAGATACATAATTACTGTTTTATGCTACCATTTTGAAATATATCTGGGAAATGTTTGTCCTGTGATTTCAGGACATTTGCCATTTTTTCGGTTTGTTTGCAGGACACAACTGGCCAAAGAGGGACTGTCCCTCTCAGGGTGGAACAGGTGTTTACCGTAGAACATGTGCATCACATTTTCAGGGATTACAATGTTTCAGTAACGATATTTTGTGTAATATACCATGAATGTCGTATTTATTACCCCATTTTGCTGGATAACTCACATTATGTGCTCTCTGCGATTGCATATACTTCACGTCACCCGTCAAGCGGATCACATGATCTGTTTCTTCAATAATCTCCTATATCCTCTACACGACTGCTACGTACCCTTCTCTCATACCACGTGGTGTCTCCTTCCCTGTATCCACTGTAGTGTCTACAATGACTATTTACTCTGCTGTGTGTTCCCCTGACCTATGTTCAGATTTAACAGTATGTGGGTAGGTCTTCGACCGCTATCACTACTGTTAACAGAAACACAAAGTAGTCTGGTCCCTGATCTACAATAGAGACAAAGAGGCAAACACTCCTTACCTGAGCCTCCTGTTTAAGGCTGCACGATTTCTTCTTGGGATCCAGTTTTCCGCTTTTCAGCCACAGATCAGACAGTAAACAGCCTCTTTACACACAACAATTCAGTCGGAGGTCTTTTCATTCAAGAAGAACCATTTAGGCAAATTCTCCTGCGTAGATGTCTAACCAGCCATGCACTCTGACCTGTAGCTTACCAAGGAATTCCGGATTACAAGGATCACAATGTCAAATAAGTTGTTAAAACCAGACTGTAGTTATCAGTAGGCTTTTCTAAGTGACAGTCAATAACACAGGAGGCTAGGTTCAGAAAGTTTTAGTAGTGTACACAGGCAGGCTAAATCATATACAGTCCAAGTATGAGAGTTTTGTCTGACTCTATACAGTAAGCAGTTACTTTATATAGTATTTACAATCAGCTTTTGCCCACCTTACTGACGTGGTCGGTCACAGGGCATTTCCATCACTATGGTCCACAATAGTCTATACATACGTGGGTGCTGGGGTCGTGCTTTTAAAATGTTTTCCCATGAGAATAACACAGCCTTGCAAGGCACCTTGTCAATTACACTGTCCTTCTGTGATTGTAACTGTTTCAAGGACCCTAGACTGTTCGATACAGTACTCAGTTAATTTCTTAATACGCTGCTTTGTCTCTCTGGTAAGGAGTTGTACTGTTATCTTCGATTGAGCTCACAAGGCCATCCTCCTCAGAGGTAGGGGTGATGTTATGCATGTACATACATTTATTGTTCTGTAACCCAGCAGATAATTAATGCTGACAGACATAAGCCTGATGTACTGGTTACTGCCAGGATCAGAATTCCATCACACTACAGCTTAGCTTCACCAATTACATGCAGGCTTACTTCTACTGCCATATTGTACGGTACAATTCAATGCATTATATAGTATTTCGAGTCTAAACTGGCACTTCATATGTGTTTCCATATATATATTTCGAACAACATCCATCCGGCCATATGCATGTTGTTCCGTCCTTTACCTTGACCGTGTGTATTTGGCCGTCCGGCAACGCTACTCTCCACATGTGATGTCCCACCTTCCCCTTCTTTGCCTGTAGCACCCTGTTAGGACGTCCTGTTTGATAGGCACGTGTTCCGCTATATGTGATCGACTTCACTGCATAGCTAAACATCGATGCGGTGGTTCAACAACCCGACTTGTCCACATGTGTACAGTTATGTGCACCGTGTCGTATGCAAACCTATATGGTTTCGACGGGTACATACCACATGCGGGATGTACACATTCTGCGGACACATTCACATGCAGCCATTTACATATCTGTACCTGAGGTGGGCTGGTGACATGTGGGGTACGTATTTGGCCGCGTGGCATTGCCTAACACAAACATCTTACCACATTTCAGGTATGCACATTGTGTGTGGGTGTATAGCTGCACACGGATGCTAGCAGGTTGGGGTGCACAGGTGTACATGGGTGGGACTGACATGTACAATGAGGCTATTGTGTATTACATCTGAATGCATGGGTTCTGCTTCTGGATATTACACTTCAACATACGCCATCCAGTGTATGCGACAGAGACGTTGCTGGGTGTGGGATATGTTGCTATGCACATGTTTGCCTGTGTTTAAGGTGTCTTGATTCCTTCCTGTTGTTATGTCGACACAGCTACCCGGCTATGTACTCTCACAACTGCTTGTGACCATTATGGTTGGCACCTTTTCCAATGCCCATAGTGAGGCATGTTATGTGGAAACTTCGGAATTTGCAGGACTACACATACCCACGGCAAGTGCAGTTGACAGAACTTCACTTGTTTGCTATACTATGTTTATTCTGTAAGCATTTGGGTTCCTTATTCATATTCTTATGCCATGTATGTGTTTCATATACAAATGTATATGTTTTATACTACTATTACATGTATATTATGGAATATGTTTGGCAGGGGATCAGAGGTCATTTTCCATTTTTCCGATTGTTGCAGGGACACAACTGTCCAATCAGGGACTGTCCATGGCACATTGGGACAGCTGGTAACCCTGGTGACCATGCCCATGTCGCTACTGGGGTTGCCACCTTTTCCAGTTTCCAAGCTGGGATATTTCCGGGACTCACATATGAGTTTACAGGCCGGCACTTACACACGGTCAGTATATAGCATAGAACTTCACTTGTTTGCCTAAGTAGAAGCTTATTGTTGTGGCAATTTGCTTGCTTATTCTGTTTCTTGTGACATTTAGGTATTTCAGTTACAGAAATGACCAATTCATGCTACCATTACATTAAATACGGGATATCATTATGTCCTACAATCTTAGCACATTTGCCATTTTTAATACATTTTTTCGGGACACAACTGCCCATAGAGACTGCCCCACCCAAAGTGGGACAGGTGGTGACCTTAGTCGCTGCTCCTATGTCGGTGCGGCGCGCTGACATGCTGCTGTACACCTTCTCTGAGTGTAACCACTGACGGTGCATTGCGGGACAAACGCGGTCATATGTGTATCCTTTGCTCCTTGGATGGGTACACTTAAGCCTTCGTGGCTTGTATTTGCTTCTCCGTTTATTTGGGACGGGTACTATGCTGCACACTCTACGTGCGCTTCATTCTGCACGGGACCTGGCTGCTGCCATTACTATTATGGGCGGACCGTGGCTGTCAGCACATTAGGTTGCTCACCTCATGCCGGCTTAGACACGCCTCCAGACGCATCCTACCTGGGCTCGCTCACGTACACTACGCACGTGTCTGTGGTTGCGGTGCACTCTCATTAATATGCATATGGCGCTACTGCACCGGCTATCCACTGCACCGCCGGCGCAGACCTTACGCCGGCCTTGCGCCGAGATTCATGAATCCCGGGGTTAGACTCTGAGCAAGTCACTTGAGCTGACTGTTCTGTGGTCACCTCTGAAGAAAGGACACCTGTGTCCATTGGGCTTACCTACTTGACAAATTAAAAAAAAATCTTTTTATGTCTTGGCTAATTACAGACTTCTTGCCAGGTGCTGTAGTTCTGGCAGTCAAGAACACCTCTTGCCTTTCCCCAGACAGATTGGGTTTGAATGGTTCTACAAAACACTGACCATGTTGGTAAAACTGAGGACCATTTGTTATTGCTGTGTTTTCTTTGCGATCAGAGAGGTACCACAACATTCTCCACGCACCCCCACAGACACCTTTGAGCTGTTGCATGGGTGCCACCCAAGAAGACTATTAGTTATATTAAAAGAAACTTGGAAGGAGGAGGAGACTCCCCACTGCAACATTGTGGAGCATTTGGCCCAGATGCAGGAGAGATTAAAAGATTGCCATTAGTAAAGGAAGATATTACCAAGGCAAGGAAGCTCAAGTTCCACATGCAACAGAGGCACATGTTAGGAATTTCCATTCTAACACTGGATAATGGTTGCAATAGAAACACAAGGGCTAGGAAGTTCATACTTTGGATTGGCCAATGGTTCTCATTCTGACTGTTGAAAACAAGTTTCTGGCTATTTGGAAGGGCCTGTTTAAAGTACTACATAGGAGTAGGTCCTATTAGATGAAGGTTGACCCAAGTCAGCAAACAAAGCAGCATTAAGGGCTCAAGAGAAGTACGTCCTGCTGGATGAAAGAGTTCCCAAATCTGTAAACAGAACAGCGGCAAATCTGTTATGTGAATGTCCTGAAACTTCAGTGGACTAGATAATGTTTGTTGGCTACTGTGGGTTAATATTACTGTCTGAAGTACTGCATATCCACAAAACAAACAGCACCAGAATTACCCATTCTAAAGACTTAAACTTTGCCTGTGATATAAATAGGACCTGCTGGAGAGATAGGTATGTATCGTCTGTGGAACAGGCTCCCCATCCATGTGAAGCAGAGTTCCTCCCTAACCCAGTTCAAGTGCAACTTGGACAATTGGATGGGAAACCTGGAATTCATCCTTGATTTGACACCTGTGGACACAGGTAACTTGTAAATGGTTCATCTCCCAGGCTCATGCTTACATTTATCAAGGGTATCAGAACTTGTCAGAGATTTGGTATGCATAGCTAGGCTTAAAAAGGCCCTTGTGGTCATTAGCATAGTAAACACCTATGAACCTATGAAAGCCACCATTTTGAAAAATCAGTTCTGAGACTATCTTCAGCACAAATTGTTCATAAATAACTTCTCAGCTGCAATTTTACTAGGGTATCACTCCACACCCATTGCAGTAAGCATGATGTTTCACACCTTTGGTTAAATATTCTTACCTCCAACCTTATCTCTCTGCAACATTTAAGTAAGAATAATTTTCCTCTTCCTGTGCTCCCATGCACCAGCTGAAAGAAGACTGCCGCATTCAGCAATGGGTGAGTTGAACGGACACCCCAGGAATATCCTCCTAGCATTCCCTCCCTATCTCCAAGGTATTGCAACATAGGCTGGCCCTATATTGCCTCTCTGTTCCCCTCCCCCTCAGAATAGACATGCCCATCCTCCGCACACCAGTTCCTGTAGGAGCCCATGCTGCTAATTGAACATGGATCACATGTATCTCAATCAGGGCTTTATTCCTATATGCCAACAGAGCTGGCCTCTTTTTTGGTTGTTTCTTGCTAAATCAGACAAAAAAATGTTGACAAGCTTATCATAGACTTGTATTTATTAATTTTTTGTCTTGCTTCATTTTGCCTGGTGTTAGGAGATCTTCATATGTAAGGAAAGTAATCCCACTTAATGTAAGATCTGCAGTTGTAGTGAAAATAGCCCTTCTCTTAGATTTGAATTGTTGAAATATGTCCATCTTTGTAGTAATTTGTTGCCAGCTCCACAGCATGGAGTGATGAAACCCTAATAATTCTGCAAGGTGACTCGAGTTTGATTTGGGGCTTAGGTGTGCTTATAGAAATGACTAGGAAGGTTGGGAGTGTGCAGTCCCTGCTGGCTTTGCCCTTCTGTAAGGGAGGAAGGTGACTGGATCGCCACATGAATTACACCTAGTAGGAGCACTAGATGTGCACGCAAATGAGTTCTGAGGTTGCCCGGCATATGCTTCCTTAGTGCATTTGTACCAAGTAGCCAAGGGAAAATTAGCATTATCCAAGGAACAGCAGTGTCCTGGGCAAGAGTGAATGGGTTGTAGAGGCCTTTGCCTAGTCCAGTAATACATGCCTTCCATTCTGCGTGAATGAATTGGACAATTAGGTGAAGGTATAGGAGCATTACTCAAGGTCCTGAGGGGAACAATAAAAACTGTATTCATTTGTTAGACATAGTTGCCTATTTTCATGGCTGTGTGACAAGTAAGGGCTTTTCAGATAAGAGATTTCAATCTCAATCTTATACAAGCAGATTAAGGAAATCAAGGGTAGGACTACAGGATGAACGTCATTAGCCTTAACCCTCTGTATTAAACTGTAAGACATTTGTGATCCCTGACTTTAGAGCTCATTTTTCGTGTAATTATTCCCAGTTTTACTTGCATTGTCACAGTGGCATATCTAATAAATATTACTTGTGTACTGTACCACTTCTGCTAAAAAATATTCTATCATTTCACTTTTCTTTCTCAGAATTACTATCCTATGGTCCGGATGGCTTACATCGAAGATGAGCAGTCGAGACTAGTGCTGTTAGCAGATCGTTCCCATGGTGTCTCAAGCCAAGACAATGGGCAAGTAGAGGTAAGACCAAAACAAATGTACTTATTTGCAGCTTAATAGGCAGATTTAAATTTCCTAGCAGAGACTGAACACCATGACATTTAAACACAGGATAAAGTCAGAAAGTGTACATTTTAAAGCTGCTTTCCTTGTTATTTGCAATGGTTTGCCAGTCTTGTTGTTAGCAGCAGCCATCACAGACATTCAGGGATGGTTTAAAGGTCATTTCAGCAGCAAAGCTAAATATTTTGGAGGTACTGAACTACGTTGAGATTGGATAATTTGATTTATACATCTAATTGTTGTACTTTTACTTGAAACAATGCCATCTTACTGTTTCATTAGTATATTACTGCAGTTTTATGGCACTGATTTTACAATAATCACTTCAGTTTCTTAACATATATATCATAAGTTCATAGGTTCATACTAGGCTATCTGCCCTAGGGCATTTATAAGCCTAGCCAGAGTGTGTTTGGCTTTCGCCACCCATTTTAAATTAATTTTGCTGTGCCCTTTTTCGAGGTTAGTATACTGTGCCTCTGTCTAACAGTGACACAGAAGTGATACCCGGGGTAAATCTACGATCTCCCATCCACTCATGAAGATTCCTCTTGAAGAGAGTCAATGAGGGACTCTGCCTAACCTGGACTGGGATTTTATTCCAGAGTGAAGGGAGCCTCTGGGTTATGAATCTGTCCCTCCAGCATGTCCTATTTATTTCAGTTCTGAGGTTCAAGTCTCGAGCGTAGCTCGATGGGATTTGGATTTTTTGAGGTGCAGCATGTCCATTAATTCCGGGTTGGACATGGCTTTATACGTCAGGCACAGATCGCCTCTGAGCAGGGCGGTATGCCACTGAGTAGAGCTGGAGTTTCTTTAACCGGGCAGCATATGGCATCTGTTTGAGCCCTTTGATCCTCTTGGTGAGGTACTTTTGGGGTCTTTCCAGTTGCTGCAGGTGTCTGGTAAGGTACATCCCAAAAGGGGCATTGTACTCAATTATGGGCCTGATGAGGGATGAGTAAAGAGGCACGATGACCTCCCCTGATCTAGATGTGAATCTCTTCATGATTAGGTGGGCTATATAAAATGTTTTTCTAACCACTTTGGCCACGTGGTTGTCAAATGAGAGATTGCTATCAACTTGGGTCCCCAAGTCCCGAATTATTTCTTCTGTACTTAATGGATTACCACCTATGTGGTAATTTGTGGGCACTTTGTTTTTGCCAAAGGGGATGACTATACACTTTTTGGCGTTTAGCTTGAGGCCATGGCTCTGGCACCAGTTGTCTGTTTCTATGAGGCCCTTTTGGAGGATGCTTGTCTCGGCTGGAGAGTCGATTATGGCACCCAGTTTGCAGTCATCTGCGAACTTGGTCAGCCACAGTCCTTTCGTTTTGGCCTGTACCTCCGAGAAATGTATACTGAACAAGAGAGGTCCTAGGACTGAGCCTTGTGGGACGCCACTTGTAACTGGTCTGGAGTCTGACATGGCAACAGCAATTCTAACCATGTGGGTTCTGTCCTTGAGCCAGTTTTCAACCCATCTAGTGACATAGGGGTTTATATTTAAGCTGGTGAGCTTATCTATAATGCCCGAGTGGGGTATTGTATCGAAGGCTTTTGCGAGGTCCAGGTAGGCTGTGTGGACCACCTTCCACTCGTCAATGGCCTTGGTGACTGTTTCAAAGAAATCGACCAGGTTTAAGAGGCAGGATCTGCCCTTAACAAAGCCGAACTGGGGAGGAGCCAGTGTCTGTAGGTCCCCAATATCTTTATTTATGAGGTCCATGATGATCCTTTCCATAGCTTTGCAGACCAAGCTAGTCAGGCTTATGGGGTGATAGTTTCCAGGATCCGTTGAGGCACCACCTTTGTGGAGAGGGACCACTGTTGCTGTACGCCACTCTTTGGGTACATATCCTGTAGTAAGGCTGAGACTGAACAGTAGTTTTATGTTTGGGTTTAGCTGTTCTTTGAGTTCATGTAGGACGCAGCCCGGGACACCGTCTGATCCCATTGATGCTGTGTTTTTTGCTTTGGAGAGGGCGGCTCTTACCTGAGTATCTGAGATGTCAGGGAGGCAGCACTCTGCTGGGATAGATATTTGCCCTTTTGGTGGGGAGGGGGATGAGAAGTTTGCGCTGAACCTGTCAGCTAGGATGTTGGCAATGTCTGTTGGTTTGGTGTATTTTTTGTCATTTTGGACTAATTCTGAGCATATCTGGGAATTCCCACCCAGGTTCCTAACATAACAAAAGAAAGCCTTGTGATTATCCTTAGTGTCCTGTGCAATTTTTCTCTCGAAGCTGGCCTTAGACGATTTGACGAGTGCCCGTAGTTTTTTGCTAATACTGATCAGAGATGCCTTCCCTTTTTGGGATTTTGCTCTATCATGTAGTAGTTTCCTCCTTCTATTGTATAGTTTGTTTATGGCTGGGGTCCACCAGACAGGACGTCTGCCTTTGGAGGATTGGGTCTTGGTTTTATTTGGGATTGCATGATCCATGCATTCCTGAAGGTGTTCATAAAATGCGTTTATAAAGGCTTCTGCGGTCTGGGCCGTATTTTCCACAGGCCCGGGGTCTTTAAAGGATTCCACCTCTGTTTTGAGGAGTGTGAAATTTTCTTTAGAGAAGTTTTTCACTGTGGTTTTCTAGGCTGGGGGTGGGGTCAGGATGTGAATATCCAGTGAGATTAATTTATGGTCTGATCTTACCAGTGAGGGATACACGTCTGGTCTGGAGCATAGAGTCCCCATGTTGGTGATGATCAGGTCCAGTATGTTTTCCCCTCTTGTGGGAGTGGTAACAAGTTGTTCCATAGCTTTTGAGTTTATAAATTCTAGGAACCTTTGGGCTAGGGTGTTGGAGCTAGAGTAATACTCCCAGTCTATGTTTGGGTAGTTGAAGTCGCCCAATATAATGATGTTTGGAGAGACCTTCATATTTTCCAGTGTTCTCAGGAAGGCCGAGTGGGGTTCCTGGGTTTGGGAGGGTGGTCTGTAGCAGGCTATAAACTGGAAGGCATTTTTACCCACTGTTAGTTGCACATGGATAGTCTCTGATGCTTCGTGCTGTGCCACCAACCTGGAGGTGTGGGTGTCTTTGATGAATATTGATACTCCCCCTCCTTTTGTGGTTCGGTCCAAGTTTTGGGGCGAAAAGCATGGTATGAGGTATAACGTGGTAGTGCTGGGGTGCTCTCGGCTTTGAACCAGGTTTCTGTTACTGCACAGATATTGATGTTCTCCATGCTAAGGAGAGTTTTGAGTGTGTGCATCTTGAGGTTTAGACTTCTGGCGTTGAGTAGCATTACTCTTAGTTTCTTATCCCTTGTGATACCTATGGAGGTGGGTTTGTCTTTTGAGGCTTGCCTAAAAAAGGCACTATGGGGGTAGCAAGAGCCTTTGCCAATATCCGAAAGCCCAGGGGTGACAGGTGCAAGCCGTCCCTAGCGAAGCATCGTGGCTTGATGAGCATGTCATCCCAGGCTGACAGGCATTGGATCCCCTTTGAATGACACCAATACTTAAGCCAATTGTTATAATTGATCATCGTGTCTTCATATTGTGGCATCATTCTTGATGAGGGTAAGATGCTACTCAAGGTCAGGGTCATACCGGCCTGGGCTACATGCTCAGAGTGCTCCTCTATGTCTCTTTTCATGTAGTCCAGGGAGGTACGTCTTAGGTCATTCACACCAGCATGGACAATGACTGAGTCATATTTGTACTTGCCTTGGAGTGACCTGAGTGCTTGTGTTATGTGGCGGATCCTAGCGCCCGTCAGGCAGCTCACCGTGACCTTCTCCTTGTTCAGTCTGGTGAGCGGGACGTCAGTGTGCCTGACGATAGAGTCACCTATTACAAGTGTATCTGGTGTGTTGTTTAGCCTTAAGGGCTGTGACTGTTCGGCACACTGGCTTTGTGAGCTATGTGTTGCACGTGTTTTGTTTTGGGGTAGCGGTTGCTTGGGTCTCTGCTGCTTAGGCAGATTTTTATTTAGAGCCTCCGAGTATGTTTTTGTGTGTTTATGTGTTTGATTTGCTGTCGTGGTAGGTCTATGTGAGACTGGAATTGTAGTGAGTGTGGTTTCCTTCTCCTCCTGACTGGTTACGCCAGTACTGAGTTGCGAGAGCTTAGCCTCCAGTTTGGCTATATGGTTGCATCTCTCACGTGTTGGAATTTGTTGGGAGGAGGAGAGGGTTGTCTGTTAACAAGAGGCAGTTCTAACATTGCCTCAAGATTCCCAGATTCACCAGCTGGACCGGAGAGGAGATTGACAACTGACCTTTGGACGTGCTAGAATAGTATTGGGAATTCCTTTATAATTGAAAAAAGGGCCAATGGGGAACAAGGTACTCAAGGGGAGTTTGTGAGGGTGTAGTGCTTTTAATTTTTTAGTGCTGACTTAGTGAGCAAGTGCCAGGTAACTTAAATGCAATGTGTTACAGGTAACTTAAATGCAAAAATGACAAACAGTAACTTTCTTTCAAGTGAAGCAAGGAAATAAGTACAGTAAGCAATGCAGATATCACTAGGGATCCACAGAAGCGCTGAAAAGCCACGTTTTAGGTAGAATTAGCGTTTCAGGGAAATAACAAGCAAACAAACAACAAGCATACAAACAAAGCTAGATTCAGCAGGCCTGGATCTAGTCTATGCTACAGCAAACAAGGTGTACCAATTTCAGTAAGAAGCAGTTCAAATATGCAGGCACTATAAGCCTGGAATCCTTTCAGTATGTCAGATGAGACATATTCGTTAATATGTGCAGCTCATAGGTTCATAGTTCAGTAGTTCATAGTAGTTCAACATTACATTCGTTAATATGTGCAGCTAGTCTTAGTGTAATCTTCAAAGGGGCCATTGAGACTGTTCCTCTTTCAGACTAGCGCCGTAGGTTTTCTCTTTGTTTTTTTCTTAGATGTTGAAGGGGATGAGAGACATCTAGCCCATTCTGGACCTCATAGTCTTTAATGAGCACATTTAGTTCAAGTGCATGATAGTGACTTTCCATCCAGACTGTTTATTGTAGGGCTAGTAATTATTACACGAATCTTGGAGAAGGAGGACATCCTCGTATTCTCTTATCTCTTATTTTCTTATCTGTTGACTGATTTCTGAAAGACTCCTTGATGCAGGATCTACATAATCTTCAATATATTATTTTCTTTCTCTGTCTCTCAGACCCCCCCCCCCCCAATTCATCATCACTACTTTCCACATTGATTTATGCTATTCTGCTCATGTTATACATATGAGTCTTAACAGTGTAGATTTACAGTACCCATTCAAATCAGGTAACTCAGAGATCCTCGTGAGCAATCCCAGTAACCAGTGCATCATGTGCTACCTTGTTCTGTGGAGAGATTCAGCGTACCCCACTTAACGTATGCCCTCTTCCCCTCCCAAATAAATTTCTTCAACTCTTTAATAATTGATTTGTCTTCTACACATGCTCCTCCATGTAATAACAATATGTGTGACTTGTATTTTATGACTTAAGGGGCTAAAACATTTTCACTGATTATGCATATTGATAATAAGATACAATCAGGCTCTTCCTGTTTCTTAATTTTTGTGTTATCTTCTGTTTAGTCTCTTCCCACATATCTTTAGTTTCTATAACAGAACCCATTTTATTCATATACCCAAGTGCTTCATTTATCATTTGCCATTATGGTTAAGGTGTTTACCTTACAGACACAAGGTGCAGGGTTTGATTCTCACATGGGGTAATTGGCTAGGCTTGAAATGGGCCACAAGGGTAGTTAGCCTAGTACTAACCTATGAAACCTATTAGATAAGGGTATTGTTGAACCAGTTCATGTCTGTGTACATATTACTGTACCGCTGTGTCTTTTAATTTGTCTTGATTTATTTTATATTAGAAGTGTCAGTGGTCCAACGGGTTGCACAGTTGTCTTTTATGCTGGAAGACCAGAAGGCTGTGGATTCTATTTCTACTCCAGGTGATTTGACAGCTAATACTGCAATGCAATATTAGAGGTTGCTGCACTCCTCCTGAATTTGTTGCCCTTCAGATGACATGTCAAACCAAGCTCCCATATGCTTGTGCTTGTGGTAGCTTAGGTGGGTATAAAGGATGCCACAGTACTAATGAAAAAGATCAGGAGAATTTCCCTGCCGCCTTGGCAAATTTCTTCTCGTACTATAAATACCATCTCGAGTGTCATCTAAAAAGAGGCCATTAGTATAGTCTGACTAGCTCAGTCAACAAAGGATAGATGTATAGACAGGTCTGTTCTGAGCCAATCTGAGAAGACAGTATTCCTAGGTTCATAGATATATACTAGGTTAATGACCACTAAGGCCTTTATAAGCAAACCCAACTGTGTCCCTATGTATCATGGGCAATTATTAGTAGGGGGTATGTTAGTAAGTTTCTAGAGGTTATGCGGAGAGCATGAGAGATTGGGCATTATTGTCTGCCTCTGTCTATCAGAGGCATATTATGTATTTCAGATTTCCCATCTATTGGCTCACATGGATGCAGAGCCTATTCCAGAACATGAGGCTCCTATGAGCCACATGTCTGTCTCATTAACATGTCTTATTTATATAATAAGCAAAATTTAAACCTTTGGATCTAGTAGTTCTGATGGTGATAGCTTTGCAGATGTGCAAAAGATGCATCAGAGCGGGATCTGAAGATGCCTTGTATGCCAGGTATAGAACGCTTCACAGTAACTTATAAGAGACAGAGTATAGAGATAAGGCTTTAAGGTGATCTGTATAGGACAGTGAGTCAGATATATATTCAATAAAAATCTTATCACATTTTTTATACTTTCTAGTCACTCAGAAAGATTACACTGTGTACATGTAGGGCCATATAAAATTGTACTTTGACTTCTTCGACCTGGATGCCATGTCTTTATTTATAAGTTGGGCCAAATAGAATGATTTTCTTACTACCATGGCCACATGTTGATCAAAGGTCAACTTACTGTGTACATGTGTTCCCAGAACCCTGATTACTGGGTCAACTCTGAAGGGTGCATTATCAATAGAGTGATTTGCTTGGGTGGTAGTTTTTCCAAAAGGCACTATAATGCTTGTCTGAACATTGAGTTTTAGTCCTTGACTTTTGCACTAGTCACTTGTGTGTATGTTAGACCATCTTGTAAGATGTCTGTCATGGAGGAAATCTATGATATCTCCCAATTTGTAGTCATCTACAAACTTGGTCAGCCAAAGGCCCTTAACATTAGCCTTTACATCTGAGAAGTAGATGCTAAATAGGAGTGATCCCAGCACGGAGCTCTGAGGTACCCTGTTGGTGACTGGTCTGTTAGTGAAGAGGGTATTAACAATCCTGAGTTCCTGGGTCTTGTCTGTGAGCTAGCTGGCAATCCAGTGGGTCATGCATGGGTTAATGCCATTTTGTTGAGTTTGTTAACTATACCCAAGTGGGATATTGTAGAGAACACCTTAACCAGGTCCAGGTAGGCGGTTTGTACTGTTTTCCCCTCATCCATTGCCTTGGTGAATTCTCAAAGAAGTCCACCAGGCTTAAAAGGCACGATCTTCCCTTGACAAAGCCAGACTGGGTTGTGTCAAGTGTCTGAAGGTTGCCTATGTCTTTGATCATTTCCATGATAATTCATTCTATGGCTTTGCATATTAGACTAGTCAGACTACTAATAAAGTCTGTAGTTTCCAGAGTTGGTTGATGGTCCACGCTTGTGAAGTGGGATAACCATTGCAGTTCTCCATTCTCATAGTACACAGCCTGTTTAGAGGCTGTAGTTGAAAAGTGACTCAAGTGGTCCTGATAGGTTATGTTTTCAGTTATTTAGGACGCAGCCCGGGATATTGTTGGGGTCCATTGAGGCTGTGTTTTGGCCTTATTGAGAGCTGTCAAGACCTGCTCCCTGTTAACAGTTGGGAGGGGGTTATGTTAGTAGGGTCTATATTATCGAAGATACTAAATCTCGACTTCCCTTTCATCGACACATATATGTCGAACATCCACTAGAGCGAACACCTACATCAATTTCTTTCCAAGGGAAAGAAATCGGTAGGCCAACTACGCACGACACAATATAACAAACACTATGAAGTGTGGAGCTTTGCCCCCCCCCACACACCCCAATGTGGGGAGCTGTGCCCCCACACCCCCCAACTAAATATACTAACTCCAAGATCGCACTACAGTGGGGAAAAGGGCAAATTTAAAACAATGACCAGCCAATTTCTTTCCCTTGGAAAGAATCGATGATGTGGCCGTTCGCTCAAGTGGGAACGTTCAACACATATGTGTTGATGAAAGAGGAGTTTAGATTTAGTACCTTCAACTACATAATATAGACCCAGCTAGTAGGTATTTAATGGAGGGAGGCTGGGGGTGGGGGTTGAAGTTTGAGCTGAATTTGTCAGCCAGCAAAATCGTTATTTAGCTCTGCTCAGTTAAGGTGACACTATTAATCAAAATTTTGGCACATTGATGTGCACTTCCTATGACGTTTCAGACATAAATGTAGAAGGTCTTGTGATTAACCTCTGAGGCTATCTTGACCTCTTAATTGGCCTTGTTGGACTTAATTAATCATCTTAGTTTCCTGTTTAGTTTAGAGATCTCCTATCATTATGGATATTGTTCTTCCTGATTTTAGCCATAACATTTTCTTTTTGTTATATACCCTCTTAAGGTTAGAATTCAGTCAGTATACTTTGTTTTTAGAGTTTATTTTGGATTTAATTGTAGTAGGTACAGCAGTCTCTATACAGCTAAATATATGGTTGAACAGGGTCTCTGTCAACAGTTCCACATAGGTTGTTGTGACTCGGGCTTGTGAGAGGCTTTGCATTTTGATAAGCTATCACTTAATAGGGTGTAGTTTGCTTTGGAATAGTTCTTAACTGTTACAGGGTTTGGTGGGGTTACTGAGTTGATTTTTTATTTCAAAGGAGACTGCTTTGTGGTCCAACTTCACCAGTGAGGATAATACACTTGTGGGGGTTAGGAATGCAGCGCTCTCCCATATTTGTGAGTATCAGGTCCAGTATGTTTGAATCTCTGGTGGGTGTGCGCACTATCTGCTCAAGGGTATTTGTGTTAATAAAGTCCAGGAATCTTTGTGTCTGCAAATATGAGGAGTGTTTGTTTCTCAGTCTATAAGAGGGGTAGTTAGTCTCCCATGAATAGGATATTTAGTTTAATGCTGAATGTCTCCAGTAGGTCTAGGTATGAGCTGTGGTATGTTAAGGACATAGCGGTTGACCTATATCTTGCTATGATATGGTGTGGGACTTTGTCTATGGTGATTTGCTCATGGATAAATGGATAAATTCCAGGACATCATCCTGTTTAACCAGTGTAAGAGTTTTGCTTGTTGCTAACATAGACATAAACATCACCTTTTGTCTCTGTCTGTGCAGCTGATGATCTAAATGTCTTAGTACTTTCTGCACATTTAAACCATGTCCCAGTAATGGCACAGTTGTTTATATTCTCCAGAGTGAGGAGAGCTTGTAGGGTGTGATGTTTCTTTTTTAGGGTCCTAGCATTAGATTTTTTGGGTTTTAATTGCTGTGATGGTAGGTATGTCAATGTGGCATTGCCTGAAAAGGTGTGGGGGAGCAGATAGTGTTTTAATCAGTGTTTGGAAGACTAGGGGAGACAGGTACAGACCATCCTTTGCCATGCAATGTGGTCTGTTAACCATGTATTCCCATGCCGATAGATATTGAATTCCCCTGGAAAAACACCAGAAACGTTATTATTGAACAGTCATCTTTTGTTCATACTGTAGCATCTTCTTTGGTGAAGTTAGAATGCTGTTCAGTGCAAGACACATACCTGCCTGATATAGCTACTCAGAGAGATCAACAATATCTTTCTTCTTGCAGTCCAGGGAAGTATGTCTCTGGTCATTGACTCCCACATGGACTATCATAGAATGATATTTGTACCTGTAGTGTAGCGACTTAAGTGTGTGTGTAACTTGGCGGATCCTGGCTGCAGAAAGGCAAGTAACCATTATCTTCTCCTTGTTTAGTCTGGTGAGTAGGGCATCTGTATGCCATAGAATGGAGTCCCACATGACAAGAGTCCTGGGTAATGTGTTGGCTTGCCTTATGAGCTTTGCTTTTGGGGCTCAGCTAAATGTAGGAGTATATGCGGTGTTTGGTGTTGCTTTTGGTGAGTGCCTTAGAGATAGCTGAAGATAGGCATTACCATTTATATGTTAGGTGGTCTTTGAGATTTGGGAAGATTACTTTTTAGTGTCTCAGCATAGGTTGGTCTATGTGTGTGTGGTGGATGTAGTGTGTGTGCCATTGAGACTGATTAGACACTCTTCATTGTCACTTGTTCCTGCCTTTAAAGAAGCATCCAGGCCTGAAGACACCGGTATTGTTGTAAACTGTGAGCTGTCCATAGCTGCAGAGTTACTACATGCTGATGGAGATGTTTGTGGTTTCAAAACCTGCTTGCTGGGCTCTGGAATGTTGAAGACTGACCACCATTCTCGGCATGGGCTTTCTTTTTCTGCATAGATTCTGATAACAGATACTTGCCTAATGGGGTGAGGAGTGCAGTTCTCCTTGATACTGTAAGGGAAGAGGACCCCCTTACTCCAGAAATGGTCTTAGCATAAATCTCTTAAAGCTCCATGCAGTCGTTCTTATCATAATGTTTCTGTAGGGGCATGTTGAGGCCAGAGGCCCTTATGAGAAATTCCAGTAACCTTTCTGTCATGTGCTACTGAAACAGTCTGGGAAGCACACACATTCCTATGTATAGTACAGAGGTGACATGCGAGTTGCAGCCATTCACAATTTGGGAGAGGTGACTATACCTGTAAATTCTCTGAACCACTTCTTCAGACCTTTCCTTGAACAGAGTATTTAGGAGTCTTTATCTCGTTCACCTTGTCCAGGAAGGGGCACCAGAGAGATCTGTACACTCAACAGGGGAATGTTGCCCTCTTCTATTCATTTTTTTTTTCATTAGTGCAAAGGGGAGTTGAAAAGTAAGATGCATTCTTTGTCTTATGGCACAGGAGATCTCTACACCTTTTCACCTTTCCTTCCAGTTTCATACCGAATTCCAAAGTTCAGAGAAGAAAGATGAAAACTAATCCTCATTGCTCCTTGGTGGCCAGTAATATTGTGCCTGTTGGGTTGCTGGCAATGTTGCAGATTTCTCATTTATTTATTTTATTTTATTTTATTTTATTTGTTACAGTTTGATGACCAGGAAAGTCCACTGGGCCTGGAAGAGTCAGTTTTCAGTGTAAGCCCAGTGAGAGAGGCTCCACAGGATATAGACAATTTTACAATAGTTATACAACAATAAATAAAGTAGTAGAACAGTGAAAAGTACAGAGATAATATACAATTTGTTAAAAAAGACATAACATTTCAAATCCTAGGTAATGATTTACAAAAGTGAGATTCATGTAGCCTAAACATGTTAAAAGTACAGGCATTTCAGATAACAAAAAACATGTAAGTAAAACATTTATGTACAGATAAAAAAAAATGAGCTTTTTTTTTTTTTTTTGGAAGTTAGAAATATGAGGAGAGGACAGAGAGAAGGTGGTGAGGTGGGAGAAGTAAAAGGTGGTACATAGTGGAGAAAGGGAGTGGGCATGGGGATGCTTATGAGGTATAGGGTAGGAGAGGAAGTAGAGGCAAAGGGTAAGAGAGCACAGTGATAGAAGGTTGAGGTATATAGTGCATGGGAGATGGTGTTAAAGAGTTTATGTGGTAGGGGCACAGGAACATTCCCACTTTGAAAGGACGTGAGACTGGAGAAGAGTTTTGAAGTTTGAGTGGCTCTGAGTATTTCTAAGGGTGGTAGGGAGAGAATTCCAGAGTTTAGCTAGCTGGAGTTGGTGGCAAATTTGGAGATTTTATTGTAACAGGCTTCCAACTTAGCTTGTTAGCCTAGCTGAAGATTAGAGAATAGGGGGTGCCATACATAAGAGAGGGAAGAAGGTAAGTAGAGATAAGGGTGTCTTAAGGTAATGATTGTGTCTATACAGGAGACCTAGTTTTTGGTGAGTTTTTTTATATTAGTTTGGATATGAATGTCAAATTTTAGATTTTCATCAATTATGACACCAAGCAGTTTGGTATGTGATACTATTTCTATGGGGCTGTTATTCTGAGCATTCACTAAAAAAAGAGTTTTTGTCTATATTGGTGTTTTTGGATGGGGAGAAGATCATTAACTTTGTTTTATTGGCATTTAAGGCGAGGTAATTACTATGCATCCATGACTGGGTATTAGAGAAGGCTGAGTTTTGAGAAGTAAGTCAGAAGGGGGTATAAGTCTGTCTTGTTCTCTGTCACAGCATAGCTTGAGAATCAGATCCTTTGCTCCAACTTGACCTTGCAGCATGAATTTCAGAGGTACCTGAATGCACTAGGAAACCTTCCAATTGCCATACTTGTTTTGTTAAGTGAATGAGGGTCATTTGGGAGGAGAAGTACCATTTTCACCTTGTTTGGGTAGTTTGTCAATGGTTCTTACCTACTTCAGACGCCAGTATGATTTTTGGTCTCAGTTTCTGAGGTGCAGTGGTGAGGTTGAATATCTATTATGTTTCTGCCTATCATAGCCTTGTGCTTTGAACTACTGTGGCCTAGCATCATCTTTTAAATAGTTCCTTAAAATAGTCCTACACCTCTCTCCCTTAAAGAACCCTTCTCCTCCTTGTGACTTGAATTTCATGATTGGAAGACTTTCCTGACCCCTCTTTTGATTCTGCATGTTTGCTGGGTCTAACGTTTGTTTCCTGGAACGCACTTTCCTTGGTGACTAGCACATCTGCTGAAAGGTGCCAAAGCTTCAGGCCTTCTTTTGTAGTGCATCAGCCCACCAGCCCATTCATCTGTTTTCCATTTCCAGAAAAATATATAGGAAAGAACCCTTCACATGCTAGAAGTGCACTGAGAACTTAGAATTTGGGTTTAGAAGACGGAATGACTCGTAACCTTATTTGATCCCAGGGTAGAAGGACAACATGTATTCAGGAAATCCTTTCCAGACTAATTGCTGTCTACATTATCTTTTTGTATTTGTAGTTCTGATGAGACGATAGTAATGAAATAGAACCTTTCATATTAAAAGTATCCTTTAAGTTAAGAGATTCTATCCATTTTGTTAATACTTTAGCTGTAGAGGTTAATTTTAATTTTGTTTTGTCACTGGTATCAGAGTTTTCTAGTAAGCAGTTAAAATCCCCACCTATAATTAAACTACCTTTATATTTAGCAAGTATTATATGTAAATGTCTCTAAAGATTTGAACCCAAACCTGGAAACCAAAAAATATTAACTAAAGTCCATAATCTGTTATTAAATTTGAAGATTATAAAAGTTAAAAGGCATTCTTGACCTTCATATTTATATAAAATTTGGGGAGAAACTATAGTATTTTTCAGTAAAATCATGACACCTATTTTCTTTGATTTAAAATTCAATTGAGCTAGAATTGTAAATTTCCCTGTATTCCAAATATCTTTTTCTGTATGCTTGATGTGAAACCACTTCAGCTTTATTTATATTTAAATACTGTATTAAGTTTGCTCTTTTTCCTTGGATTATTTAAGCCATTAGCTTTGAAAGATAATTAAATATATCCATTTATATGATTAATACTTGTTTGTATATTAGCATTATAACTTGAAGTATAATGCAATAAGACATTATAAATAGTAGTGATACTCTTATGTTTTTAGAGCAATGGTTTGAAAGAAATCAAGCCATAAAGAAATAAAAATAATTAAAAAATAAAATATATGATACAACTCTAAGTAAAGTGAATTAACAAACATGAAATTATCACAATTCCTGTTCCAATAGCTAAACAAACCAGCTATTAGACTATCAAACACTACTCTACCACACAACATATATCGACTAAAAGAGCTCTGTAGCAATATATAAATGATAGAGACATTGTATAATTAAGAAAGTATGTATAAGATTAGATTAAATTTGTATAAGAGAGAGTAAATATGTTTATATACATTAAAACATAAATATAGCAAAGTGTTATAATGTGTAGAAACATACACAACTTATCTCTCTCGTTTTTCCTTTACTTTTTTGATTACTTCTTCCTCCCACTTCCCTACATTTCTCACATTTCAAATGCATTAAAGGAATCTTTTAATCTTTACAAAATCAGTTTCCTCACTGGTTTCAATGAGATGTGTTATTCTTAATAAGTGTGTCATTAAATGTTATTATTGCTGTTAGATTTATGGATTTAATAGTAAATGAAATGTATAGATGTATGACTTCACATAAGTACAAAATTTTAATTGAGCAAAATATTAATATTTTAAAACAATTAATAATATTAATTCAGTGCTTAATAAATAATATCCTCCTGTATCGTTTTACAATAAAAAGTGTAAAGGTATCTTCTGGTATGTTGCAAATCACTCTTTCTGAAAAATAAACCAGTGAAGCAGATGATACCACCCCTAGGAGTATTTTGGATTGTAAAACATCAAACTTATACATTTTGCAGTAGTTTTCCTATATAGTATTCTTATCCCTCTTACTAATATATTATTATTAATATGTTATTTATAATTTAATATAATATGAGACATTTTTATTTCAAAAGAAGGTAAATTTAAATAATACAGATAAAATGTATCTTGTATTTGTCTTCTTTCTTATTGATAGTACTGAATTCTCACACTTATGAAAGCATGATCTAATTGTCATATACTGATGAGCCAACTCGATTAATTATACAACCACTGGGAACCACTATTCACATATTTATTTATTTAACTTTAAAACTAACTTCCTCTCCTCTTTCATACATTTCTCTTCCACCTCTCTAAGTCTGTTTTATCCAAACTCTTTTCCATGTCATTTCATATACATCAAACTACTTGCTATTTTAAAGAAAACCATGGAGAAAACAAAAACACTGTGGAGGCGCTTATCCATATGCACGTACCCACATAAAAACGGAGAAACTTCCAACAAGCAAACTCATACAGTAACGGACACAAAAAGAAAAAGAAAAAAAAAAAACAGCCCATGTAAGTATTCCAATATTAATTTCAGTTAAGAAATCTGTACAGGATTATTTCATAATTGTTTTCTTTATTTAAAAACATAACTCAAAGACAAGCAGAATCTGCTTAATTGAGATACTAAATATATTAGGGAAGTAACCAATTAGTGCAAAGGTGACTTCCTATTCACACATCCAGACTTGCAGTAGCTCAGTGGAAAAAAGACATTGAAAAATAAGAAGAAAAGCAACAGAGACAGTACAGTAGGCTTATGGTAAGCAGCACAAAATGAGTAAATAATATGCTAAATGCCTCTATATAGTCACTAGTACCAGTTTATCAATGGTAACAAAAAAAAAATGAAAGAAAGCTCATTTATTTTGACAGGAAAGGTGACTTCAAAGCATGTACTACACCAACAATTCCCTTCCAAAACTTCCTGTAAGCAACACATCTTTCAGTACCTATAAAAATGACATTTTTGACTATATATCAACCGACCATAAAATATCAGATTTTTCCTATGTTGGTATTAAAACAAGTTCAAATAAAGGAATGCAGAAAAATCAAAAATAACTCTGCATGTCCACAAATTAGACCAGTCTTTGGATCGATCAGATTTCATGACATGTTATTTAAATGGGTCTATATTATGTCCACGAAAAATTAATTTGCTGAACTACATCTACATCGAAAATGCAGTTCAGCGAATTCGCTTTTGTGGGAGGGCTGCACCCCCCACCCCACTAATTATTTATACCAACTTCAAGATCACACTATAGTGAGGAAAGGGCAAATTTCCCAAGCCTCACTGTGATTTTCCTATTATCAATTCGCTGAGCTACATTTTCGATGTAGATGCAGTTCAGCAAATTCATTTTTCACCGACATAGGCTCAATTAAAGTATATAATTAAAATGCTATTTACTGAAAACATGTATATTTATTTATGTTATGAATCTTAAAGCGTTACACTTAATTCAGTAGGTATTAAATGAATATGTTATCATCACTAAATGTCTCAGTGTGGTAATCTCATATACTCTGAGACATCAGGAAAGAAAATAAACAAAAGAACCACTTGTTAAATAGACTGAAGGTTTAAACCAGAAGGGCAGTTATTTTGTGTTAGTAGGTTTTAACGTTTTGCTAGATGAAGTTGAAATAGTATCAGTTTTTTTGTTTTTTTCTTCATATCAGTCCACAAGTTTTTTTTTTTTTCTGAAATTCTTTTCAAGGAAGGAGAAAGACCCATCTATGTCTTCAGTTATAGGTAGCAGGTTATTGTTTTTAACAAATGTAGAGGCTTCTTCCAGGTTGTTAAAGATTCTTATTTCATTGGTTAGTTTTTTTTTTTTTTTTTATTTTAGCTGGAAGTAGAATCTGGGATTTTAAACCATTTTGTCTTAAAGGTTGTTTTTGAAGTAATCATTATCAAATTTGATAAGATTTTGTTTATATTTCAACAGTGCTTTCCTCCATGCAGTTTTAAGCATCAATTCTTTATCTGTAGAAAATAAAAAAATTATAATAATGAACTTCAGTGGAGAAGTTGAGGAAGAAGTAATGGGTTTGCCTGTGGCTCTATCAGTTCTTTCGGTGTTATATGAAAATCATTCATAATGTTTTAATATTTCAGGAAGCCAAGAGTTTAGAAAGGAAAGTAAATCCTCACCTTCTGCTTTTTTTTTTCCAGGAAGTCCAAAAATTCTTATTTTGCATCTCCTTTCTCTATTTTCCAGATCATCTATTTTGTTTAAGAGCCAAGTGTTTTGTTTTAGTAAAAAATCATTTTGTATTTCACCCTCTTTCACTCTGCGATCAATGTCATTTACAGCATTCTCCATTTCATAAATTTTTGTTTGCTGCTGTTATAGCATTTGTTTGAAAACCCCAGTTTGTTTGAGACAATTTTCTTTGAAGTTTTCTAGGTTATCATGAAATGCATCCATTTTTACAGATAATTCTTGTAGAGTTGATGTCATTTATGTAAGTCCTTTCTCAAAGAGATTTCAGCTTGGAAGTGCTTAGAATTACTCATTTTCAGTTGGGAATTCAGTCTCCAAGTAAATTTGACAAAAATATTTTATGGAATCTCTTCAATATCAGAAAATAAAATAACTAGGAAATATTTATAAAACTATGCATTTTATTTTGTGGGATGAGGGTATCTAGGGTGATTAGCTTATGGTTGGATCTGACCAACGAGGAGTTGACTTCAGGTGTGGAACACCGGTCACTGATGTTGGTAATGACTAGGTCTAGGATATTGTTGTCTCTGGTTGCTATGGATAAGTCGAGCCAGGGCATTGGAATTTATGAATTTCAGAAAGCGTTGAGTGAAGGAGTTGGTACATGAGTAGTTTTCCCAGTTAATGGTGGGGTAGTTGAAATCGCCCATTATTAGGGTGTTTGGTTGATCCCTAATATTTTCCAGTATATCAAGAAAAGAGGAGTGGGAATCCTGGGGCATGGTCGGGGATCTGTAGCAAGCTACAATTTGGATTGCAGTTTTGCCCAGAGTTAGTTGCACTTGGATAACCTCGGATACATTATGCTGCGCAACTAGCCTGGAGGTGTGGATATCCTTAATGAATATGGACACACCTCCGCCTTTGGTGTTCTGATCCAGGTTAGATAGCCAAAAAGTGTGGTATGAGTTATAGCCTGGTAATGCAGGGTTGCTGTATAGAACCAGGTCTCAGTCACTGCACAGATATCAATGTTCTCCATTTTAAGGAGTGCCTCGAGTGAGTGCATTTTGAGATTTAGACTTCTAGCATTGAGTAGCATTGCCCTCAGTTTTTGCTTGCCTGTTCCTGTTGCAGTGGTGAATTTGTCATTTGAACCTTGCCTAAAAAAGGCACTATAGGGGCGGCAAGACCCTTAGCCAGTATCCGGAATCCCAGGGGTAACAGGTGCATGCCATCTCCGGCAAAGCATTGTTGTCCGTCGACCATGTCGTCCCAAGCAGATAGATACTGGATCCCCTTAGAATGACACCAGAATTTTAGTCAATTGTTGAAGTCAATCATTTTGTCCTTGTACTGTGGTATCATTCTGGGCAATGGCAGGATGCTACTAAGGGTTAGGGTCATACCTGCCTGGGCTACAAGATCAGAGAGCTCTTCCACGTCTCTTTTCATGTAGTCCAGGGAGGTACATCTCAGGTCATTCACACCAACATGGACAATGACAGAGTCATATTTGTACTTCTTGTGGAGTGACCTGAGTGCATGGGTTATGTGGCGGATCTTAGCACCCGACAGGCAGCTGACAGTAACCTTCTCCTTGTTTAGCCTGGTGAGTGGGACATCAGTGTACCTGACTATAGAGTCACCTATGACTAGTGTGTTGGCTACGTTGTTTTGCCTTATGGGCTGTGGTTTATTGGCACACTGAGTCTGTGGGCTATGTGTCATTTGGGTTGTGTTGGGGGATTGCTTGCATTTCTGCTTTGGAGGTCTCTTGTCGCTTGAGCAGATTTTTATTGAGAGCCTCCACGAATGTTTTTGTGTTTCTATGTGTGGATTTTGGTGGTGTAGGTTTAGTGGGTCTATGAGTGGGGTGTGATGCAAGTGTTTACCTTCTTCTCTTGACTGCCAAGTTCAGTCTTGGTTGGAGAGAGCTTTACCTCCAGTTTGGCTAGATAAGTGCATCTCTCATAGGTTGTGGTGTTGCGTGGTAGGAGGAGAGGGTTGTCTGTGTACATGAAGCAATTGCTACATTGCCCCAAGATGCCCAGATTCATCAGATAGATAGGAGAGAATTTTTGATTTCCTTAGTCATGACTGAAAAAAGGTCCTAGATCCAGCACATTTAAAAAAGTGAAATAGATTACATCTTGCAGGCCTTGTGTTTTGGATTTGAACTTAGCTTTGTGTTACATCACTTGCTGACAACCTATTTGTTATTGCATCTGTGTAGTTCTATGTTTACAGTATTAGTTCCAACTGCATTAATTAATTGGCAACTGTACATGTTGGCCACTGCCACAACTAAAGGTAGTGATTGGAAACACTTCTTTTATATAAGGTATGTGTCAGATGACATTCAAGGAGCCACACAGGGAGACTGGCATTACCTTTCTGAAAGAAAGTTTACAACCTATTGAAAATCTGGTCATTCACTGACACTGGTGAGCCGAAACTCAAAGTAATGAATACAGCTGCAGAAAGATGTTTTGTTGTAGCAGGTATCTCAAAAAAGTTTTATCTTTTTAAGTAGGGGTTGATATCTCAAGAATGAATCTTTAATTGTCTTGGAAAAGGCACTGTTGAGAAGTTTTAACCAGTGAAATAATAAAAGTTCACAAAGAATATTAATATTCCAGATCTGTTCTTTGTTGTAGATGACAAGCGCTGTCAGACACTGGGATGTACCTTGGGGGCAGCTGTCCTCATTATTTAGGTCATTTTGGACACATCTACTGTACTGTATAAAATATTGAACATGTGGGTTATTTGTTTGGGGGGATATACTTGATGCTTCTGTGTAAGCTGTTGAAAACCTGACCATTAGGTTTGCTACCCTTCATGGATGTGTCTAATGGTTACTTAAAAGTTGTTCTGTCATTCATCTGGGTTGATGGCCCAAATAATGTATTGTTATAATGTTTCTGACATAATGCCAACATAAGTATTATACATGCTTCTGTGCCACAGCTGTACATTTTTATTTATCATTTATTGAATGAGACTTGGGTTACAATCTTACTTTGAATGACACATCAGTGGTTACGCCATTTCTCTGGCTAATGCTTGGATCAAAGTCAGTTTTGAAAGCTCTCTATCAAAAATATGGACTTGCTCTCGTATCTTAGTTAAGCTTCCCTCCAGAATAGCCAGCAGCCAATTAACCCTAATCCCCTCATTCTTACTACTGCTGAATCTCTACTAACACCTTGCTCAACTATTCACATTGCTGGTACATAGCATCTTTCCTCTCTCCCAACCGTTTTTAGCCCCTTGCTCAGGTACCAGTCATTGCAGTTATATAACTGGCCACAAGGTGGCGCCTCACCACTTCTGTATATTGTTTTCCTCATAGACTTTTTTTTTACCCCCCTTTACCTTACTTACTAGTCTTTTAACAGAATCACTTTCCCGGATCTGCTTCTTTTTTCACCCTCTCCTCCCTCACCTTGCTATATCATACTCTAGTACACCAACTTAATATACCTCTACAGATCAGCCGACTTTACCATATACACTTTCTCTAACTCTCTGACCTACCTGCTCTTTCTTCCATTCCACTGATTGTTTTCCATAGTAATCCACTCTCTTGTGTCTTCCCGCTCCGTTCGCCCTTCGGGCTCACTCCGCTCCCCTACCCTGCCCCCTATTCCCACCTGTCCCCGGGGTCTCTACACTTATACCCTCATAACCACTCCCCCTTTACCTAAAACCAATCACACACTCACTACTAGCCACACCCTATATCTATATCTCCACACCCCTTAGATATAAATCTCCTCCCACTACCCCCAGCCTATTCTCCCAAAGGTTAACCCCTACTCTTCTTCTTCTCCTCTAATACCCACTTTTCATTCTTCTACCATGCCTAACCAACATCAATGTTTACTAATACTCTCACTATTGACTACTCTTACCACTACCTACTTCTTAACCTCCTATGAACAACCCCTTTTTTCTACTCTTATCATCCCTTCCAAATACACTGCAACGTCTTTTCCTGCTTTATCCACAAGCTTTCTCAATGCCATCTACAAGCCCAGCTACTTCCAAGCTAAATATCATCGACTAATTCATATTAAATACTCAATACTTAACAATAGAAAGTTATTTGACTCCCATTGTAAACTTCTCCAATACTACAGCTTTACTTTATTCCACTCCTTAATAGATGGAGACATTCATCCCAACCCAGGCCCAAAGACTCACCCATCCTCCACTAACAGTAACCAATATAATACTATCCCCTTACCATCAACCAAATCCTCTAAATCACTCTTAATAGCCCATCTAAACATACATATAGTATATGTAACAAAATACCTCAAATTCATGCTCTTCTAGGTGTTCACCAGTTCGACATCCTCTGCTTAACTGAAACATGGTTCAAACCCGCAATAAAAGATATTGAAATTATCCCCCCAAGTTATAATATCATTCGACAGGACCGTATAAATAAAAAAGGTGGGGGGGGGTAGCAATTCTCTATAAAGCAGGACTTCAAATCAGCAAAATAAACCATAAACTACCCTCAGAAAACAACATAGAAATACTTATTTCTAAATTACAGCTTAACCACCAAAAATCAGTTAACATCATCTGCACTTATCTTCCACCAGGTAAAAACCATACTATACTAGAAGACCTACTAAATTGGCTTTCCTCCAATCTCCCTCAAGAAACAGTACTACTAGGAGACTTTAATATTGACTGGAATTCTTGTAACAATACCAATCCATCCACCCTGATCAACCTGTATGGCTTCGCACAAGCTATAAACTCTGCAACTAGAATAAATAAACTTAATAATAAAGAAAGCATCCTGGACTGGATACTAACAAATTGTCCACAGCAAAACTGTACAACAGGAACCCTCCCAGATGACCTTAGCGATCACTCTCTAATATATATAATTAGACATAAAACAAATGTAAATATCTCTACTCCAGTCATAACTGCCCATAGCAAAAAACACTTTGACCAAGAACTGTTCCTAACCGAACTTAAACAATGCAACTGGGAACCACTCAAGTCCCTCCCAATAAATGAAGCAGTAACTTACTTCAATACTACTTTCCTAGCAATCCTAGACCATCATGCCCCAATGCGTTCCATAACAATGAAAAATAAACCAGCACCATGGCTCACAAATCAGACTACGAAGCTAATCCTTAGTAGGAACAAATCTTGGGCTAAATGGCGTACCACAAAAGACAAAATTGATCACCAAACTTTTAGGCAACAAAGAAACATAACTAAAAAAGCTGTCCTACAAGACAAAAAGAACTTTTATATCCAACTTCAAAAATCATCCCTTCAGCAACCACAAAAGTTCTGGTCTACTATAAACAGACTACTATCCCCAGGTAAAGTAGCCACGCCTAATCTACTAGGCTCCAACCCTGACTGTCCAACACAAATAGCAAATGCTTTTAATACTTTTTTTTACTTCTGCTGTACTAAATCTAGCAAATCAACAAAACCCTGATGCCTCCAATTTGCCCAGTACAAACTCCATTCCTCCCCCCTTCTACCTTGAACCGACCTCCTATATCTCTTCCCTACTTCAAAAATTAAAACCTACTACCCCCTCAGCCGATAAATTACCAGGAGAATACCTCCGACTAGGAGCCTTAGCCATTGCCTACCCAATCTCCATATTGATCAATAGAACCATAAAAGGCAATATTCCATCAGTTTGGAAAATCTCACACATTATTCCTCTTCACAAAGGTGGTGACTCCACTGAATACTCTAACTATCGTCCCATAGCTCTACTGTCTCCACTTGCTAAAATAATGGAGAAATGTATCCACAAACAATTAATTACCCACCTACTCCACTACAATCTCTTAGCTAACTGTCAACATGGTTTTCGTCCTTTCCACAGTACCACCACAGCCTTGCTATCCTTTACAAACTGCATCAACAAAAATCGCAATAATAATATTCTTTCCTCAGCATTCTTTGTAGACCTATCTAAAGCCTTCGACATGGTCAACCATCAACTTCTCCTCCACCTACTAAAGTCACTGTCTCTCGATAATTCTGCTATGAACTGGTTTACATCCTACCTGGATAACCGAAAACAAGCAGTTCTCTGGCAAAACCATCTTTCTGAACTCCTTCCCACCTCCCTAGGTGTCCCACAGGGCTCCATTTTAGGTCCACTATTGTTTTCCATTTTTATAAGTGACCTTCATCTCTCTATTCCACTCTCTACCTGCATTCAATATGCTGATGACTCTACAATCATTTGTTCAGCTTCATCCCAAACTGAACTTCATTCTCTCACACAAAAATCCTTCACCACTATAGAACAATGGTTCTCCAACCACTGTCTTCTCCTCAACCAAAAAAAAACAAATTATTGCTCTTTACACCCTCTCACTTGTCTCCCCCTCTTCATTTTACACTTATATCCAACAATGGTACCATTATTTCTCTGGACCCCACCACCAAACTCCTAGGTATTACAATTGACAATCAACTAAAGTTCGACACTCACATAAATACTACAATAAAATCTACTAACTAAAAACTTGGATCCCTCTATAGAATCAAACATTTCCTGACACCTCTAGCCAGAACCACAATAGCTAGAACCCACTTAATCTCTACCCTTTTATATGCTTCCCCCATATATACCAATCTGTCTAAAAATAATCTTAACAAACTAGCTGGATCGTATAATAATATTGCCAGATTTGCCACTAACTCTCCATACAGGACTCATCACTGTCAGAATCTAAAACAACTAGATTGGCTGGAATTACCTCACCTATTACAATATAACCAACTTATAATCGCCCATAAAGTCCTTCACCAACCCAACAACACCCCAATTCTCTCTACCCTCATAACACCATATTATAACTTGAGGAATCTACGCTCCACCAAAAAAATGTTGATGCACACTTCCTTATCAAATAATTCAGCAGGAGACTCCATATTCTATAATTCAGTTGGGAAAATATGGAATCACTTACCACAAAACCTTACAACCCTAACCTCTCTCCCACTATTCAAAACAAACCTAAAACATTTCCTCTCTAACCACTGGTTATGCTCTTGTACCAACCCTGACTAACTGGTGTTTTTAAACTATCTGTTACCATCAAAACATAAATTTCTTTCTCAGAACTAGTCATGGACCTATTTTCTAAACTAACCTACCTTTCTCATTTCCTAATACTGTCTTTCCTCAGTACTACTTATCATACTGAACACTTCTATTCATATTCTTCCAGTGCTTCTTGAAAATTTTATTATACTGAAGATGATTAACTCTTTCTAATATCATGTAATAATTTTTTGTTTTAAATGTTTTTGTTCTGTATACTTTAATATGCAATATAGAATGTCTTTGAACTTGGAGCTTTTCTCCCCGGGCCTCCACTGAAAATGGACATGTATCCAGTTGGACTAGCCCAGTTAACAAATGTAAAATAAATAAATAAATTTATATAGACATAATGATTTGTCAGCAGATTCATAGGTTGCCTGACACATTTGCCAAGTCTGTCACATAGATGCTATGCATTTAATGTTTTTTTTCCTCAGTTTGTTGCTTCTTATTTTTGTTGTTTATGTATTTTGTTTTATAGAATAATAGAATATGAAATGTCTGTTTATGTCTAATTTGTTAGATTTTATTGGTACATTGCAGGTGATGCTTCACAGAAGATTGTGGAACAACCAGGAATGGGACTTGGGTTACAATCTTACTTTGAATGACACATCAGTGGTTACACCAGTTCTCTGGCTAATGCTTGGATCAAAGTCAGTTTTGAAAGCTCTCTATCAAAAATATGGACTTGCTCTGGAACACAGACCTGTAGTGATGATAGGATCATTAACGGGTAACTGCAAGATTTTTTTTTTTTTTTTTGTGAGTGTGTTGCTAAGGAACAATATTTTTGAAAAGGCATATGATAATTTATGCAACATTTCCAAAGGTAGTTTGTATAAAATAATGCACATTGTTATGTAGCTCATTCACTAAACATGAGTCATGTGAAAGTATGGATAGCAAAGCTTAAAGTAAATGAATTAATTTTGGTTTCACTTTTCATCAGTAGAATAGTGGCCAAAGAGCCAAAATCAGGGACAAATTTTAAATACTGCCCTTATAAACGTAAAACATTGCTAGAGTAATGGCTTTTGCTTTATCATGCATTTCCTGAAGGTAGCACAGTCTGAAACCCAAATGTCTGTCATTATTTAGTAACTCTATTCCTCAATGATTTGCCAGAAAACCACAGATTTTATGTGGAATAGACCAAATATATGAAAGAAGAATCTGGATATTTTGAGAAAATCCGGACAGTTCAGAGGTATGTTCTTGTAGAAGTGTTGAGAAATGTAATGTTTTTTCTTGTATAAAACTGCAATAATAGCTTTTATCCAGCCATGTATTTTAGAAGCTTAGGATTAAACCTGCATCTCAGTCAATAAGTAGTCCTTTCTTTGTTGTTGGTTTAAAATGGCACAATATAATGTTAACAGGATTCATAAGTGAAACCACTGTAATCGATAACTTGCATTTTGCCATCTGAATGCTAGCTTTGCAGCAGTTGTATACCAACATAGAGAAATATGATCGGGTCTCCAATTGTAACTAATTTGCTATGTGTTTCTTATATGGACATCAAGAAGTTCAACTCAAGAAGATGAATCTTGACATCCATGTCAAGAGCACACAAACAGGGTTATGATTTGAGAGAACTATTCACAGTTATTTGTAGTGCATGGTGGTTGAGATTTTTATGTACTACAGTATTTAAAGAAAAGTGTGCAGTACTAATTGTTTTACAGCTTTAAAACCTTAGCACAGTTAGAACTGCTAGACACAGAATAACCACTACAGAGCAGTGGTGGAAAGAACTTCTTCTTTCGGCTTTTCCCGGTTAGGGGTCGCCACAGTGGATCATCTGTCCGCTCATGATTGGCAGTGGAGTTTTACAGTGTCGAGTTGCCAGCCCGGCGCCCAGCCTTCCACAGAAGGGACACACATGCACACACTCACACCTAGGGCCAATTTGGAGTGTCCAATCCACCTACTGCATGTCTTTGGGATGTGGGAGGAAACCGGAGCACCCGGAGGAAACCCACGCGACCACAGGGAGGACATGCAGACTCCACACAGAAGGCACCCCAGCCGAGAATTGAACTGGAGAACCTCTTGCTGTGAGGCGGCAATGCTAACTGCTACACAACCGTGGCCGCCCAGTGGTGGAAAGAACAAAATGCTTTAAAACAAGTCAAACACTTATTTGGTCAAGAAAAGCTGACGTGTTTTAATGTTTGTTTTGTTTGTTTGTTTATTTTAATGCTGCTTATTAGTTCTCGACACTGTTCTTTGATATACTTTTATTATTGTTAATGCTCTAATATGAGATTAGAGTTTAACAGCAGTGAGGAATGATGAACAAAAGCAGACATCAGAAAGTGCTTAACAAGTCTGAAATTTTCCTACCTTAGGAGCGTAATCATGGTACTTTCACTGTGCATGTGGAATTTATTGTGTACCTGCAACTGATAGATTAAGCACACTGCACTGTCTGAACTTTGTTATTTAAGTTATTTTATTTGCTCTTCTGCTGGCTTTATATGCTTAACAAAACACATTTTCTGACTTTGGTGGAAACATGATGACTGAAAGAGAAACAGCTCTCCACATAACTGCACAGGTCTCTCATGACCATATCTGTTTGAAGAGGAGTACCACTTATATGTGGTGGGAGCAACTTTTTTGCTGGACGTTGTGCTACACTACTTCTATTCAGCTTGAGATTGTTTTCAGTACACCAGATACTTGCACATATGAAGCAGTTTAGTATCAGTTTAGTATCGGTGGCTGAGTGAATAATAGCACCCTGCTTACAGTCATCAGCAAACTTGATCAACCACACTTCAGGGATATTGGCGTGGATGTCTGCAAAATAAGTACAAAACAGGAGAGGACCCAGCACTAATCCATGTGGTACTCCCTAGTTACAGTTTTATATTTAGAAAGGGGATTAGCAAATTCACTGTTTGGGATCTGTTGAATAGCCAGTTTGCAATCCAGTGGACAATGTTTATAGGCTTGTAGGTGATTACTGGACTAACAGCCGCAGGACGACTTTAAAACTAGACATGTTTTCCCATTTCTAAATGACAGGGTGAATTAGCTAAGGGTATATAGTTATGTTTAGGTGACAGAATATTTACATGCTGTGTCCAATAGGGACATAGATGCCAGTCCAAGGTTAAAGTATCAGTTACTTCATCATTGGTACAGATTACACTTGGATAAGGTTATGGATGAACTGTGCTTCTTGTGGATGGGAAGTGTGTTGTAAAGTAGGGTAGTGTCTGAGACACAGACGTGCCCCTCGAACATGTTCTGTTTATGTTGAAAATAAGATTTAGGTCCTTGGATTGAGTACTTTTAATGCTGTTAGACTTGCAGATGTGCAGTAAGCCCCTCAGCATCGGATCAGATGATACCTTGTAAACAGGCATTGATCACCTCTCAGTATTCTCTAGAAGACTGAGTGTAAAGATAAGCCTTTGAGGTAATCTGCATTTTCCATGTGGTTTACACATTCTAGTCTTTTTGTAAAGAACATCTGTGGCATTCTAGTTGTTGCATATGCCTGGTAAGATGCATACTGAAGTGAGCATTGTACTCTGGGATTAGTCTAATGAGGGCTGAACACGGGGGGATAATGACCATTTTGGACCTGGATGCCATACCCTTGGTAATGAGTTGCACAAAATGGAACAATTTCTTTACAACAGTTGATACATGAGAGTCAAAGGCCAAGTCATTGTTCACATGTATTTCCAAGTCTCTAACCACTGGGTCTATTCTTAGGGGTTTATTGTCTATGTGGTAAATTCCCAAGTGTGGCTAAATTTCCAAAAGATGCTGTTATGCTTTTTTTTTTTTTTTGGCATTCAGTCTTAGACTGTTACTGTGTTAGTGTTTTTGGGGATTCTACAGTTATGCTGAGCTTGCAGACATCTGCAAACTTGGTCAACCCGAGGCCTTTAATGTGAGCTATGACTTCCGAAAAGTAGATGCCAAAAAGTAGTGTCCCAGCTCCAACCTCTGAGGGATTCTGCTGGTGACTGAACTTTTGAGTAGGTAGGACACAGGAAGTCAGAGTAGGGGATTGCAGGTGTGAGCCAGTTGGCTGTCCAATGGGTCATATAGGATTTAAGCATCTTTTCATGAGTTTGTCGACAATGCCTGAATGAGGAATGGTGTCTAATGATTTGTTCAGGTCAAGGTAAGTAGTGAGTACCATTTTGCCCTTCTCCATAGCTATGGTGACATTCTCAAAGAAGTCCACTCTGTTAAGCAGGCACAATCTGCCCCTGGCAAATCCAAACTGTGTTAAATCCAGTGTCTGAAGATTTCTTATATCTTTCTGTATGATATTCATGATAAGTCTTTCCATGGCCTTACATATGAGTCTAGTTAGACCTATGGGTCTGTAATCACCAGGTTAGTTGACGACCCATCCTTGTGTGAGGAATAACTGTTGCATTCCTCCATTCACTATTCATGAAGCCAGATTGGAGGTTAAGGCTGAGCAATGATCTTCAAGGGCCTGATGGATCATGTTTGAGGCTTAAAATTTTGCAAGGGTATCACTCCCTAGCAGAAAATTTGTCTTTCCAATTTCTGAATGTATGAGGGTTCGATGTGGTAACAGGTTTTAGTTTGATTTCAAAGGAGACAGCTTTATGATCTGACATGAAAAAGTGAGGATGTTACACATGGTTGCAAAGTAAGGGTTTATATTAAATTTGTGTAACTTTTCAATGATACCGGCATGGGGAATACTGTTAGTCATTGGCCAGGTTAAGATAAGCAGTGTGCACAGAATGACCACTATCATTAGCCTCTGTAACCTTTGCAAAGAAGTTTGTAATGTTCAAGAAACAGGACCTGACCTTCACATAACCAAACAGAGTGAGGTCTAGATCAGTTAAGCTGCCAATGTCTGCATAAATGAGATCTGCTATAATATGTGCCATGACTTTGCAGGTAAGGCTGGTGGGCCTATAATTACCTAGGTCTGTAGAGCAGCTATCCATGTATAAAGGAGTCACAAATCATCATGTCATGATCTTAAAGCTGGCAGCATTGTAGGAGTTCATTACCCTACATAAACACCCACACGCACACATGTGCACACACACCTGGGTGGCATTTGATCCTTATAGGTGTACTTTAAAATTATTCTGTTTCTGCATTCACACTTTCAGACAGGAATGACTGTGAACCACCTTCCCTAAAGCTGAGATTTTCCATTGTAAACCCAAGCCATACTTTTGCTGTTAGTTTGGGTCGAGTCATAAGTTAATAAATGTAATAGAAGAGTATCTCTAGCAGCGAGTGGCATATAGCTGGCCTTAGCTATAGCATCAGTGTTGTACACAGCCAATTGAGTATGTGTATAAATCTAAAAAAAAAATTTCCATTGTTTGATTAATAAAACAGTTTTTGCATAGTTTAGGGCAGTAATTGGGAGTACATACTGTATTTCATTTATGGAATAAGTATATTTATGGCTAAAGATTTTCTTTCTTCAGTAGTTGAGGTTTGCGTTAAGTACTTTTTTCCAACTATAATTTCAGTATTATGGTTAAAAGTCAAATACTGATTTATCCAAATGCCTACATATTTTTATTATGTTTCTTTATGTAGGGGAAGCCCAAGAGGATCTTTAATTATCATGGTCTGAGTAGATTTTAGCTGTGGTGGAGTACTTGGTCCCATAACTGTCGATTTGGGTTTGTTTGGTATTAAGTAATTGCTGTTAAACCAGATGTTCTTTGTGTTTCACTGTTGTAGTCATTACATTTGGGTAATCTGCTGGCAGGTTGCCCTCAGTCGGCCTGATTAAACAAAGTCTTTGGTCCTGCATCGGTTGCTGTCCCTTCTTCCATAACGTCAGGTTGTCAGGGGTATAAAACATGCAGCTGATGCCATTACATCAGTCTTTCTTGCCGTGCGGTGCCCGAAGCAGAAGCAGTTCGCAAGTGCCGGTCGGCCGACTCCTGAAATTTTCGTTTTCGGGTTTCAGATCCAAATTCTTCAACTTAAAGCTAAGTACCCTGTTGGGGAAACTTTTTCTTGCTCCTTACCGATGTCAGTAAAAGTTAATAATTGCATTACTTGTGGAAAGCAAATACCTCATAAAGATTTTCATTCGTACTGTATGCCTTGCCTAGGCCCTGACCACGACGTACCTTGCTGTCAGTCGTCGGTATATTTTTGTTTCTAAATATTTTGGTTCTCAGTTTAATTATCCAGAAATGTCGTCGGTTAGCCATCCAACTACTGGGATTCCGAAAAAACGCAAAGATAATTACAGAGACAGGTCACCGAGGTCCAAAAATGCCGACGACGCTTCTCCTAAGCCAGTCGCAACTTCACCGGTACCCAGTGAGGTGCTTTTGCAGCCCCTGATACCCGCTACTTCTTGATTCGCAGGCCTCTGCTGAGATCCATTCGGAGCCGCGAGATACTTCAACTGTGGAACCCGCGGATGTCTTTACCTTGGATGGGTCCAGAGCTGCTGTGCAGGCACCGGCTTCTCAGGCCTACAGACTTGCATATTAAAACGACACCTCCTTCATTACTAAGGCCTAAATCTCGATCCATGTCTTAAAAAACCGACGCCCAGGCTGCATGCTTAGGCCCCTATGCCTAAAAAACAAATGATAAAAATGGCTGAAGATCTAATAACTCTAATCAGGAGTAGTCAACCCCCCCCCCCCCAAGAGGCCTAGGGCTGAACTTGATTATGAATCTTCTGATCAGGATTCTGTTTCTTCTGACTCTTGTGATGACCTGGATTTGTCCATACCTACTTATGGGGATTCTGGTGCAGAGGATTCTATTCCCTCTGCTTCCCCTCCTGAGGATTTTTCTTTTGGGGAAACCTTACATACTTTAAGGGAGCATTTTCACTGGGAAAGCCAGGAATTTTCTAATTCAAAAAAGAGGCTTAGGGATTTCCTTCTTCTACCTCAGCATAGGCCTTTGGCTATACCTCCTGTACTAGCCATTGTTGATGTTTTCTCGGAATCCAGTCTGGCCCCCGATTTCCTGCTCGTAAACCTGACACATTACTACAGGGTTCCTGAGTCCCACAAGTTCCGTTTCAAAAATCCTGTTGCAGATCCAGAGACTATTTCTCAGGGGCCCAAGGGCATTAAGGCTTCTACTGCTAAAAATCCTACCCCTTCTGATAGAGACTCCAGGGCGCTGGATAGATGGGGTAAAAAGGTTTATACTTCTGCAACCTTGGCAATCAGAGCTTTAAACTGCCAATTTCATATGCTAAAATATCAACAACATGTTATTGGACTGCTTAAACAGAAAATGATGTTGATTCCCGACTGTGTGAAAGATTTACAGGACTTAATGCATTCTGCTGAACAAGTTGGAAAACATACTTTGCAATGTGGTTTTGATTCTTTAGAGGCCTCTTGCAGGACTGCTGTTACTGGGTCTGTGCTTAGAAGGCTTGCTTGGCTTAAGGAGCAATCTTTGCCTGATCATGTTAAAGCTAAATTGTTGGATGCTCCTTTAAATCAGGACCGCCTGTTTGGCAACAAGGCTGAAGATGTTCTTAAAAAGATGGAAGATAAAGCTAAATCTATGCAAACTGTTAAAAGGTTCATAGGTTCATAGATTAGTACTAAGCTAACTGCCGTTGCGAGCCATTTTAAGCCTAGCCAATTATCCCTTGTGAGACTCAAACCCTGCACCTTGTGTTTGTAAGGCAAACACCTTAACCATTAGGCCATCCTCCAGATTTTTTTACAAGTGCAACCTCCTATATTTAATAGGTACTGGCCTATTAAGAACTGGTCCTTTTCAGTCCCTTCCAGGTCTTCTCAAGCCAAACCCAGGCACAGCAAAACCCCCAGGTTTCAGTCCCAGGGGACTCTCAGAACCGAGCAGTGGGTGGCCTCCACTTCGAAATCTGGAAATAACAAGACACCCCCCTATGGTAAACAGTCTCGATGACTTCCTTTTAAAATTCCTAAGCACTTATCTTTTGACCGCCCCTTTGGGGGGAAAGATTGCTCTTCATGCAAAGAACTGGGAACTCATAACCCAGGACAAATGGGTTTTAAATATAGTGTCCCAGGGATACAGAATTACCTCCATACCATCATGCACCCACTTCAAAACTTTACTAAAAGTGCACCTAAAAACATGCTGGCTATGCCCTTGCAAGTCCCACTCTAATATCACCTACCCCATCCAACCACTACATTTCTTTCCACTCCACTAACTACCTTGATTATGCCAAGCTCAGATGCTCATAAGCCTAGTACTTATTATACAGCAGGAACTTCTTATTGTAACATTTGTTAATGTCCGTTATGTACTTCACAGATAAAGATTCTAGTTGTCTACTGATGTACTATGTTCTTCATCTGTAAATATGTTGTAAGTAATTGCTATGTAAATTGTTAATCACTATGTAATCCAATGTAACTACTGTCTGTTTATTTTAACTGTGGAGTTTTTCTCCCCGGGCCGCCGCTGAAAATGGACCCTACGTCCAGTCGGACATTCCCGGTCAACAAATATAAATAAATAAATAATTTCTACACGTTGCCAACACCAAATGGGTGGCCAGACCTGCCCCCAAATTCAGTGGGCAGAGGCTCAAAAACAAGTACTTTCCCTCTTAAGCATGGGAGCTATTCAACTGGTACCAGAAGAGGAAAAGGGACAAGGTTTCTACTCCAGACTTTTTCTGGTACCCAGAAAAGACAAATCATGGCATCCAGTCCTCGACCTGTCTACTCTAAGCACCTTTCTGGAGATTCCAAAATTCAAGATGCTGACTCTTCATCAATTACTTTGTTTGCTAGGCAAAGGTGCCTGGTTGGCAACACTAGATTTAAAAGAAGCATACCTGCACATCCCAATCAGGGAATCTTGCAGAAGATACCTACACTTCAAAGCAGGCTGCACACATTATCAGTTCTCTGCACTGTCCTTTGGCTTGTCTTCTGCGCCCAGGGTTATTCACAAAGTGCCTGGCTCCAGTTATTGCATTTTGCAGGCAAAGAAGTATTCAAATATACCCATACCTGGACGATTGTCTAATTTAGGCAGAAAGCCAAGGCATACTTTAAAATCATCTGGCGTTTGTAAAAAGGGTTCTAACTTGTCTGGAGTACACCATAAACGAAAAGAAATCACAGCTGATACCCTGTCAACAATTTACATTCCTGGGAGCAAGCTTGAATACAACTTCCCAGATGGCTTACCTTACGCCAGAAAAGCAAATTCATTTGGTGACCTATTTCAAACAAGTGGCCGCAAAAACCCTGCTATCTGCAAGACAAATACTGCAAGCCTTGGGGTTCATGGCCTCCTGCATTCTTCTAATAATTGAATTGTTAGAGTATAATGCCAAAATGTCATTCAGATGTTGAAAAATGCAAGAGCATTTATAATAAATAAGTAAACAGAATAACAAGAGGCTCAGTACTGAAGCCTGAGAGATTCCGCATATATAGGTTCTAAAATCTGATCTAGTTTTACCAGAAAGAACCTGAAAAGTTCTATTTCTAAGATAGTTTCATAACCAGTTAATGACCACTTCTGAATGTACCATACTTACAGGGTTTTTTAATGGGTAAATCATGACTATTACAGATGCCCGCCTTAGATTCACAAGTAGTGTTCTAAAGAATAGCCCTTTTCCATGATGGAGAAAACAAAGTTCATGTATGCGTATGAGGATGTAATAGTACTAATCCTGGAGCAGAATACTTGTTTATCAGTTAAGTATCTCATTAGTGCTGAATTAATTAGTATATTACATTTTCTACCGGTTTGCCAATTGGGCATATGTTTGCTATTGGTCTACAGATACTGCCTTTTATATGGCAGAAAAATTGCAAAATGTTCTAATTAAGACATATTTAAAGCTACAATAATTAAAGGCCTAGCTGAGATCATTAATCATATGTGGTAGGTTTTGTTATCTACTGTGCACTGACATTAAACTGTACTGTCTTATGGGAAGCTTTAGAACAGTGTGAGGTCTTGGGGAATCAGTATCACTCACTACAGAAGAGGAGACATGAACATCCTTGGTAAAGTCTTGCACTCATCCTGAAATTACGCAAGTACTAAATAATGAGAATGTGTCCATAGCTCTTCTACTCTTACGAGGTATTGTGGGCAGGATGCCATCGCACAGTCTGTGGTTCGATATTATCCAGTGTATGAATGTGAGGGTCACAACAGCTGCTTCCAGATGGTATTGTCCTCTTGGCTTTAAACGACTGTTTTCTTGCATGCTCTGAAGTGATTCATTGTTAAGTATGAAGTTTCTCTAATGCAGATCAGTGTCTTCAAGTCAGACGTCATGTTTTGGTCTTGGAAAAGAATGCAACAGTTCAAAGCAAAGCAGCTATGGCAAATGAAGGAGATTAAATGTTGGTGGTCTTGTTCATGAGTTATGGTAGAGGGTATCAAAAGAGTCACCAGTGGATGGGTGCAGCATGTGTTTAGGTTAGAAATGAGTAATTTGACAACTCTCCATTTAATGATCAGTCTGTGCCCATTTACGTACTTTCATGACCTTTGGGTAGTGATTAAATGGTAACATCACAGACAGGATTGGCGGAAGTTAAGCTCCTTTACACAGTTGCTTTGTTCATTCTCTGTGATAAGAGTAAGGAGCTAGGCAAACTGGAAAGAGCTTAGAGGAGTGATTGCTCTTTTACAGTAACAGGAGTCATATGAGGGGGTTTGAGCACCTATTGAGGATGTTCTGTCTGCGTTTCCCTTGGGAGGTGTGCAACGCATACTTCACTATAACAAGGGCCTGGATCAAATCTCAGAAGCGAACTTCTATAACTGCTGCTGCTGTTGCTATTGTGGTGCCACCATTATGACAGATATTATACCTAACAACAAAGATTTCCCTGATGAGTTCTATGGTTGGGCTTATCCTCTTTAGCATCTTTTTTTTTTCTTTTTTCTTTTTTGTGAAAGAACACATGCTTGTGGACAGATGTACACCTATGTGGAACCGTTATAGCATCAGACTTTGATTACCTAAGCATGCTTGACTTCATGACAAGACTTTGACTCAAAGTCAAAAATCTTTAGGGAAAAAATATTTTTTGGTGGGGCACTCCTGTTGCTCCACCCCTCCTTTATTTACATATACCAGTTTAGCAACAAAAGACATGCTGTAGGTGGACTGGACACACTAAATTGGCCCTAGGTGTGAGTGTGTGCGTGTGTGTGCCTTCTGTGGAAGGTTGGGCGCCGGGCTGGCAACTCGACACCGTAAAACTCCATTGCCAATCATGAGCAGATCTGAGAAGAGTAGCAACATGAGAATAGAGACCCTCAGGAAGAAAGTGTGCCAACAACGAACCAAGTACTGCAAGCTGACTCTGGTAGGGTTTGGTGGAATCTCCTTATAGTGCTCAGAACACAGTCCTCAAACTAAAGGAAAAATGCTGTTTTGAGTTTCTTTGTAGCAGCTGATATTGTAAGAAATATCTTTTTTATCTGGACAGACATCAGATGTTGCCAGTGACATGTCATGGATATTCACGTGTGCAATTAAAAGTATTCTGTATTTCATTCAGAAGGACTGCTGAATCTCTTATGAAGTCTATACATGTCTATCCCCAAAGGTTGTAACTGCTGCTGTACACAAAATTTAAATTCAGTACATCGGTCTCATATTTCTGCAAGTATTAGTCTTTGGTGGCAGTCATTTTTTTATGTATCCTGTGTGTTGTAGCTGTCATGGGTATCATGATGCCTTTAGCACTGTTTCTTGGTTAGCTTTATATATATGGGTCTACCTGAGATGGTCGACAAGCCATTTGATCGACTTTCATTTGGTTGACAATTCATTTGGTCGACAAGCATGTTATGTGGGGGGTTTCACCCTCCACACCCCCCAATGTGGGGGCTGTGCCCCCACACCCCCCTAACTATATATATCAACTCCAGGGACGCACAACATTGGGGAGGGGGGCAAATCTGCCTGTCGACCAAATGAATTGTCGACCAAATGAAAGTCGATCAAAGGTAGACCCATATATATATATATATATATATATATATATATATATATATATATATATATACACACACACACACACACACACACACACACACACACACACACACACACACACACACACACACACACACACACACTAACATGCATACATACATATTTCATATTTTTAACCCAATACATCTGTGACATCCACAGAATGTATGGCTTAGAAAAAGCCATTAACCATATCATCTTGATTCAGGCTTGGCAGTACAAGAGAATGATTTAATTGAGTTTATCATTTGCTTTGCATGCTTTTCAGTGTCAAATTTTTTTTAATTCCAAGGCATCTGCTGTGCTGTAAAATTTGAAAGCATTATGCATGGTTCTCATAGTTTCTAACTACATTGAACTTATCTGAAAAATCGTGAGACATAAATTGAAGTAATGGTTGGGGTTCATAGACTTGGCAAGTGAGAATTTAATAAGGATGGCGTACTCAAGAAGCACAGGAAAATGGTCAAATATGGATGTCCTTCCATAGCACTGTTGCAAGATTCATCACCTATGGGATTCCTGCCAAGGATAGCCCAACATCAGGCCAGTATACCTAAGCCTTTCCAGCCTCCCATCATCATACTTCAGCCGTATACTCCCTGCCCTGGTGTAAGGCATACATGTGACATGCATACGCTGAATACTCAGAACATCTTTGCTGCCAGTCGCAGCTCCACAGTTGAATATCATTCTGAACACCCTTTGCTGAGCTGCTTGGGTTCCTTTAATTTATTTGTCACAGTTATTTTATAGTATGGAAATCCCCCCCCCCCCCATTCTCAGGTCTTCCTCAGCCTTCTTTAGACCAACTTCCTCATTTTTCTGGAGTTTTACAGGATTTACTGCACCGGGAAACAATTTAACTGGTTCCCTGTAGCCAAAAGGGGAACAGGGTGTTGTTATAGAATGTTCCTGGTTCCCAAAAAAAGAGACATCCTGGGGAGTGGTCCTAGATCTTTCCTTCCTAAATACCTTTCTAACGATTCCCTACTTTTGGATGCTTTGTCTCCTGATTTTGTTTCCCCCTTTACTTCCACAGGCTTTTATGGTATCCCTAGACCTAAAGGATGCCTATCTACACAGTTCCACTCACCCTCTATTCAGGAAGTTTTTATGATGTTCTTCATTCCACATTGCTGCAGTCCTAACCATTGGGTAGTCCGCTGTCCAGTCGGCCCGAATACCAAAGTATATGGCTGACGTCGGTCAAGGCGCATTAGACTGATGTCAGGACGTCAGGGTACTAATGCGCATGACCGACGTCATATCCTCAGTCTTTTTTGCCGCATGGTCCGATGCAGAAGCAGTTTTGCGAGTGCAGGTTGGCGTTCTGAAATTTTCTGAAGTCGGAGTTTCAGACCGAATCAAAGTTGGCTAAGTACCCCGTTGGGGAACATTTTGGTTTTCTTGCCTCAGTATTTTACCGGATGTCAGAAAAAGTGAATAACTGTATTTCTTGTGGGAAACAGATACCTCATAGGGATTACCATACTTTGTGTATACCTTGTTTAGGGCCTGAGCACGACGTTGTTGGATGCCGCTCTTGTGCTAGATTTAACAAACGCACTATTAAGAGAAGGTTAGACTGTGCCAGGTTAGTGTTTGGGAAGCGTTGTAATTATAAAATGCCGTCGGATGCTCCGACGCCCGCTTCGTCCAAAAAGCGCAAGGACAAAGCAGCAAAGCCTAGGGTTGAAGAACCGGCAGTCCCGGACGTCGGTCTTTAGAAGGCTCAGTGGAGCCGGAGGTTTTGCCAGGAGTTTTTTTGGAGTCTCAGGCAGAGACTTTACTGTTACAGGATGTGCCCTCTCAGGAGGTAGGCCAGGCTGAGGGGGCTTCTCAGGTAGCTGTACTTCCCTCTCTTCCTAAGGTGGTTAGAGCCTCTCCTTCTGTTTCCAAAACCTCTTTGAGAGGTAGGCCAGGTTTAGCTTCAGTGGGGGCTTCTCCTAGCACTTCAGGTTCTGTGCCTAAGAAACATATGCTTAAAATGGCAGAGGATTTGATTACTATGATTAGGGGTTCTATGCCCCTTCCTGATAAGAGGCCTAGGGTGGAGCCTGAGTTTGAGAGTTTTGAGCAGTGTTCAGAGGCTTCTGAGTCTTCGACTGAAGACTTGCAGGAGTATCCTCCTTATTCTGATTCGGATGTGGATGATTCCACTCCTTCAGCTTCTCCTCCTGAGGATTTTTCATTTTCAGAGACTCTGCATTCCATGAGGGAGCATTTTAAATGGGGAGGCCAAGATTTCTCTGATTCCAGGAAGAGGCTTAGGGAATTCTTGTTTTACCCCAGCATAGGCCCTTAGCTATACCTCCTGTGTTGAATGTGGTGGAAGATGTTTTTGCAGAGGCTTCTCTGAACCCTGATTCTTTGCCTCCTGCCCCTGTTAAACCTGATAGGTACTATAGGGTGCCTGAAGCTCATAAGTATCTTTTAAGAGTCCTAGGGCAGACCCGGAAACTGTTTCTCAGGGGCCTAAAGGTGTTAAGGCCTCTGTTGTTAAAAATCCTGTTCCTCCTGATAAAGAGGCAAGGGCTTTGGATAGATGGGGAAAGAAAGTGTATACTTCTTCCACTTTAGCCATGAGGGCGTTGAATTGTCAGTTTCACATGCTAAAATATCAAAATTATCTCCTTTCACAATTGAAATCTAAGGTGGATGCTCTGGCGGAAGGTATTGAGTGTAAAGAGTTGCAGGATTTAGTTCATGTGTCTGAACAAGTGGGTAAGCATTCATTGCAATGTGGTTTTGATGCTGTGCAGGCCTCCTCGAGGGTGGCTGCCACTGGTTCTGTTCTTCGCAGGCACGCCTGGTTGAGGGATCAGAATTTAGCTGAGCATGTTAAGACAAGGATTTTGGATGCTCCTTTACAGTCTGATGTGTTGTTTGGTTCGCCTGTGGAAGCAGTTTTAAAGAAAATGGAGGACAAGGTTAAGTCTATGCAGACTGTTAAAGATTTTTTGCAGGTGCAACCTCCGAAGTTTAGCAGAAATTGGCCTACTAAGGGATGGACTTATCCTGCTTATGATTCCCAGTCTAGGGGTAGGTCTAGACGTGGTAGGGGCAGAGCTCAAGGTTCTTTTAGGCCTAGAACAGGAGTTCTCCTGCTCAGACTTCTGGTGAGGGCAGGGGTCAGTCCTTTCGTAAACAGACCCAATGACCTGCCTTTTCAGCTGCCAGTACATTCTTGTCTGGCAGCTCCTTTGGGAGGAAGACTGTCTCTTTTCAAAGAAAATTGGGATTTAATTACTCAAGACAGATGGGTTTTGGATATCATTCACCACGGTTACAGGTTTTATTTCCATACCTTACCCCCTTTCAAAGGCATGCCAGACGTTCCTCCTCCACAAAGGAAAGAGGCTCACCAGCAAATTTCTCTGTTACTCCAAATAGGGGCCATTCAGCCAGTCCCTGTACCAGAAAGGGGCCTAGGATTTTATTCTCGCCTGTTCCTAGTACCAAAGAAGGGGAACACGTGGAGACCAATTTTGGATTTATCTATCCTCAACACTTTTCTGGACATTCCCAAGTTCAAAATGTTGACGTTACAACAGCTTTTACCTCTGCTGGGCAAAGATCACTGGATGGTAACTTTAGATCTCAAGGAAGCTTACCTTCATGTGCCCATAAGACTAAGTTGCAGAAAGTATCTGCGCTTTCGAGCTGGAAATTCTCATTATCAGTTCTCTGCATTGCCCTTTGGCTTATCTACTGCGCCCAGAGTATTCACAAAGGTTCTGGCTCCAGTGATAGCTTACTTCAGGCTAAAAGGAATTCAAATCTATCCTTATTTGGACGACTGCCTGATTCTGGCTCAAGAAAAGGAAGACCTTCTACAGCATTTGGAATATGTCATAGCAGTGCTAAGATGCCTAGGGTATTCTGTGAACGAAATAAAGTCCAGTCTAGTACCCTCTCAAGACATGTGCTTTCTGGGTGTGAGACTGAATACAGCAGCCCAGATGGCCTTTTAACCCCGGACAAACAAAAGAATCTTTCCAGTTACTTCCATCAACTATCTCTTCAGTCCGGGCTGACTGCAAGGACAGTCCTTCAAGCCTTAGGGTTCATGGCATCTTGTATTCTGGTGCTTCCCAATGCCAAACTGCATATGAGGAAGCTGCAATGGTATCTCAAAAATGTATGGACACAGCACTGCCAGGATTTGGACACTGTCATTCAAATAATACCTTGCATTCAAAAGAATTTTTGTGGTGGGCTCAGGAATGTCACCTAAACAAGGGACTCTCTGTGACCCGGCCAGAGGCGAGTCAGATTTTAACGACAGATGCCTCGGACATTGCTTGGGGAGCTCATCTAAATGGAAAGTGGATACAAGACAAGTGGCCTGCCAGACTACAGCATCTACATATCAACATGAAGGAGATGTTAGCAGTCCAGTTTGCATTAATGGCTTTCAAGGAGTTACTTCTTCCAGGGCAGGTGTTGATTCTAACAGACAACACAACTGTCATGTGGTACATCAACAAACAAGGGGAACACATTCTTATCCTCTATGCAGGCAAGCAATGATTTTATGGGAGACTGCGCTCAGCTTGCAACTAACTCTTCAGGCAAGGTTTCTGCCGGGAGCACAGAACTCCTTAGCAGATGTGTTAAGCAGACAAATCATGGATCCCCACGAGTGGAAACTGGATCTTCATGTATTTCAGAAATTGACAGTGTCATGGGGAACTCCAGACATAGATCTGTTCGCTTCTCCACTAAACCACCAGCTGCCAAAGTTTTGCACAAAGGGGTTTCATCACACAGCTTGGAAAGTGGATGCTCTTTCTTTCAGTTGGGAAAATCTTCATGTGTATGCCTTTCCACCTCTGCCTCTTCTCCCAAAGGTGCTCCTAAAGGTCAGACAAGACAAGCCAAGGATGATTTTAATAGCTCCAGATTGGCCTCGGCAACACTGGTACCCACTACTAAGGAGTCTGGTAAGGAAGCCTCCATGGCCTTTACCTTTGATTCCACACCTGTTATCTCAGAAGGACGGTCACCTGCTCAATGTCAAGCTTCACTCTCTTCATCTAACAGCCTGGCATATTCTGTTTTGAAACACAGCAGGTCTCAACTTCCTCAACAAGTTTTAAATGTGATTATGGAAGCCAGAAGACCTAGTACAAGGAAAGTGTACGCAGAAAAATGGAAGAGATTTTTATTTTGGAGTGCAGCAAAGAATTTGGAGATTTCTGAGCCTAATTTGAGTGTGGCTCTTCAATATCTTACTGAGTTATTGGACAAAGGTTTGTCTTTCTCTTCCATTAAGATTCATGCTGCAGCAATTTCAGCTCACTATGATTGTGACCCACCATTGTTTTCGCATCCTTTGTTCAAGCAGTTTCTTAGAGGGGCAAAGAATATAAGACCCCCACGTAGAGCTCCTACTCCTGCTTGGGATCTCAATTTTGTGTTGGAGAAACTTACTCTACAACCTTTTGAGCCTGCGGCTACTGCTGAATTGAAATACTTGTCATGGAAGACTGCTTTTTTGTTGGCTATTACTTCTGCAAGAAGGGTTTCTGAATTGCAGGCCCTTATGGCAGTAGAGCCCTTTTTGATTTTCCATAAGGATAGGGTATCATTACGTACTAATCCTTCCTTTATGCCTAAGGTGGTTTCTAGTGCGGCTTTAAACCAAACTATTCATTTGCCTACTTTCTATGCAGATCCCCAAAATAAGGGGGAAAAGATTCTGCACACTTTAGATGTCCATAGGCAGTTGCGTTATTATTTAAGCAGGACTAAGGATTTCAGGCAGTCTCAGCAGTTGTTTGTTTCTTTTGCTTTGAGTTCTAAGGGCAAGCCTGTGTCTAAGCAAACTATTTCTAAGTGGATTGGGTTTTGCATTTCATTTTGTTATTCCCATCATGGCAAGGAGATTCCAGCTGGGATTAGGCCTCATTCCACTAGGGCTACTGCCACTTCAACAGCATTTCTAAGGGGTGGCAACTAAGGATATTTTGGAGGCAGCTACTTGGAGTTCAGTGCATACTTTCTCTAAGCATTACCACCTTCCTCTCTACTCTAAATCTAGGGCTGGTTTTGCCACAGCTATTTTGCAAGGCATGTTGACAGCTCCTGCTTCCTTATGATTTGCCAGCCTCCCTTACCTCTGCTTTGGGATTCTACCCAATGGTTAGGACTGCAGCAATGTGGAATGAAGAACATAGTACAGTTTTGTACCTACCATAAATGTAGATGTTCGAGGATCCACATTGCTGCAGTCCAATTTACCCTCCCTCCTTCCCCTCTGTGTTTAGGGGTGGTGGTGTGGGTTAGGCTATATTCTTGTAATTTTGTATATATTGTGCATATGTTTGGTGCAGGGCTTTTTGGTGTTTTGGTGTGGGCCTTATCTTTTTGGGGTCTTCTGACATCTGGGGCAAGAAAAGACTGAGGATATGACGTCGGTCATGCGCATTAGTACCCTGACGTCCTGACATCAGTCTAATGCGCCTTGACCGACGTCAGCCATATACTTTGGTATTCGGGCCGACTGGACAGCGGACTACCCATTGGTTAGGACTGCAGCAATGTGGATCCTCGAACATCTACATTTATGGTAGGTACAAAACTGTACTTTTCTCTGTTTCTTCCTCTCATTTTCAGTTTGCTCCTTTGACCTTTGGTCTTTCTGTGGCTTCAAGTATGTTCACCAAATGTCTGGCCACTGTTAGTCTTTTGCAGGCTTCAAGGAATCCAAATATTCCCATATTTGGACGATCTTCTTCAGGCTCCCACTCAATCCAGGCTTTTGCAGGATCTGAACTTCACTGTACTCCTTATGCCCAGTCTGGGATTTACAACCAATTTCAAGAAGTCCAAGCTAACTCCTTCTCTAGACCACATTTTTCTGGGATGCAGAATTCAGACTATTCTAATGTTGGCTTCTCTTCCTTCTTCCAAGGTTCTGTTTCTGAAAACCTACTTCCAGTCTCTGCTTCCCAATTCTGCTATTTCTGCAAGGGAATTTCTCAGAAGTCTGGGGGTTTGAGGCTTGTATTTGCTTTACTTCCTTGGCTCATACTCAAGTTGGCACTAGTGGGTTCAGCAAGTCTGCTTCAGTCTGGATCTACCATTTCAGACTTCTACCCCTACTCAAGAGCTGTTCACAGACACTTCCCATCTGGAGTGGGGAGCCTCTTCCAGCAATCTGTGGGTTCAGGGTCTCTGACCCCTTCATCAGAGGTCAGACCACATCAACATAAAAGAAGTGAGAGGGCTGTCTTGCTGTTCAGGCCTTCCATTCTTTTTGGTCTGCAAGCCCTTTAAAGGTCTTCACAGGCAACACCACAGTTGGGTGGTACAGGTGGGAACAATGTTTTATCTTCTATGGTAATAAGGCCCTCAGGCTTGCAGTTTGGCTATTTGACATCAGGTAACTCTTCTGCCAGTTGTCCGCCATGTGGCAGACTCCCTGAGCAAGTCCAAGACACAACCTCACGAATGGATGCTTCACAGAAAAGTGTTTCTGGACATAGTACATCGATGAGGTATTCCTCAAGTGTATCTTTTTGCCTCCCCTCTGAATAGGCAGCTTTCTTGCTTCTGTTCCATAGTCCCAAATTATCTGACTTAGAAGGTGGACACCGTGTCATTTTCTTGGTAGGGGATATTTCTATATAATTACCCTCCTCTTTCTCTACTTCTCAGGGTCCTAAACAAGATGAAGTACGACTCTCCAAGAATCTTGCTGGTGACTCACTTTTGGGCCAGACAGCACTGATTTCCCCTTCTCTTTCATCCGGCCAGGGACAGTCATCACAACATCTCTCACCAGATGGATCTTCTTGCACAAGCCAAGGGATCTATTATTCACCCTGACTTATCCATTCTTGACACTTTGGGCGATAGGATTTGATCCAATTCAGGTGCAGTTTTTCTGAGGATGTGCTTAGAGTACTTGCAGGAAGCCAGAAAACCCACTACCAGAAAATCTTATATGGATAAATGGAAAAGATTTTCTGTTTGGTGTTGCAAGCTTTACCAGGATGCCTTCTAAGTAGATGTCCTTCTGGTCCTCCTGTATTTGTGTGAAGTCCTCCATGCAGGCTTGGTATATGCTTCTGTTGAAGCTTACTTGTCAGTCTCTGCTTGTCTGCATCTGAACCCACTACTGGGCTCATGTTTTGAGGCCAAACAATTCCTTAAAGGCGTCCTTTGTAGGCCAGGCCCCCAAGAAAGCCTATTCATCCCTCATGGGACCTTAATTTCATCCGTGAAAAATTGACTCAGGCTTCTTTTGAGCCTGCTTATTCTTAGTCTTTGCAACACTGTCCCTGGAAGACTGTTTTATTGATAGCCCTTACTTCAGCTAGGAGAGTGTCTGAACTTAACGCTGTTAGGCATCTTCTGTCTTTTGATTTTTCATAGGGATGGGGTGCCTTTGCGTACTAATCCTTCTTTTATGCCCAAGGTGGTCAATGAGTTTTCTTTTAATCATTCTTTCTAGCTTCCTTTCTTTTTTTACTTATCCGCAGTCTGCTAGTGAGAAGGTTTTTCGCACCTTAGATCTGCATTGGCAGCTCGGGTAGTATTTGAATAAAATGAAAGATATCTACAAATCTGAACAACTTCTTGTTCATTTTCATTCCAGGACATTGGGTTTGGCAGTTTCTAAGCAAATCAACTCCGCCTGGATTTCTAAGGCCATTTCCTTTTGAAATTCTTTTCATGTTAAACAGCTTTCTTCTTCAGTTTGAGCTGATTCTGTGAGGGCAGTAGCCTCTTCTTGGGCTTTCTTCAAAGGTTTAGATACTAGATCCAGTCTTGAAGCTGCTACGTGATTCTCTGTCCACACTTTTCATTACTTGTTAGATGTCATTTCCGCAGGATTTGCCAGAGCTGTCCTTCATGTTTTTTTTTGTAAGGCTCCTATGATGCCTGCCTCCTCCTGTCCTTTACAGTAGCTTTGCTGCTCTCCCATAGGTGAAGAATACTGCAACAATGATATGGAAGGACATAGTACAATAGTGTAAAATCTTGCCATAACAGTAGATGTCCTTCTTTTCACAGTTGCAGTATTCAGACCCTCCCTTCTGCCTCCTTGTTTATCTTTCTCTTGGCAACACTTTGCTGACCAAGGGGTCTTTACCACCTTGCTCTATTTTCTCTCCTGTTCCTTTTTCCTCATGGATATGCATGTTCTCCCTTATCATTGGGTTGTTCTAGTTTTCCTGGGGCAGTTCAGTTCAGAGTATTCAGTGTACCTATATCACCTTTATGCCCTACACCTGGGTGGAGAGCATAGAGCTGATGTATGATGCTGGGAAAATATAAAGGCTTTGGTATATTGAGGAGATGTTGGGCTATCGTTGGCAGGTGATGAATAGTACAGCAGTGAAAAGAAGGGCATCTCCTGTTATGTTAAGATTTTACACAACTGTACTTTCATTATAAACCAGAAGATGTGGGCTGCAGAGCTGACAAGAGTCTGGAATGCACTGTATACTATTTATGCAAATAAACAGTCCAGCCTAAAGGGACAGTGCAGTTCAGTAACAGGAGTGTACCACTGCGGTCATCAGAAACAGCATAGCAACATAGATGCAGAAGTCATTGCTGTCACACTAGCATGATTTTTTTAAGTCTGCAGTACTAATTTAGTAGAAGAAATAGGAGGATTGTAAGTTTGCATTGCTACTTTAGTAGAAGAGATAGGAGGCCCTTCATAGTGCCTGCCCCAAAGACATGTATACCTTCACTCTCTCTCACTTACACATTTACAGATAAATTGTAACGAGAGTAGACATAATTTGTAAAGCAGAGATAAAAGTTGCTCACACAATGAAACCACTTGAAAACCAAAAAATGAAGGACGACCCCTGAAATACAAATGAGTTTATTGCAAAATGCCAGAAAAAACACATACATTAATGCAAAACACTTAACGTTTCACCACGTTTTCATCAAACACTCAACTTCCTCAGATGTATGCATATTTAATTATTGTGCCAGTTAATATACCCTAACCAATTACCAGCCAGCCAATTAAAAATAAATGCCACTGTTAAAAGACTGATAATACACAAATATCCATAAAAATAAGACACAAATGTATACGAAGTATGGTTAAACCATCTTAAAACCAATGCATATTAAAAACCATAACTAATGTAACAGTAAAAAGATGTGTAGAAAAATGTAAAAAAGTATTCATTAATTCAAACATTTCAATAAATATCATTAAAAACAGTTGTGTATTGCCATCTAGTGGCCAATGTGGAAAATCAACATTCGGCTGCCCTCAGTTTTAAGACCGATGCCAGGGAGACTGTATCATTCAAACCTGGATGTTTTGTGGCTTCTAAAATTAATTGCTAGCACAGCTCCCTGTACTCTAATCTATCTCCCATGGACCCCCTCGTTTGTGCATGGGGACTAATTCCATAACAAAAAAAAAATGAAATACAGCTTCATGACAAACCGTAATGTGTCTATATAAAGCATTATTACAATTTTTTGTCTTAATGTCATAACCATGTTCGTACATTCTGGTTCTTAGTTTTCTTTCAGTTTTACCTACATAGAATGATGAACATTTATCACAAAGTGCTATATAGACCACCCTGTTTGTGTTGCAGTTAGCAAAACTATTACTGTTAATACATTTATTCCTGTCTTTCAGGTAAATACTCTCTCCAATTTTCAAAAAATGACATTGTGGGCAGCAACCACATTTATATGTTCCTACCTTACCCCCTTTGGTGTTTAACTTCCTATTATTTCTAACAAATTCTTAATGTTAGCTCCTTTCCTATAGGTAAACTTGAGTTTTTTTTTAAAAATAAGATCTAAATCGGAGATGCTAGAAAATCTATCCCATTCTCTTTGTTTGATTTCCCTAATTATAAATGCATTGTCATTATAGTCTGTTACAAAAGCTCTGTCATAGTTATTGTGAGAGGTCAAACCATCCCTGTCATTGGTTAGAACCCCAATTCCTTTCCCTAATAAAGGAGCAAATCTATTTTTCTCCCCTCCAAGACCTCGTCCTTTATTCCTTCAAGTAAAACGTCAGGATAGCCTCTTTCTTTAAACATACTTGTTAAAAGTTTAGACTCTTTAAGAAAATCTGTATCATCCGAGGTCATACGACTTCCCCTCACAAATTGCCCTTTCTCTAAGCCCCTGTTTTGATGGAAAAGGTGGACACTTGCGTAGTATAGAAAGGGATTAAAATAAGTTTCCTTTTCTGAAAACTGTAGATCAGAACCTATTGTGCTCTTTCCTTTTGGTTATGTCCAAATAGTTCACATACTCATATTTGATGTCATAAGTAAATCTTAAAAAGGAAGTAGTGTTAGAAATATAATTAATAAAAATCTAAAAATGTTTCCACTGAGTCAGTCCAAAAAATACAGATATTGTCCAGGTAGCGGTTATACAACAGCCAACAATTAACAAAATCTGAATTAAAACTACATTTTTCTTCCCAGTAGGACAAAATAATATTCGCACATGTTGGGGCACAACTTACTCCCATTGCTATACCATTCGATTGCTGTAAGAATTCTCCCTCATAACAAATAAAATTGTTCCTTAAAACCAAATCCATTAATGTCAGACAAGCTCTAAATTCATTATTAGTAAGTTTCCCATAGTTAGCCAAAGCATCCTCAAACCACCCCATGCCCTCCTGGTGTGGGATGGAAGTAAAGAGATCTACCACATCTTTGTTGTGTCTTTCGGCTTTTCATGGTTAGGGGTCACCACAGCGGAACTCCGGTCCGCTAATGATTGGTAGTTGATTTTTACGTGCCGAGTTACCTGCCCTGGCGCACAGCCTTCAACGAAGGTACGCCCATTCACGCATGGCTCCACGCAGAAGACGCACTAGCTGAGAATCGAACCGGACAGATTCTTACTGTGAGACGACAACGCTACCGCAGCATCACCACCGCAGTCATCTATAGTAATAAAAATAATCGTATCACTGAATAAATCAGAGTTAACACATTTAAATAGATCCCATGAATCCTTGAGGACATTGGCTCCCATCATGGAGAAATCCTTATGTTTGGTGTCCAGAAACTTAGCCAGGGAGGTTGTGACTGTGCCCTCTGAGGACATTATTGGTCTTAGAGGTGGGTCCACTGGGTTTTTGTTGACTTTGGGAATACTGAATATAGAGGGAGCTCTTGGTTTGTCGTATAAAAACATATGTGTGTCCAAGTCTAATTGTTCCCTCTAATAAAAGATCATTAAGAGTTGGAAAAACGTTTTTATTGGCAATATTAATTTCATTTATTGATACCTTTAAATAATTAGTGGTATCCTCCAAAATTTTCATCATTTTAGCTTTGGAAGTTATGGTGTCCATGAAAACTGTGCCACCACCTTTATCTGGTTTCATCACTCGAAGCCACTTATTGTTCCTTAATTCGTCTAATAAAACCCTCCCATCTCTGGTTAAATTGGGGAACACTTTGTTCTTTTGTACTCCTTTCCTTAATTCATTTTCCAAAAAAGCCTCAAAATTCCTCAAGTGTGGGTGTAAGGGTGGGTTATAAGTACTTTTCCTGTGTAAAATTTTAGTGTTACCTATCGGTTTGTCTTGCCCTTTAAAAAATAACTCTTAAGTTCTTTTTCCTAAGGAATAATTTTAGATCTATTATCTTCTTACTTACATCTGATTTCGTTCTATGAATGAATTTGAAACCTTTAAAAAACAACTTAAAGTGATTTTCATTAATAGGTGTACTACTATAGTTGAAAATATAATATCCCTTAAAACTGTAGTTAAAATTATCCTTCAAGATCCTATCATACCATGAACTACTGGTATCTATCTCCTCCATTGATTGTCCCTGAAGTTCCTGTTGCCCCTGCTGTAGTTGTAGTGAACTGGTTCCCTGTTCTTTAGCCTCTCCGATCTTCGGAGAGGCGGGAACTCTAAAGGGTTATTCAAATTATAAGGGTCTCTTCTCAAAACATTATTGTCCCCATGTAATTGAACATCTTGGTTGTTAATTTCCCTACTGTCTCCTTCATCGTCACTATGTCTGTTGGAATGGGTCTTAGGTTTAGGGTAACACGCATTGCTGTCTATACTCCTTTAAATCCCTATCAATTTTTCGTATCTTCCTATTATAAATACTACTACACCATCCCTCTACTTTTCGTAAAATATCATGGGATTTAATCTTCTTAGTTTCAATAGTGAACATTAAATAATTCCAGATACACTGGTTGGTGTGCTCTAAGTCTCTAAATGAAATGTCCATTTCTTTTTCATTTTGTCTGATTGCGTTAATGTTTCTTCCACACCTTTCAAAATTTTGAACAAGTTCTTTGTGGAAATCAGGCCCTTCGCACACTTTATTTGGGTATTTCCGTACCCTTAAACCTCTGGGCACAGTATTCAAATTAACACATTCTTTAAGATATGCATTGTCTAAGTTGAGAATCTTGTATTTGTTTAAAAGCTCATCAAATTTAGCTACGTTTTTGGCATAGCTGTTATTTTCTCTATGTAAATCACTTTGTTTAAAATCATTAAAAGCAAATGTTTTCGTTACAATAAAATTAAAGTCAATAGCATGAGTCCGTGATGTAGATTGCAAACAGTCCCCCTTGTCTGCCGTTCGCGTTGGTGCAAACAGGCCATTGGTGTCCGGAGTTGCAGAATTCGATTCTTCAGTATTTTCCATTAAAATGTTAGGAAAGCCATCACAGCTGGTTCCATTTAAAACATTCCTTTGTAAACCAACTCCATCTCTTCCACTGTGAATGAACCCTTCACGAGTCCCATCATGTCCATTAGCTTCCTTGTTAACATGCAGAGAGATGTTAGAAGCCAGTGTAATCATGGATTGGATTGGAAGACTGGAGTTAGCATGTCTACCAACTGAGTTAGCTGGCCAATCATCATCCTAATCTCTCCCATTTCTCTCCCTCTGGCGTTTTTCATTGGTAGGTACTAGGCTTTCTGCCCAAAGGCATTCATAAGCCTAGCCAGAATGTGTTGGTTTTCGCCACCCCCTTAGATTAGTTCCCTGTGCCTCTGTCCAGCAGAGCCACTGAAGTGATCGCCGGGGTTGTCCTTTTCCTGTTCAGGAAGTCCTTCCATCTCAATACAAATACTCCAAACCGCAGAAACGGAGATAAAAAGTGCTCACACAACGAAATCACTTGAAAACCAAAAAATGAGCACTCCTGAAGGATACAAATGAGTTTATTGCAAAGTGCCAGAAAAAACACATACATTAACACAAAGCACTTAACGTTTCACCTCGTTTTTGTCAAACACTCGACTTCCTCAGATGTATGCAAGAGCTATGTAGGATAGCTGAGTAGTGTTTATGTGTGCGCGCACACACACACACACACACACACACAAACATATACATATGACAATGTTAATACATATGCATATTGAGAGTTAACCAACAAGAAGCATTGCCATTGTCTTCCCATTGTGTCTTGTCCCCCATAGTCCACCCAAGAACAACAGCAGGGGTGTGACGTGCTTTCGGTGTACACTGTGTGATGCAGTATGTACTTCTGTATTCGGTTTGAAACCCCTGTGTAATGCACCCCTGCAATGCATAGTGCACAGGCTGTGGGGATGTGCTTCTTGTAAATCTTCCCTTTGCATTGTGCTGACTGTGCAGGACTGGAGCAGGGTGCTTCACTCCATTGCAGTGTACCACTTCATGCATTTTTTTAATTCTTGCATCATGCTGCAACAGTTTGTCTGCCAACCACAGGCTAATGAGCAGTGATGAGTAAAATGAACAAAAAGCTCCTTTGTAGTTAAGAGAAGTAACAGCTAATAAAAGTAAGTTGTGCTGGAGAGGATAAAACCAAAAAAATAGTATATCTGGGGTGTGTAAGAACTACAAAATTATTGTCTTACTGTGATCCTGTGTGTGTGTGTGTGTGTGTGAATTTGTGTATATGATAAGGCATGTTACTTGAAGTGGTATCAGTTCTGTTTTTTGCTGCTTAATTTTACACAGTAATTTCTTGTGTGTCTTGCAGGAAATAAAATGAAATCACAGCAGAACTACATCGCAGATGATGGTGTGACGCTTCCAGCCAATCTTCATCTGCAAACTCTAAGCATACCTGGGTGGAATTATAACAGCAATCACAGTCAGCATTTGGAAGATATACAGAAAGGTAATCTTATAAGTGTGTGTGACGGTGATTTTGACATTTTCTCTCCTTTCTAGTGTACAGCACAGTGTAATATAGTATTGTGTTAGAGGAGGCTTGTACCATCTTTTTACACCAGTTGCCAGATTTGGTGTTGCTTGATTTGCTAGTGGCCCATAAAAAAATCTCTGAAACAGTATATTCTCATCTTTTGACAAACTGGCTAGTATTTTTAGTTTTTCCTTTTTTCTCTTATCTTGATTACATCTTCAATATTGTCTCTACTACACATACTGTATAAACAACAATCATATGCTACTACCTGCTATACTTTTTATTGTATGTCTAAACCACTATGCTTATGTAAATATCTTATGCAATCATATGTTAATATCTGCTATATTTTATAACAGTGTGTGTAAACCACAGTGCTCTTGTAAATATCATACGTGTAGAGTATGTTAACAATTGTTTCTGGAGCTTTTCTCTTTGGGCCTTCGCTGAAAACGGACAGCTTTGTCCAGTCAGACCTCCCTAATAAACAAATATAAAATAAATAATAAAATAAGTTTGTATATTCAGTTTTATACTGCATTTTAGGGTGCAGAAGCAATACAACTACACATTGATTTCTGATTGCTTTCCGTAATAATAATTAAAAAATGCCTGAAGACATCACCTTCAGGGACACATAAGTATGCATCACAGTTCTTATGTTATAAAATCCTGACTGTGTTTTTGATTTTATGACCTACATATTCACCCTGTGAAAAAAATCTGCATACCCATTGTCATAAAATCCTAACTACATTATTGGTTTTATGACCTACATATTCACCCTGTGAAAAAATTTGCATGCCTGTTGTAAACTGACTTTGAAGATAGTTGAATTATGGAGATTGCGAAATTGTAATAAAAAAGTTAACTTGGAAGATTAAAGTTAGAAGTCTCCTGACTTGACTGTCCTTCCCCACAAATGGGTTTGACCAGGTGATGTTTAAGATTTGGACTTGCATAGTGTGGCTTCCATTCCCTGCAAATGGTGCAACCCGAGAGGATGGTTATGTTAGTTGTGGGGTGAGGGTGCACAGTTCCCAGCACCCAGAGCAGAGTTGACAGAATTCTTTGTAAACAGGAAAGCCAACTCAAGCCACTGTTAGCTAAGATCTAAGGCCTGATTCAGAAAGGGCCACCACCAGCAGTAAGCCTTTTTTGATTCAGAGACAGACCCAAAACAATGATCCTACATGATCTATAGGATCATTGTGGTGTGCATTATCCTTGGCCAACATGTATGCTAATGAGGCATTTTTGGGGGTGTGGCTTATGCTAATAAGATATATGGTCTCCTTCCAAAAATGCCGGCGGTAAGGCATTTATGCAGCTAATAGATTCAGAGAATCGCTCAGCTGTATAAGTTAGCTAAGCCGGCAAAGTTAGTTAACTCTGCCAAAAGTTTGAGATCACCCATTAGTTACAGTGGGTGAGATTGAGTTAGAGGTAAGTGCAGAAGAAACTAGAGGATAAGAAGTAGTGAGGTTATGTACACGTGGCTACATATTTGAGGGTATGCAGAGAGATAAGTGGTCTCAGGTGACATGTGACTGTGTGCTTGGGTGGTAGAACTAATGGGTTAATTAGGGGGTAGGTTGGATTAGATTGTGTGCAAGTGAGTGTGTGTGGTGTGGTGTGTCCATGAATGCGATCAGATGGGAAGTTTTGTGTGTGTGTGTGTGTGTGTGTGTGTGTGTGTGTGTGTGTGTGTGCGTGCACGAATGTGTGAATATTTGTGTGCGTGTGGGGGGGGGGCTGTCATACCTCTAAACTCCCCTAGACTAGTAAGTATATCCCGCAGTACTGGGGGATCACTAGATACCAGAGAAAGTTACGTACTATATTAAAGGCACTTAAAAGTTGAACAATGGATACTCTTAAAGATTACCATTAAAGGTTAATAGAACAACAGATGTCCTTACATTCACTGTTGCAGTGTTCTTCAGATATGGGATTCCCTGCTGTGGAAGCCTGATGTCAGCCAGTTTACCAAAGTACACTGTTGCTTTAAGGTACCAACATCACACACATACTTCATGCATTGCATAGGGCATAAATATGATTGCCAGATGTACAATCGTCAGAACTTCTTTATTGACAATATGAGCGCATCTCTAGATTGTTGGTCTGTACACTTAATGTCATTTCCTGCAATTTGAATGCAGTTTTCATTTGAAGATTCAATTCCTACATCTTCTTGCTGTTTCTGAACTGTTGCAGATAAGAACCCCATGGGGGTTGTTTTTTTCTTAGCTTTTTTGTTGCTGTGCGGGTTAGTGTCATCCAGGAGACAGATTCCCCTAAAGACTGCCACAATAAGTGTCTTTTTGCCTAGGAGCTTTTCACTACCATATGACCGGTTGGACTTGTCAGGCCTTCGTACCATAAACTCTTCATAGTAGGCTGTCTTCCCTTTCTTTGTATGTTGAGAACCAGCAACTTAAGCTTCTCACTAACAATACAATGGAAATAACTTCCCATCCTGAGGGTCAGTAGTTAGGGAAAAAAAGGTGAAAAAGTTTAGACTGGAATCTTCCACTGTCCAGCCTCTGCTGGGTGTTTCTCCCATGGTTGGTGAGAACCCAGAGGCTTGCCTGGTTTTGTTGTCTGATTCCTCTGCCACGACTAGGTTGGCGACTATTGAGGATCCAGCTTGCAGCACATCTGATGAGGCTTTGCAGGCATGTGTATCAGATGTTGATTATTTCCAAGGGGCTTAGGGGTATTCCATAGATTTTATGTAGGGAAGAAGTTCCTACTATGGTTATTGAATGCTGTCCTGGGTCAGAGCCTTTTAAGTTTTATGGGGCTGATTTTCCTTTAAAGAAGAAACAAAAAACTAAACATGTTTCTCTCATCTACAGAGTGAGTTAACAGGCCTTTACTCAAGGTTGTTTAATGCTTTGATAGCATTAAAACCTCCTCAAGTGGTTTCTGTTCCTGCTCCCCCTTGGTCTTCTGCTGCTATCTCCTCCCAAGTTTATTCTTCAGCTTTGGCACTCTGCTGTAAGTGAAGAATACTGCAACAGTGAATGTAAGGATATAGTACAGTTGTGTAAAATCTTAACATAACCGTAGATGTTCTTACATTCAGTGTTGCAGTGTTCTCTGCCTCCCACCTTACCCCTAGTCTTTGTCATTCCTGGATGTACTGGTTAACTCCTGGGTTTTGTTAGACTGGTATTCCTACTAGGGCAGTCAGTTCTGAGGATGGTATGTCTGGCCATCACCTTTATGCCCTACACTACATGAGCAATGTATGGGTGATGTTTGGTGTACCTTAAAGCAACAGTAGGCTTTGGTATACTGGCTGATGTCAGGCTTCCATGGCATGGAATCCCATAAGTGAAGAACACTGCAACAGTGAAGGAAAGGACATCTACTGTTATGGTAAGATTTTACACAACTGTACTTTTTTACAAAGTGAAAGATGTACAGGTAATGTGGGAGGGGGATGGTTACTATACACCAGGATGTGATGCCCCACCAATCAAGGAGCCTCAATCCTCCCCACTGGCAACAGTGGGGGACATATACACTGGGAGGATGACAAGTACACACACACAGTAATATGCAATTTATCATAAGAGCACACAGAGACCACAGTCGGTCTAGGGCTGGTTTCTCCCTCTTTCTCCAGATCCCCAATAAGACTCCCCACTGAAACAGCTATAGAGTTGAGATCCCAGCTGAGTGGCCAAGCCAAGAACTTCAGCACCTTTTCTGTCCAACCAGTGGTTCGTGTCCCTGCCCAAGTAGCTGACACGCTCTTTGAGATTTGATTTATACACAAAAACACACGCACACCTGGGAAAGGTTGGCACAGGTTTACTAGCTATGACCTCTTTTACCCAGACTATAAGGTAGTTATAGCTGCTACCAGCCAACTCTTTATCAGCTACTTTAAGGCCCTTGACAAAAGGTGTCCAATCTTACTGTGTAATGTTGCTGTTAATCCAAATGGTAGTTTCACCAAGAGCAAGGTTATTAGATGTGGCCCACAGTGTCACCAAATAAATATGCAAGTACTCCCAGAACTTAAATATGTCTCAGCCACAGTGATAGGTTTAAATATATTTAGTAATAAATAATAAAAGAACAAGAAAATAGTAAGTAAACAGAGTTACATCAGAGTTCAAAATCACAGGAAATATTTAAAACAACATTGCAGGACAGTCTCAAATAAATAACGAAAAACATCTAAATTATGTTCAGCTCTATTCCCGACTATATCTAAAAGAAATTACTGTATCCTAGTTAACTTACTATTACAACAATGCAAGTGTGGTGAATGGATATACTAGCTGATATTTTTGGGTCCAAGTCAGAATACAGAATGTTCTGTCTGTCTGAGAGTTCTTAAATTAATATCAAATATTACTGTTGGGTTAGCTTGCAAGATGACATCACTTCTTGTCGTCGGACTTTAGTTCCCAAGCTAAACCCCCACTACTGCTAGAAATTGCCAGCATTTAGCATCTCCTTGTGAAAATACAGAGCCCTCAGATGTTTACAGCTGCTGTAAGACATAAAACAATAAAACACTTACAATACAATGCAGAAGGCTCAATTGTTTTAGACATCCTGTCTCCTTGCTGAATTGAAACCATCTTTTATGGCACAGTTATAAAATAATTTAATTTCAACTATTTTCCTGAAGTTTTGCGAGTTAACCCTCTATCTTAGAGTTTTCACTGTTAAGATAGGTACATTTATACAGTTATAATAGTTTATGTACATTTCTGTTTTCTTCCAGTAGGGTACACTGTGGACACATCTGTAAGCTGAGTACTCTACAACATATCTCTTCAGAACACATATCTGTATAAACCATCTTATATGACCTACAGTTTTAATACATTTGTAACACAAGCATATGAATCATATTGATATTCGCAAATGACATATGATTATTTACAAAATTCCAGATAGCTGGACTGTCAAGATTTCCCTTTGTGACATAGGGATATGTCACATAAAAAAAAAAAAAAAGAAAGAACAAGAAAAAAGGTTTCAAACCCCATACCCTTGGCACAGAATACAGTTCATTGATGAAGCAGAATTGTATTCCTATGTGCTAATACTGGAAACTAGGGACTAAAATAAATAAAATGTGTGGAATAAGTTTTCAACCCTGTACACCAAATGAGGATTTTGTTGAGCAGCAAATCTTGTATCCTCATTTATGAACAATAAGTATGAAAATATAATGTCTGACATTATTGATTGTAAATTTCTATCAGTTATATTTCTATCAGTTATGAGGGATAGTGCAGGTATAAGAAGCAAAATGAGGAGCATTTTGTAAAATCGTATACAGTTGAGATGGACTGGGGTGTGTCCATGTTTGTGTGTGGGGCTACAATTCTAATTGGTTGTGCTGCAGACTTCCAGACAAAGCTGGGAGGAATACTACATGGACAACGTAGTGGTGCAGCGGTAGCATTGTCGCCTCACAGCAAGAGGATTTCTGGTTTGATTCTCAGCTGGAACACCTTCTCTGCAGAGTCTGCATGTCCTCCCTGCATTTGTGTGGGTTTTCTCTGAGTGCTCCGATTTCCTCCCACGTTACAAAGACAAAGACATGCATCTGGAGCATTTCTCCCTGGTCCTGTGCTGAAAATTACCTTTGTTCCAAGTTGGACTTTTTCGGTAAACAAATGATAAATAAATAAATAAATGAAACAAGGTAAAATTTTCAAATATTATTCTAAGTCATTTGAAAAGTTAATAGACTGTCAGGTCTAGCATCACAATGCATTTTCTGAACAATAGGAAGAATGAAATGCAAATGTTTGGCATTACTGACTCAGCATCGTCATCCTCATCTGTGCAGGGGCAGGGAAATAATTAGAGGCTACATCAGAGGTGTTCTGTAAACTAAGTAACAGGTAAGAGGTATGATGATGTGTCCATGCAGGTGTGTGTGTGTGTGTGTGTGTGTGTGTGTGTGTGTGTGTGTTTTAACCTGTGCTTTTTTGTGGGAGAGTGAATGAAGGAGGTACTTGTGCCAGTATGATGCAAAGGCTGGCAGAGGTGATTATTCCAGGCATGTGCTGATTGGTACTTGTGGTAACCCCACACGAATTGGAGATATACAAATTAGCCGATAATGAAGTCTTTCCTCATTGCAGCTAACATATCTCTGAATTGTATTTCCTGCAATGGCAGACACAGTCCCTTTTGACTGCAGCTCTTATAATCTGTGGTGGGATTCTTTCTGAATCCCCTGGCTAATTTTTATCATTGCCATAATATGAAAAGCCAAAACATGGCTTTTTTCTTCACAGAATTTCTAAAAACGAACCTTAGCTGTTTTCATGCACATACTGTCCCAGTGAAATGCATCCCTTCTCTAACTCTGGAGAACTACAAATGTAATCACTATAGTAATGTAGTCCAACTTGTTAATCTCAGGCAGGCAGACTGCCCTCTTGGCCATATCAGTGGTTATTTATTAGTGGTCATGTAATTACCCTTTAGTTTCATGTACAGCCTATCCTCAAAAAAAAAAAAAAAAAAAAAAACAAATCCCCAAAACATACCCCCACCATCTATGTTCACTTTTGAGATTTGATTGTGAGGAAATGGAAAGAGATAAAGACCACAGCAAAGTATTTCAGTCAGTTGCTGAGATTGCTCAAAGACACATTTACTGCCCTCCTGAAAAGCCATATTACTATCAGTAATCAGTTAAGTGTGATCATGTAATTGCTTATTCTTTCACTTCAAGCTGCCCCCCTATCCCCACAAAACGACAGATGCTTTCTTTTGTACCCCTAAGAGATTTGATTGAGGACAGGCAAACAGACAACTAAAGCAGTATAGTACACAGTGTTTGAATAGTGGCAACAGTGTTCAAACTCAGTAGCTTCAGTTTCTGAACCACAGGACTACCCAAAGAATGGGACAAAAGGCAGTTTGATGCAAGTCAGTATCAGTATACAGAAGGCAAAAGCCACAACACAGTGAGAAATAGAAGCTACAATTCTTCAAGGTGATTGTAACTGTCCTTTGCTTTCTTTCATCCACGGAGAGTCAACTGCCCAAACATTGACTGGGAAAACTACTCAAGCCCAAACACCCTTGCCCAACGGTTCCTTGAATTTATAAACTCTAACGCGATGGAACAACTGGTCACCACTCCCACAAGAGGGAACAACATATTGGACCTGGTCATCACCAACATGGGGACTCTATGTTCCACACCAGAGGTAAACCCCTCATTGGTAAGATCAGACCATAAACTAATTTCCCTGGACATCCATATCCCGTCCCCACCCCCAGCCAAGGAAATCACTGTAAAGAATTTCTCAAAAGCTAACTTCACACTTCTCAAGACTGAGGTGGAATCCTTCAAATCGCCCGGGCCAGAGGATAATACAGCCCAATCTGCAGAATCCTTTACAATTGCATTCTATGAGCACCTGCAGGAATGCATGGATTGTGCTATCCCAAATAAAACCAAGACCCACTCCTCCAAAAACAGGAGACCTGTCGGGTGGACCCCGGCCATAAATAAGCTATACAACAGAAGGAGGAAGCTACTACGTGACAGAGCAAAATCCCAAAAAGGAAAGGCATCTCTGATTAGTATTAGCAAGAAACTGCGATCCCTCATAAAATCATCAAAGGCCAGTTTCGAAAGAAAAATTGCCCTAAACACTAAAAATAATCACAAGGCCTTCTTTAGTTATGTCAGGAATATGGGTGGAAACTCCCAGATATGCTCTGAATTGTTGCATAACGGTACAAAACATACCGAACCTACAGACATAGCCAACATCCTGGCAGACAGATTCAGTGCTAACTTCCCCCCCCTTCCCACTCAAAGGAGCAAATGCCTATCCCACCTGAATGTAACCTCCCTGACATCACAGATGCACAGGTGAAAGCTGCCCTCTCCAAAGCAAAAAACACAGCATCTATGGGACCGGACAGTGTCCCAGGCTGTGTCTTAAACGAGCTCCAAGAAGAACTGAACCCTCACATTAAGTCACTGTTCAAACTTAGCCTTACTACAGGATATGTACCCAAAGAATGGCGTACAGCTACAGTGGTCCCACTCCACAAAGGTGGCGCAACAGCGGACCCCAGGAACTATCGCCCCATAAGCCTGACTAGTCTGGTCTGTAAAGATGTGGAGCGTATTATCATGGAACTCGTAAACAAAGACATTGGGAGCCTCCAGACACTGGACCCTACCCAATTCGGCTTTGTTAAGGGCAGATCTTGCCTCTTAAACCTAGTTGATTTCTTTGAAACAGTTACCAAAGCCATAGATGAGGGCAAGGTAGTCCACACAGCCTACCTGGACCTCGCAAAAGCCTTCGACACAAAACCCCACTCTGGCATCATAAATAAGCTTACCAGCTTAAATATCAACCCCTATATCACAAGATGGGTTGCAAACTGGCTCAGGGATAGAACCCACATGGTCAGAATCGCAGGTGCCATGTCCGAATCCAAACCAGTTACAAGTGGCATCCCACAAGGCTCAGTTCTGGGACCTCTCTCTTATTCGGTATATACTTCTCTGAGGTTCAGGCTAACACGGGGGGACTATGGCTGACAAAGTTCGCAGATGACTGCAAACTGGGAGTCATAATCGATTTTTGAGACTGCACAAAGTATGGAAAACATTTTTTATGTGAATGTGAGAAAAGACAGAATGACAATCTGTGGGATGAATCTGTAGTTAAAGCAGTTTTGTGAGAAATAAAAAAGAAAACATTCATACAATTTCAGACAGAAATTGAAAGGGAGACTTTTAAAAAAAACATTTAAAAAGTATTTGTAAAGAAGTGCTGGACATTTCTAAAGTTCTTGACGTTGTTTTGAAAATGGAAAATTAAAAGGTTATACAGATCCTAAGCTTTGTAACTGGGGAACAAGGGTGTGCTAAAATATTGGGGATAACCAAGAACATACTTTTTTTTTTTTGTGGTGAAGCACACTTTGTAAATAATTGTGATAAAAATAAATGTTACATATGTGGGAAAAGTGGGCATAGTGTAAAGAAATGTGAACTTAATGAACCGGGCAGCAAACATAAGACACATAAAGAACAAAATGAAGCGTAAATAAAAGAAACCGTGAAAAGCAATTTAGAAAAAACAGAGCAATGAAAAAAAGAGGAAGAAGATAAACTAGAAATAGATTCTGAAGTTAGTGATGAGGAAGACATAAGATGGAAAGTAGTAAAAGGAAACAGAATTCTACTGGTAAAAGGGTTAACGATACAAAAAAGGAAATTTGAAACTGTAGGAGAAAAAGAAAGGACATGGATGATAAAAAATAAATTGCATAAGAGCAGGATGTTTTCCCTTAAACTAAGGAATAGGGAAACCAACAATTTAAGATTTTTTTTTTTAGTAAATGTTAGTAGTATAAACACATATGTAGAAGAATAACAATTCTAGAATGTTGTAAAAATGTAACATAGACTTAATTGTTTCAGAAGATACAAGATTCTTAAATGAAAAAAGATTGCAAACAGAAAAAATATGAAGTGGAGAAGTAATATGGAGTTTTGGTAATGAGCATTGTTCAGGAATAGTGATTTTATGTAAAAAAAGTAGTACAATTTTATATATAACATTAGTTGAGAAGGGGAGACTCACTACTGTAGATTTAAGGTGGGAAGAAAAAGTTTATAGACATAACTATACATGCATATGTCACCTATAAAGAAAGGGAAAGTTATTACTTCAGTTATTAGATTATGTAGTAATAAATATGAACATTACAATAAATTTTCAATTGTAATTTAAGGGAGGAAAAAAAGAAAAATGGAAGGGATATAAGAATAATGAGAAAAGTTCTGAAATGCGGTAAACTGGTATTACACAATAGAGAAGCATGGACATATAGAAGAGGTACACTTAAATCTGACATCCATTATTTCATAATCTCATAAAGCATAAATATATAATGGAAGGAGAATCAGTCCTAACATGATTTATCGATCATTTGACTATATGGATAGAAATAAATGAAAATAAAGAATGTATTAAACTAGGCAAGGGTATTAAAAGAATAAATGAAAACGTGTGGAAGAAAAATAGAAAAGAAATAACACAATTATGGAGAGATGATGTTACTATGAGCGATTTTTATAGCAACTTGTCAGAATGGTTGATTGTTTTTAAAAGAAAATACAAAAGATTTATTTTACAATGGCAAAATGAGACGACATTTGGGAAAACAAGGATGCACTAAAACATGCAAAGATTTGTCTGAAAATTTAGAAAGAAATAAGAGTACTATGATAAAGAGAAAGAGCTATATAAAACACATTATGTGAACATTAAAGAGTCCTCATATAAGCAAAGGTATTTACTACAAGGTGAAAAACAAGAAGTATCAGCCTTTTTAAGCAGAGTAGTAAAAGAGAAGAGAGTGTGATGAGAGAAATGAAGGACAGGCAAGGAGAAACGAGAAGTCAGTTTCAAATTATGTATTGTAGTAAAGCATGTAGAAGAAATGTTTAAAACAACAAGGAGAGAATATAATAAAACATGAACATTAAACAATTTTCAGAATAAATGAGTAAGAAATTTGGAAAGGAAATTACTTTGGATGAATTAGTGTTTAAACATTTAAAAATAGATTCAGCTGCAGGTCTTGGTAGAATTGGGTTTGAAATGTACAAATATCTAAAGGAATGGAAAATGTGGTTACAAATCTTAAATGAATGGGTAAATGATGGTTTTAAGCATAAGACAATTATGTAGTGGGCTATTACCTTTTATATGAAAGAAAGGAGACAAAGAAGACCAATAATGCTGAATAATACAAATTACACTATATTTATGAAAATAATGCAAAGAAGACTTGAAAAAGATGGAATACATTATGGAAGAATATATGGTCTAAAAGGAAAAGGATGTCAAGAATTATTAACGGTAATAAGAGAAATGGTGGATGAAATGTTAGAAACAAAGGAGAAGTTAAAACTTACAATACGAGATGTTAATAAAGCATTTGACTCAATTGAACATGAGAAATTATTGGACACAATGAAAGGATATAAATTCAGTAATAAAATTAGGAACATTTGTATGTCACCTTACATATTTAATAAAATAAAGGTTTTGGTAAATGGATGGAAGGAAAACAAAATGGAGATGGGTAAAGGGATACGACAAGGATGTCCAATAAGTAGCATTTTACTTGCTTTAGTTATGAATGTTGTTAATGAAGTTAATACTAAACTGAATAATGTCAGATATATTATGACAGTTAATACTAAACTGAATAATGTCAGATATTTTATGACAAAGACATTGAAATACCAGAATTAATAACGTAAGCAGATGATATAATCATAATAACCAAAAATACTATGGGGTGAGAGAAGCAATCATTTGTGTAGTTGATTATTTGAAAGGAGTAGGTTTGACGTTAAACAAAGATAAAGGCAAAGGAGTGGGAAAGACACAAATAATGGCAGATATCTTAATGTGTTGAGTATAAAGTTCGGTAAAGATGCATATAACACACAATGAGAAACATTATTAAAATGAATTAAAAGAAATGTGTTTTGGAAAACATATAGGCTGGTATACAAGAAACAAGTGAATTTGATAAATTCAGTATTGATGGGTAAAATTGCTTATCTATCAAGTGTTTTTATGATTCCAATAATGCATGAGAAACATTTGCTACAGATAATTTTCTCATTTATTTGGGGTTCTAGATTAAATCAAGTTAAAAGGTAGTATTATAGATGGATACAAAGGAAGGAGGATTAGGATTGTTAAACCCCGTGTGTCTTGAAATTGCATAAGTCTTCTATCAATCAAGCATCTTTTTCTTTCTTGATTAATGAAAAGGTTTAGTAAGTGTAATCCCCATTCTAGCTTTTGACAGTGTCAGTCTTACTTGGTTGGATGCCAGTCTGCACAGTTGACTTCTACTGTATACTGTATGAGCTTTATTAACTTTGAGGCTTCTTTTGCCTCCAGAATGGATTTGTTGCCTCTGGGGAAAATATCTTAAAGCAGTTGAGTATATCAATTTCAACAACAGTACAGCTTCACATCCAGGGATATTGATGGGTCCCATGGAAGCTGTATTCTTGGCATTGGACAATGCAGCTTTAACCTGTGCTGCAGTAATGCTGGGTGCCTGGCATTCCTCCGGTATTATGATTGGTCCTTTAGGGGAGAGAGAGGGGTAAAGTTGGCACTAAATTTGTCTGCCAGTATGTTGGCAATATCTGTTGGCTCAGTATAGGAGGTACCATTGTGCAGTAACTCAGAGCAAACCTGGGTATTGTCGTAGAGATTCTTGATATAACTATAGAAGGTGTTGGAGTTGTTTTTAGTGTCTGCCACAATTCTGCCTTCATAGCTGGCTTTACAGGTTTTGATGAGGGATCTCAACTTTTTGCTTTGGCTAATAAGGGAGTTTTTCCAGTCTTGGGACTTCACCTTTTTCTGCAACAGTTTCTTCTTTCTGTTGTAGAGTTTATTAATGGCAGGGGACCACCAGATTGGCTTCCTTTTTTTGGAGGAGAATGTGTTGGTTCTGTTGGGTATGGCTAGTTCCATGCATTTGTGTACGTATTCGTTCAGTGCATTGGTGTTTGATTCGGCAGTCATGCATCTATTTTCCATTGACATGGGTGCCATGAAGTTAGCCACCTCTGTTTTTAGGAGCCCAAAGTCAGCTTTGGAGAAATTTTTCATGGTGGTTACCTTTGCGGGAGGGGGGGGATTTCCAAGGTGATTAGTATATGATCTGATCTAACCAGGGAGGAATTGACTATTGGTATAGAGCAAGGGTTGCCCGTGTTACTAATAACCAGGTCAAGGATGTTGCTTCCTCTAGTGGGGGTAAGAATGAGCTGGTCCAGAGCATTGGAATTGAGGAATTCCAGGAAGGCTTGGGCCAGTGTATTGGCGCATGAGTAGTTTTCCCATTTGATGGAGGGGTAGTTGAAGTCACCTAGTAGAAGAGTGTTGGGATGGACCCTAATAGTTTCCAGGGTGCTTAGGAACGTGGAGTGAGAGTCTTGGGACATGGTTGGAGACTTATAGCAGGCTACAGCCTGAATCGCCATCTTACCCAATGTTAGTTGTACCTGAAGTATCTCGTATGCGTTATGCTGGGCTACTAGTATCGAGCTGTGCATATCCTTTATGAATATGGAGACACCACCGCCTTTGGAGCTTCAGTCCATGTTCTGGGGCTGAAAGGTGTGGAATGAGTTATAGCCTGGTAGCGCAGGGGTGCTTTCTGCTGCTTTAAACCAGGTCTCCATTACACCACAAATGTTGATGTTCTCCATTTTGAGGAATGCTTCGAGCAAGTGCATCTTGAAATTTAGACTTCTGACTACAGCTCTGGAAATATTCTGCGTCTACTCAACCCTTAATGCACATTTTTCAAAACTGACCATGTACTTCTAGTCAACATAACACATTTGTCATAAGACATGTAAAATACATGCTTACGTGTGTGTGTGTGTGTGTGTGTGTGTGTGTGTGTGTGTGTGTGTGTGTGTGTGTGTGTGTGCGTCTGTGTGCATACACACACATTTTATATGCATCCGTAAGTACATTGTGTGCTTTTAATGCCAAATACTTGCTTGAAAATGTAGAGCTTTTCAATGTGTAGTATTAAGATTAACTCTTAAAGTATCCAGCTATTTGACTGGACAGTTCTTGCTGGGCTGCAACTTTTCTTAAAGACACCACCTGAATCTGTCTCATCACCTCTATTCTGCCCCATTTCTCAGTCTATATTTCCCAGTAGCAGTACCGATTGTCATTTTTATAGTGGTGGTTCTATCTTCAACGTTCATGTATTTGTCTTATTTGTGCTTGGTTACTCTTCTGCAGTTTTACATTTTCCTTGAGAACATCACATATCTTAAATCAGTTGTTTTATGTACAACTTCAGCTTCAGACAGCAACCTTGCTGATGGCCTTTGTATTATTTCTCTGTTTTGTCAGTAAATCTGATAAGTCATGTGCAGGTTTTATCCTAGCAGTAGTTTCCCTTTGCTGTCGAGCAGTTCCTTTACTTTGGATTGATTTTCAGACATCTGTAATGTAACTGAAGTATGTAGCTTGCCTTTCAGCCTTTTGCCCCTTAATAGTTAAATTGATGAGACACTGAGCCGCTACAGTAGAGTATTACTGTGTTCCAAACTTCTTTCCTGTTTGCATCATTCACCCCACTTGCTTACCAGATTACAGACAGTGTGGTATGGATGTTACATGTCTAAATTCCCACAGAGGCAAAGTTATTCTGAATATTTTTATACTGCAAACCATTTTCATTTATGACTTTTTCTATCATTTGCCTCTTTTAGACTTAAGTGTAGTAAACACACTTGCATTTGTTATGTGTTTGATTTTTTTTTCTTTAGACATGTGAAAGAGTAACCTATATATGTAAAATGCATGGCTTCCTTGGACAAAACCAGTGCCAACTTTGCCTCAGATGACTTGATACTGGGTATGCTATCATTATCATGTCCTCTGTTTGATTGCTGCTCAGGTGTGAACGTCTAATTCTTTTTCACTTGTTCCCAGATTTGACCTTGATGTTTCTTAAGCATTTGTTTTCTCTTCTGATTAGCCATGCTTATTTTATCAGACTTAAACATTAGGTCCTAAGCGGATTTTTCTTCTTTTCTGAAAGAAGAATACAGCTTAATGTTATTCCTTATCAATTATATATGATGATGATACCTTTATCTTATTTACATCATTTCCCTACACTAATATGTGACATCTCTTCCACATTGTATATATTGTATGTAGTTAATTTCTTTATGCCCTTACCTTACTTTTGCTATTTATTTTTACACTTGGTGCTCTATCTCCTCTTTAATTCACTCTTTTTCTTCCCTTCTTACTCTATTCATCCCTTCCTATTATCTCCTGTACTGTGTATTTTATTATTGTTATTCCTGCTATCCATTGCTGTCTTCACATAATATTTTGTTTGTATTCATAATACTGCTTGTTAACTTGCTTGTCTGTCATCATTTATATTTCTCCAGACTGAGACTGAAGTACGTCCATTTGGGTTAGCTCTCTACATTGATTACCAGAATGAATATATAAATAAATAAATACTTGCTCAAGCCAGCTCCTCATTATAACCTTTTTCAATAACCATATTCCTTATTCAGTATCATTACATCTCTGAAATTCTTTACCCTTTCTTCTGTCATTGATAACTGCAGTATTATTGTAAGAATCTGTAGTTCCTTTATTAGCTCTTAATGCTTTTACAGTAAATATACTCTGATCAGCATATCTGTTTTGTATGGTTGCTTTTCCGGGGTGTATTTTTCCTTTAGGTCATATATCTGTAGATTAAGAAACATCTTCTGCAGCCTCAAAGATGTCTTGTACAAAAATATTCTGAAAATTCCTTTATGAATGACTAGTACAAGATCATTTATAAAATTGTTGCTCGATCACAACTAATTGACAACACATTACATAGGTTCATAGGTTAGTACTAGGCTTACTGCCTTTGTGGGCCATTTTAAGCCTAGCCAATTACCCCATGGGAGAATCAAACCCTGCACCTTGTGTCTGCAAGATAAACAACTTAACCATTATGCCAACCTCCCACCTTATTACCTCCCTACATCTCACGGTACAGATTGAAGTAAGTGTTTATGCAGGATAATAAGTCCCCTACAGACATAAAGTTTTATATAGAAATGCCTGGGTGAACAACACCTGAAAGGAGAAGCTCCTGAAACTCCCCAAAAACAGTGCGCAACTGCTTGACACAAGCAGAAATTTAGTTGTGTACTAAACTGTGCATACAGTTGTTGCTAAAAAGTAATTATGACTAATTGTGATTTGGCAGTTGTAACCCACTCAACTGGCTATTCTGCAGGTGTAGTGTAAGCATTCTGAATATACTTTGAAGGATTTACTACCTGTTTCCACCTGAACTACTTTATGATGAACATATTGATGGAGTTTTTCACAATCATGCACTGTTGGTAACAGTTCCATTTTTATCTGAGCAAATCTGTTTTGTGTGGCTGGAAAGCTACCTGACTTATAGGCAGGTGGTCCATTCTTTTCTAGTATTGCTATTTTTACACAATTGGCTTGTTCAAGTTGCAGAGTTTTGAGACAGTTTAGTCTCAGCACCTTGCCAATATCCCAATCAAGCTGTACTACTTGTCTCAGAATGACTGCTTAATTTAGTCTTTGAATAAATTTGAGGGTGCCCATCCAGTCTTCCATGCTCTGTTTGAAGAAGAATAATGTTTCACATTGCTTAATCTGTTGTGGCAGGCTATTTCAGAGAAGCGGGAGGTACTGTATAATGAATCTGTCTTTCCTTTGCATCCTGTTTAACTGCTTGTGAAGATTTAGGTCCCTGCTTCTGGTGTTTGCTAACCTCTGACTTGTGGAGATATAGGTGATCAAGGGTAATAGTCTCTTATGATGCACCCCATAAGAGTCTGTGATATACTAAGTAAAGGAATCACGCTTCTAGCCTCTCTTGGTAGTTTAGGTTCTTTACGTCTGAAATCTTAGTTAGGAATCACTTGTTTGATATGTTGAGTACGGTGATTTCAGAAATAGGCAGTGCACTCTGTACTTGGTCTAATCAGTGCTGAATTTAAGGCAATGATGGCATCTTCAAATCTAGGTGATTGGCTATTAGTTATGCTAAGTAAAAAGACTTTCTGACTGTAGTTGCCGCATGATGATTGAAGGAGAGAGAACTATCAATCCACTTACTTTGGTCCCTGACTACTTTTTCATTTAATAATGGAGGACTGTCTGTAGTATATGTTGAGGGTAACGGTTGTTTGTTAAATGAAATGGTACTACATTTGTTATGTTTAATATGAGCCCTTTTTCTGTATATCGGGTATTAATTAAAGTAAATTATTCTGATGGGTTCAGGTAGCAGAAAGCAGTCTTAATATTAACACCCAGTTTGCAGTCATCTGCAGATTTAGTTAACCAGCTGTCCTTTTTCTCAATTTGGAGATCAGAAAGGAAACTGCTGAAAAGGAGTTGAACCAATACTGGCCTCCTGAAGGACTTCAGTGGTTATCTTCATTCTTTCAGATGAGGTACCTGCCACATAAACTATGTAGGTTCAGGCATTTAGCCAGTTTGCTATCCATCTTACCTTATAAGGGCCTATATTTAAAGAAAGAAAGATAACTTACAATGCCTGCATGGGGTATAGTATCAAATGCTCTAGTTAGGTCAGGATATATTGTGTGAACAGCATGACCACTGTCAACAGCCTGTGTGACTCTCTCAAAGAAGTTAACTAGATTTAATAGTCACTCTGTTTAACAAAGCTAAACTCTTGAGGGTTTAGCCTCATGAAATTTATGACGTCATAATTGCTGTTGGCATTGGGAGAGGAACCAACAGGTAAGTCGGTCTGCATATACACTTGTCTAGCCTGGAAAAGGGAGGCAGGGGACACTCAGCAGAAGGTTGACAGTTCATCACATTCCATAGACATATCATTAGTAACATGCTTTTTACTAGTTGCAATTTTATGAATATGACACTGTTACAGTTGTAAGCAAAAATGTTAGCTATGTGGTCCCTTTTCCAGTTTTAAAACAGAGTATGCCTACAGCTGATACTTGTTTGACAACAGAATTTAGCATCAATGGAGAAGAATAAGGGAGTTATTCAGCTTGCAAGCCAATGCCCTTAAGGCAACATGGCTGAGCCAATACATCTGGTAGCATCCTAATCATAGGTGACTCATTAATCAGGAACCTAGGTGTAGCACCCACTCTTGAGAAACAAAAGGCTAATGGTAAGCTGTCTCCTGCGTGCTGGAATCTGCCTTGTCACTAGAACCTTTAAGTCCCGTTACCCCGGGTGCACATATGATATGATATGGTCATTATGTACATGGGAGTGATGACTTGAGACACATCTTCTTGGATCATATGATGTAGATCTCAGCATGTCTTTTAGAGAGTGGTGTAAAGCTAGTCATTTTTTTTCAGTATTAAGTAGCATCCTTCATTCACCAAAGTTATGCCACAGTGCAAACAAAAGATAATCTATTTTAACTATTGGCTTAGCTGCTGGTGTCATTCTTAGAGGGAGCAGTATAATCAGCCTGCGACAAGATGATATATAGTCCTCCTTGCTTTGCCAGGCATGCATACCTCTCGACCTATTAGTGCAAAAAATCTGGGCAAAGCCAAGCATAATGGGAGGACAAAGGTCCAAAAACAGGACCAATTTTTAAATATTATTCCTATAAAGTTTTAATAGGAAAGCAGTTTTTGCATTGGCATGCATTGTCTGTAGGTTTTGAAGTCTGAAACACAAACTTCTATCATTTAGTGACTTTAATCCTCAATGATTTTTCAGAAAACCTCAAATTTTATGAGGAATGGACCAATATTTGAGGTGAAAATCCGGACAGTTGAGAGGTATGCAGACATGACCTGCACCTCTGTCCAAATGCCTTGTGTATATTTGACAAAACTTGTCTTCCCCCCACCACACACACATACTGTACATGCACAGTACATTTTAAAGCAGTCACTCTCCTCAAATTACTACTTTATAAAAGTATCAGTGCTCAATGATAGAAATCTAAATAAAAAGTTGCACTCTTTATAAGGCTTCCTGACTCTCAAAAATACAGATATTTGCATTATTACTGAAAACTGTTTTCAGTTTAGTGATAGCAGAAATTCATGGCATTTCAGTGCCTATTTCTCATTTAGACCCATCTCCAGTAATTACTATGATGTCGAAGGTGGTGCCCATATTCCTAAGAAGCCTAGTCACATCAATATTCACAAGGTAAGACGATGACTTTGAGCTCCTCCATGTTTGAAGTATTATCAGTAATAATTTATACCATATCATACTCAACCACAGGAGTTGCTGTATGTCAGCCACAGTGCGTGAGGCATATACAAAGAAACTATAGCCCCTTCCTATTAAGCCAACAGTGTTCTCATTATCCTTCCATAAACTGGGAAACTGCACTGTTCCTTGGTATCATAAGTTGGGGAAACCTGCACTGTTCCTTGGTATCATAAGTTGGGGAAACCTGCACTGTTCCTTGGTATCATAAGTTGGGGAAACCTGCACTGTTCCTTGGTATCATAAGTTGGGGAAACCTTCACTGTTCCTTGATATCATAAGTTGGGGAAACCTGCACTGTTCCTTGGTATCATAAGTTGGGGAAACCTGCACTGTTCCTTGGTATCATAAGTTGGGGAAACCTGCACTGTTCCTTGGTATCATAAGTTGGGGAAACCTGCACTGTTCCTTGGTATCATAAGTTGGGGAAACCTGCACTGTTCCTTGATATCATAAGTTGGGGAAACCTGCACTGTTCCTTGGTATCATAACTTGTAGCTCCTTAGTCTAATGCACATTTGAACTAGGGCTCACAAATTTTGTCTTTAGTCCTCACAGATATAACCCTGCTTGTCCCCTACACTTGTGGTTGCCATATCATTGGTCACATCTGACCACCACTCAGTAATATTTGCTATGAGCGTGAAAATGATCTGCTGTCAAACCTTGTTGTCTTTTGTAATGACTAAAGAGCTAATCTATTGCAGCTATTTGACAACCTGATGAAATTTAAGCACCATCTCAGTGACCTAGTATCACACAACGCTGCATTCATCAACAGTTTGTATCCTCACCTCAAATGCTTGCATAAAGGCGTCTGTCCCTGTTAGACTCAAAACACAATGCTAAGTTCAGGGGGAAACCCTATGATGGAATTATAGTATATACACAAACTCTACAATGAAAGGAGTAAACTAATTGTCCATAGGTATAAACCAGATATCCCAAACTCCAAAATTAACTCAAAAGGATTAACTCAAAAAGATAAAGTTTAGAAACAAAATTAAATCCTCCAGATACAAGCATGAACTGAAAATTGTCACCTGTGTAAGTGACAACTACAAAAACTTTTTCAGTTACAGTATGTTAGAAACCTTAAAACCAATTCAGCATTGCATACTGTACTGAACTAATATATAACAGTAACACATACTCAGCCCTGGAGGATATTTCCAGCATATTAAATGATAAATTTAGTTCAGACTTTTTACCCTGATCTTCCCCAAACTTCCTTCACATATTAGCATGCCCACCCCACCCCCCAGTTACTGTTGAAGTAAGTCCAGAGTGCTCCAAGCACAACCTTACCAACCTTTTCAGTCTTAGCCTCTCCACTAGATTTGTACTTGTGAAGTGCAGAACTGCTGTAGTCTTTGCACTCCACAAGAGAGGGCACATCACTGACCCTGGTAACTACAGAACAATAAGCCTAACCAGCCTTATCTGTAAAACAATGAAGTGCATCGTTATAGAAGTCTTAAACGGGGGCATTGTCAGTCTACAAACTTTTGACTAAAACCAATTTTGTTTTATTAAAAGTAGATCCTACCTTCTAGATTTCATTAACTTTTTTGAACAAGTCGTTGATCGTTTGGATGAAATCTAACCAGTACACACCACTTACCCTGACCTGGCTAAGGCCTTTGACAACATCACACTTTCTGCTACGGTTGACAGGCTAATCAGACTAAATGTAAATCCTTATTTTATCTGCTAGATAGCAAACCTCACTAACATTACCCACTGTGTATTAGTGAAGTGGTCCTGCTGTCATTAGAAAGGGTTGTCACTAATGGTTTATCTCTGGAATCAGTCTTAAGGCCACTTCTCTGAGACTACTATCCAGGGCCTATGGCTGACCAAATTTACAGATGACTGCAAACTCGTTGTTATTATAAACCTTCCAGTTGGCTCCCAGATTTTCCAGGATAGCCTAATACATACAAATGATGCCAGAACCATGGTCTAAAGCTATGGACCCTGGAAAATATGGAAACCCATAAGTCTCACTAGTCAGCCATAATAACAGTTATCATGGAAATGAGCAATAGTGATATAGTAAACCTCCAGACACTGGAGCCAACTCAGTTTGGTTTCATCAAAGGCAGATCATGCCTACTCAACCTGGTGGACTTTTTTGAAAAGGACACCATAGCAATGGATGAGGGCAAAATGGTTCAAACTGCCCACCTTGATGTGACCAATGCATTTGACACAATACCCCACTCAGGCATTGTTGACAAACTCAAGAGGTTAGGTGCAAACTCATATGTCACCCGGTAGATAGCCAAATGGGTCACAGACAGGACCCAGGAAGTTAGAATTGGGGAGTCCAAATCTACAAAGAGGCCAGTCACAAGTGGAGTCCCTCAGGGATCAGTCCTTAGACCATTGCTTTTTTGGCAGTTATTTCTCAAAAGTCGAGGCCAATGTCAGTGGTCTCTGGCTGACTAAATCGGCAGATGATTGCAAATTAGGAGCTGTTATTGAATCCCACACTGACACAAATGTTCTCCAGGAGGAGCTGACACAGACAAACAACTATTGTCAGAGCCATGGACTAAAACTAAATGCCAAGAAATGCATAATAGTAACCTTCGGGAAATCATCGCCCCTCTTAACTGTAATATTGACAACACACCCAATTAGAGTTGAACCAGTAGTCATGGACTTAGGGAAACACATAGATAGTTAATCTAGCCTTTGACCATCAAGTGTCTACAGTAGTGAGGAAATCATTCTATGTTGTACAATTTATAAACAAAGGTTTGGCATCCAAGTCCAAGGAAGTCATTGTTCCACTTTATTCGGCATTCATCAGACCTATCATTGAGTACAGTGCCCACTTTGGTATGTACCTAACCAGGCATATCCAACAATTGGAGCGTCCACAATGGTTCCTCACTAAAAGAATACATGGCTTAAGTAAAATGTCCTATGCAGACTGCCTCAAGGTTTTATCCCTGTATTCTGTCTCCTACAGGCTTTTGAGGGGATATCTATGCCTGACATATATAGGGCATTGTCAGACCAGAGTCTGATGCACCTCCTGCATATCCACAAAAACACAACACCAGAATTACCTATTCTAAGGACTTGAACCTAGCCTGTGATATAAATAGGACCTGCTGGAGAGACAGGGATGTATCCCAGAGATTACTCCATCTCTGTAACAGGTTCCCCATCCATGTGAAGCAGAGTTCCTCTCTAATTCAATTCAAGTGCAGCTTAAACAATTGGATCGGGAACAGGAAATTCATTCCTAATTTGGCACCCATATCTCTAATGGACACAGGCAGTCTGTAAATGGTTCATCTCCCAGAGCCTAGCTTGTAAATGTTTCATCTCCCAACCCCCTGCTTACATGTATCAAGGGTATCAGAACTTCAGAGTTTTGTGATGCCTGGCTAAGCTTAAAATGTCCCTTGTGGTTGTTAGCCTATTAAACACCTATGAACTTAAATGCCAAGAAATGTAGTATAGTCTCCAATGCTAAACATGTGTTCCCTACCACATAGATAACATATTAGGGACCTGGACACTTTCATTGACAATTAACTATCTTTTGACCAACATGTATCTAGTATCATTAGGAAATCTTTCTGTATAGCCAAACATATTACCAGAAGTGTATCTTCTAGGTTAAGGGAAGTTACTGAACCTCTCTACCCTCCATTAGACCCATAATACTGACTTTCTAAACATATGACACAACTCAAAAGTTGATATTTGTGAAGAAACCAGATCTAGAATATTACGTTCTCTGGTGAGTTTATCAACTAGCATAACGTTTTATCAGTGGTGCATTACTAACTCATCCTATTCACAACTACATTCCCATGTCGCATCTTACTCTAATAAGTTTACTTATTGCATACATGATAGTTGTAAATGTTGCAAGGTATTGCATTATTCCTAGAAACATCTGTAATGCCTGTTTATCTTCTCACATTTCTGTTTGCAGAATTGCTCTGGCTTTTCCTGTAGTAGGCATTCTTCCCACTAGCATTAGAATAAGACACGTATTTCAGCCTTGTCACTTTCATTTAGCTTGAAATATGCTGTCGTAATCTATTTAGCAAGTCCATCTATCTATCTCTTGTCAAAATATCCTTTCTCTGACCTCACAGTAATAGACATTAATTGTATTTACCATACCTTCCAAGGTATCAGTTGTTTGTGGTGCACCTTTTTGGAATACTACCTGTTGCTTATGAAAGACCTAATGGAAATCAAAGGAGTATGCACCTTAATGGCTTATTAAATGTGCATTACTCGGAGCTTTCTTCATTTATCTTTATCTGACAGAACCCCTGGTTTGTATATAGTAATAACAAAAGCATTTGTCATTTGTGAGACCTCTTTCACATCTGAAGGCAGTGGGTAATGCTGTTTTAATCACTTTATTCTGATCCCTACTCTGATCTTGTCTTCATTTAAAACAGTAACCATACTGTTCATTCATTATGTTAGCTACATTGCTTTTGTAATAACACCGTAGTTTTTGATGCGCTTCACTTTCTACTCAGTTATACTCAAGACAGCTACTGGTACTTTCCTTCAAGCAAGTACCACCTTCCTAGCATCATATTTTATTTTATGTGGTATCCCCTGGCAAACTTCAGTAACCTGCAAATGAACACAGTCCTGCAGAATGATATTGTTATGGCTCTGCGCAATGAGAAATGGCTTGTCCCTACCTTTAACATGATGTTCTTCATCCCACATTGCTGCAGTCCTAACACTTGGGGTAGTCCGCTGTCCCAGTCGGCCCGAATACCAAAGTATAAGGATGACGTCGGTCAAGGCGCATTAGTCTGACGTCAGGACGTCAGGGTACAAATGCGCATGACCGACGTCATATCCTCAGTCTTTTTTGCCGCATGGTCCGATGCAGAAGCAGTATTGCGAGTGCAGGTTGGCGTTCTGAAATTTTCTGAAGTCGGAGTTTCAGACCGAATCAAAGTTGGCTAAGTACCCCGTTGGGGAATATTTTGGTTTTTTCTTGCCTCAGTATTTAACCGGATGTCAGAAAAAGTGAATAACTGTATTTCTTGTGGGAAACAGATACCTCATAGGGATTACCATACCTTGTGTATACCTTGCTTAGGGCCTGAGCACGGCGTTGTTGGATGTCGCTCTTGTGCTAGATTTAACAAACGCACTATAAAGAGAAGATTAGACTGTGCCAGGTTAGTTTTTGGGAAGCGTTGTAATTATAAAATGCCGCCGGATGCTCCGGCCCGCTTCGCCTAAAAGCGCAAGGACAAAGCAGCAAAGCCTAGGTTGGAAGAACCGTCTGTCCCGGACGTCGGTTCTTTAGAAGGCTCGGTGGAGACGGAGGTTCTGCCAGAAGTTTCTTTGGAGTCTCAGGAGAGACTTTACTGTTACAAGATGTGTCCTCTCAGGAGGTAGGCCAGGCTGAAGGGGCTTCTCAGGTAGCTGTTCTCCCTCCCTTCCTAAGGTGGTTAGGCCCTCCCTTCTGTTTCCAAGGCTTCTTGAGAGGCAGGCCAGGTTTAACTTCAGTGGGTGTCTCTCCTAGTTCTTCAGGGTCTCTGCCTAAGAAACATATGCTTAAAATGGCAGAAGATTTGATTACTATGATTAGAGGTTCTATGCCCCACCTGATAAGAGGCCTAGGGTGGAACCTGAGCTTGAGAGTTGTGAGCAGTGTTCGAGGCTTCTGAGTCTTCGGCTGAAGACTTACAGGAGTATCCTCCTTATTCTGATTCTGATGTAGATGATTCTACTCCTTGGCTTCTCCTCCTGAGGATTTTTCTTTTCAGAGACTCTTCATTCCATGAGGGAGCATTTTAAATGGGAAGGTCAAGATTTCTCTGATTCCAGGAAGAGGCTTAGGGAATTTTGTTTCTACCCCAGCATAGGCCTTTAGCTATACCTCCTGTTCTGGATGTGGTGGAAGATGTTTTTGCAGAGGCTTCCCTGAACCCTGATTCTTTGCCTCCTGCCCCAGTTAAACCGGATAGGTATTATAGGGTGCCTGAAGCTCATAAGTATCTTTTTAAGAGTCCTAGGGCAGACCCAGAAACTGTTTCTCAGGGGCCTAAAGGTGTTAAGGCTTCTGTTGTTAAAAATCCTGTTCCTCCTGATAAAGAGGCAAGGGCTTTGGATAGATGGGGAAAGAAGGTTTATACTTCTTCCACTTTAGCCATGAGGGCTTTGAATTGTCAGTTCCACATGTTAAAATACCAAAATTATCTCCTTTCACAATTGAAGTCTAAGGTGGATGCTCTGGCGGAGGGTATTGAGTGTAAAGAGTTGCAGGATTTAGTACATGTTTCTGAACAGGTGGGTAAGCATTCCTTGCAATGTGGTTTTGATGCTGTACAGGCCTCTTCGAGGGTGGCTGCCACTGGTTCTGTTCTTCACAGGCACGCCTGGCTGAGGGATCAGAATTTAGCTGAGCATGTTAAGACAAGGATTTTGGATGCTCCGTTACAGTCTGATGTGTTGTTTGGTTCGCCTGTGGAAGCAGTTTTAAAGAAAATGGAGGACAAGGCTAAGTCTATGCAGACTGTTAAAGATTTTTGCAGGTTCAGCCTCCAAGTTTAGTAGAAATTGGCCTACTAAGGGGTGGACATATCCTTCTTATGATTCCCAGTCTAGGGGTAGGTCTAGACGTGGTAGGGGCAGAGCTCAAGGTTCTTTTAGGCCTAGAACAGGGAGTTCACCTGCTCAGTCTTCTGGTGAGGGCAGGGGTCAGTCCTTTCGTAAGCAGACCCAATGACCTGCCTTTTCAGCTGCCAGAGCCTTCTCGTCTGGCAGCACCTTTGGGGGGAAGGCTGGCACTTTTCAAAGAAAATTGGAGTTTAATTACCCAAGACAGATGGGTATTGGATATCATTCACCACGGTTACAGGTTTTATTTCCATACCTTGCCTCCTTTCAAAGGCATGCCAGACATTCCTCCTGTACAAAGAAAAGAGGCCCACAAGCAAATTTCTCTGTTACTCCAAATAGGGGCCATTCAGCCGGTTCCTGTGCCAGACAGGGGCCTAGGATTTTATTCTCGCCTGTTCCTAGTACCAAAAAAGGGGAACACGTGGAGACCAATTTTGGATTTATCTATCCTAAATACTTATCTGGACATTCCCAAGTTCAAAATGTTGATGTTACAACAGATTTTACCTCTGCTGGGCAAAGATCACTGGATGGTAACTTTGGATCTCAAGGAGGCTTACCTGCATGTGCCTATCAGACTAAGTTGCAGGAAGTATCTGCGTTTTCGAGCTGGGAATTCCCATTATCAGTTCTCTGCATTGCCCTTTGGCTTATCTACTGCGCCCAGAGTGTTCACAAAAGTTCTGGCTCCAGTGATAGCTTACTTCAGGCTAAAAGGAATACAAATCTATCCTTACTTGGACGACTGCCTGATTCTGGCTCAAGAAAAGGAAGACCTTTTTTAGCATTTGGAATATGTGATAGCAGTGCTAAGATGCCTGGGGTATTCTGTGAACGAAATAAAGTCCAGTCTAGTACCCTCTCAAGACATGTGCTTTCTGGGTGTGAGACTGAATACAGCAACCCAGATGGCCTTTTTAACCCCGGACAAACAAAATAATCTTTCCCTTTACTTCCATCAACTATCTCTTCAGTCCGGGCTGACTGCAAGGACAGTCCTTCAAGCCTTAGGGTTCATGGCATCTTGTATTCTGGTGCTTCCCAATGCCAAACTGCATATGAGGAAGCTGCAATGGTATCTCAAAATGTATGGACACAGCACTGCCAGGATTTGGACACTGTCATTCAAATAATACCTTGCATTCAAAAGGATTTTTGTGGTGGGCTCAGGAATGTCACCTAAACAAGGGACTCTCTGTGACCCGGCCAGAGGCGAGTCAGATTCTAACGACAGATGCCTCAGACATAGCTTGTGGAGCTCATCTGAATGGAAAGTGGATACAAGACAAGTGGCCTGCCAGACTACAGCATCTACATATCAACATGAAGGAGATGTTAGCAGTCCAGTTTGCATTAATGGCTTTCAAGGAGTTACTTCTTCCAGGGCAGGTGTTGATTCTAACAGACAACACAACTGTCATGTGGTACATCAACAAACAATGAGGAACACATTCTTATCCTCTATGCAGGCAAGCAATGATTTTGTGGGAGACTGCGCTCAGCTTGCAACTAAATCTTCAGGCAAGGTTTCTGCCGGGAGCACAGAACTCCTTAGCAGATGTGTTAAGCAGGCAAATCATGGATCCCCACGAGTGGAAACTGGTTCTTCATGTATTTCGGAAATTGACAGTGTCATGGGGAGCTCCAGACATAGATCTGTTCGCTTCTCCACTAAACCACCAGCTGCCGGGTTTTGCACAAAGGTTTCATCACACAGCTTGGAAAGTGGATGCTCTTTCTTTCAGTTGGAAAAATCTTCATGTGTATGCCTTTCCACCTCTGCCTCTTCTCCCAAAGGTACTCCTAAAGGTCAGACAAGACAAGCCAAGGATGATTTTAATAGCTCCAGATTGGCCTCGGCAACACTGGTACCCATTACTGAGGAGTCTGGTAAGGAAGCCTCCATGGCCTTTACCTTTGATTCCACACCTATTGTCTCAGAGGGACGGTCATCTACTCAATGTCAAGCTTCACTCTCTTCATCTAACAGCCTGGCATATTCTGTTTTGAACCACAACAGGTCTCAACTTCCTCAACAAGTTTTGAATGTGATTATGGAAGCCAGAAGACCTAGTACAAGGAAAGTGTATGAAAAATGGAAGAGATTTTTATTTTGGAGTGCAGCAAAGGATTTGGAGGTTTCTGAGCCTAATTTGAGTGTGGCTCTTCAATATCTTACTGAGTTATTGGACAAAGGTTTGTCTTTCTCTTCCATTAAGATTCATGCTGCAGCAATTTCAGCTCACTATGATTGTGACCCACCATTGTTTTCTCATCCTTTGTTCAAGCAATTTCTTAGAGGGGCAAAGAATATAAGACCCCCAAGAGCTCCTACTCCTGCTTGGGATCTCAATTTTGTGTTGGAGAAACTTACTCTACAACCTTTTGAGCCTCGGCTACTGCTGAATTGAAATACTTGTCATGGAAGACTGTTTTTTTGTTGGCCATTACTTCTGCAAGAAGGGTTTCTGAATTGCAGGCCCTTATGGCGGTTGAGCCTTTTGATTTTCCATAAGGATAGGGTATCATTACGCACTAATCCTTCCTTTATGCCTAAGGTGGTTTCTAGTGTGGCTTTAAACCAAACTATTCATTTGCCTACTTTTATGCAGATCCCCAAAATAATGGGGAAAAGATTTTGCACACTTTAGATGTACACAGGCAGTTGCGCTATTATTTAAGCAGGACTAAGGATTTTAGGCAGTCTCAGCAGTTGTTTGTTTCTTTTGCTTTGAGTTCTCAGGGCAAGCCTGTGTCAAAACAAACTATTTCTAAGTGGATTGGGTTTTGCATTGCATTTTGTTATTCCCATCATGGCAAGGAGATTCCAGCTGGGATTAGGCCTCATTCCACTAGGGCTACTGCCACTTCAACAGCATTTCTAAGGGGGGTGGCAACTAAGGATATTTTGGAGGCAGCTACTTGGAGTTCAGTGCATACTTTCTCTAAGCATTACCACCTTCCTCTCTACTCTAAATCTAGGGCTGGTTTTGCCATGGCTATTTTGCAGGGCATGTTGACAGCTCCTGCTGCTTTATGATTTGCCAGCCTCCCTTACCTCTGCTTTGGGATTCTACCCAAGTGTTAGGACTGCAGCAATGTGGGATGAAGAACATAGTACAGTTTTGTACCTACCATAAATGTAGATGTTCGAAGATCCACATTGCTGCAGTCCAATTTACCCTCCCTCCTTCCCCTCTGTGTTTAGGGGTGGTTGTGTGGGTGGGGTTGTACTTTTGTAAATTTGTATATATTGTATATATATTTGGTACAGGAGTGTTTGGTGTTTTTTGGTTTTGGCCTTATCTTGTTAGGGTCTTCTGACATCTGGGGCAAGAAAAGACTGAGGATATGACGTCGGTCATGCGCATTTGTACCCTGACGTCCTGACGTCAGACTAATGCGCCTTGACCGACGTCAGCCTTATACTTTGGTATTCGGGCCGACTGGGACAGCGGAATACCCCAAGTGTTAGGACTGCAGCAATGTGGATCTTCGAACATCTACATTTATGGTAGGTACAAAACTGTACTTTCACTCTTCCCTTCCAAACTGGGAATTTGATTTTAGAATTTCTTGCTTCTCACAACCCAACCAATCCACATAGTATGAGAATGGGCTTTGTTTAAGATTTTTTTTAATTTCCCTCCTGCTGCTTGCTTACCATTAGATGCTCAATCAGTCATCTGGCCCATTCATTCCCATTATACAACAACTTAGTGAGAGGAGGTGTCATTCAGGTGACCAACAAGGGTTGTTTTTTTTTCTTTTTGCAACCCACTGTTCATGCCCAGTAACATGCCCAGGTTTCTGCATGCAGAAGTCATCCGTGAAGCTGTGTCATTTGTTCTGCATGTGACATAACCCTGACTTCCTTGACAGCAGCTCTCACAAGGGATTTGCATTCTGTACTGGGGATTCGATGTGGTGGTGCTGCGGTAGCGTTGTCACCTCACAGTAAGTCGTTGTCCTGTTTGATTCTCAGCTAGAGCGTCTTCTGTGTAGAGACATGCATGAATGGGCGTACCTTCGTTGAAGGTTGTGCATCAGGGCTGGCAACTTGGCATGTAAAAATCCACTGCCAATCATTAGCAGACCGGAGTTCTGCTGTGGCGGCCCCTAACTGGGAAAAGCCGAAAGACACAACAACAACTGGGGATTCGATCATGGAACGTGTACCCTGGGCATGTGCTCCCACAGACTCTCTCAAGGAGAAGAGAGTTACTTCAGCACCACCACCACCTCCACCAATAACAACTGCACCAGGCATCCCAGCTGACAGTTGAACTTGGAATATTTGGATCACAGTTAGGGATTTATCCCTGGTCAACAATGGAGCTAACAGCATTCTTAAGACTTGAAGCAGGATTCTGTATTACTACTAATACCACTGCTATTGCTACTGCTTATATTCATGTTAGAAGCTTTAACCCAGTAGCTTTACTCAGTACTATGGATGTGCTTAGCAATGTATGGATCTTCTTCTTCTTTCGGCTTTTCCCAGTTAGGGGTTGCCACAGCGGATCACCTGTCCGCTCATGATTGGCAGTGGAGTTTTACGGTGTCGAGTTGCCAGCCCGGTGCCCACCCTTCCACAGAAGACACACACACACACACGCGCACACTCACACCTAGGGCCAATTTAGAGTCTCCAATGTCTTTGGGATGTGGGAGGAAACTGGAGCACCCAGAGGAAACCCACGCAACCACAGGGAGGACATGCAGACTCTGCACAGAAGGCACCCCAGCCGAGGATCGAACCGGAGAACCTCTTGCTGTGAGGCAAGTGTGTTTATACATGTTCCCCTATTCTGAATTTCAAAGGTCTTGATGTTTGCCCCACAGAAAACACAGGGCATGTACAAGTCGCCAGATATATCACCCAACTTATACTACAATTAGCCAAAAACATAACACTTTGGTATTTAGATTTACTATTACTGATCATATTATAGGGAATTGTAGGGATAAAGTTGGCTGGCACAGTGTTTTGAACACTGAGGAGAAAAAATGGATAATTAAACTAGGGGGGGCTTTTCCCTCGAGGTCTAAATGTATATTTATGAACTAACCAATGGGAATGTTTGTTGCCACCTGCCTTTGTTTTTATAAGAAGGACCTTTTGGTTCTATGTTATGTTGTATATTTTTTCTTCCACTGAAGAAGGCTATTAAGCCGAAACCGGTTTGGTTTGGGGGTTGGGACTTGTATTTATGTCCCTTCACCAATTGTTATGTATTTTACACATTAAATTGTATTAATACCACACATTTTGTGCTGGCTCTTGTTTATTTTGACTGTCTTTGGAGTTTAGGGCCATTGCAGTTGCCGTACCTGCGGGTCTGAGAGGTTTGGAGTTTGCATTTTTGAGTTCCCACTGTTGGCTTTTTCTGTGTGGCCATCAACCAGCAAGGCAGGAGGCCTGCATCTGTTTTTTCGGTCGGGTTGGTGTCTAACCGATGGGTTCCTCAATGTGTTGTTATTGGGGCATGGTTTTTGTTGCGTGTTCTACTTTTTGCTGATATCAGTACTTTTTGCTAATATCGGAATTCTACCAAGACGGTCTGGTTGGGACTAATTCTCTGACTGGATGAAGGTACTATTTTGCCATATATATGGGGAAAATCTTACTGTTTGTTTATATGGTTAGAAATGAGGTATGTCTGCCTTCTGGAGCCATGTGGTAACCGACCAACAAGATATATGTTTCTTTTGTGGCTCCATCCTGTATTGGAGTAGGATGTGTTTGGACATCACGTTATGGTTCTTCTGAAATTTTTTTGCTTGAGGTGTATCACAAATTACCAGGTTTTGTGCTCACTATAATTTGCAGCTGTGGTTTTCATTTTTTTGTCAATACAAGACAACATTGTTATCGTAGCTGAATTATAGACTTGATCAGCACTACACGCATTGTTCCATGTGTTCTAGTTTTTCATTTATGTGAATTTGCAGCAGTCGCATTGGGTGAGCGGCACATTTGGATATATTTACCATTGGTTCCAGAGAACTATCTGTTGAATATTGTGATGACAGGGAAAATATACATCTTTCTTGTTCTTTTGCTGTATGAAGGGGCTTTGGACCTGTGGAATTATGGACAAAGGACTGGATACATCAAGGTTCTGTGTTGTATGATAAATGTTGATGCTTAACTGCAAATGTGGACTCCATTTTGGGTCATTGTTTATACTTTTAGCAGTGACCGTAAAAGCATGGGCCTACAGAACCGACAAAATAAGAACAAAGTTATTAAGACATTATATTGTGGGGTTTATCTGAACTGCTAATACCTTTTTGGCTGTAAAACTAGCTTGGGCAATTGTGTATATTGTTTTTATAATTTCCACATTTGTATGGCTCAGATCTTTGTTCTTTTGAACCTTGTGGGTTATTTTTGTTATAATAACATTGCTATCTTGGCTTAGGATAATTTTTTATTTTTGATTTTGTGATTTTTTTTTCAAACACAATCATCGTTTAGGAAGTGGTTGTTACAATATACAAACATTAAGTTTTTGATAATTGTATGGGTTTAGTGCCCATGAAATTAACAATGTATGTTTGGAAACAGCAAGACTCTGTATTGTGGGGCTGATTTTTATGCCCTAATTGCAAATGTGGGGTCTAATTTGGGCTGTTGTACATACTTTATATTGTGAACAATTAGCTTTGAGGCTTGTGAAATCAATGGCTCTGTTTTTTAAATTATAATTTTGTGTATCATTACTGTTATATTAATAAGTTGATTAATATTTAGTGTAAATAATTTTTGAATTGTTTAAATTTGTGTGATGGTTCTCAAACGCATCCTGTATTCAAGTGTGTGGGATTTACTTTTCCCGATGATATGAAGGGCTGTGTGATATAACATCTGTCTCCCATTAGGTCCTTATATATATATATATATATATATATATATATATATATATATATATATATATATATATATATATATATATATATATATATATATATATATATATATTTTTTTTTTTTGTGTGTATTAATATGGATGGGAAGCTATAGGTGTTCAGGAACATTTAAGTGGGTGTATAGCCCAGATGACTGTTTTTGCCCTTGTTACCTCATACCTGTCTGAATATTCTTATTCCATATATTTTTGGATATCTGATAATTATTATAAATAAGGGTATTTATGTGGGTTGGATGACCTTAATTTTGGGCCTGGAAGATCATTCCTATAGGTTCACAGGTAGGTACTAGGCCATCTGCCCGAGGGCATTTATAAGCCTAGCCAGAGTGTGTCGGCGTTCACCGCCCCATTGATTAATTAACTGATCCTCTGTCAAGCAGAGCTAATGAAGTGATCCCAGGGGTGTATTTTCTGTTGCCCATCCACTCATCAAGGTTTCTCTTGAAGAGTGTTAGTGAGGGGCTCTGCCTAATGTAGTTTGGAATTTTGTCCCAAAGCATGGGGAGTCTCTGTGACAGGAATCTATCCCTCCAGCATGTTCTATTTATTATTGTGACGGGGTTTAGCTCACTAGAGCGCATGGCTTGCAGTGACTTGGATTAATATAGGTGAAGCATGTCCATCAATTCTTAGTTGGACATGGCTTTGTAAGTCAGGCAGAGGTCACCTCTGAGTAAGCAATATGCCACTGAGTACAGCCGGAGTTTTTTCAGTCGGGCTGCATAGGACATATATTTGAGGCCAGTAATCCACTTGATGAGGTACTTTTTGGGTCTTTCCAGCTGTTGGAAGTGTCTTGTGAGGTACATTCCAAATGGGGCATTGTACTCCATGATGGGTCTGATGAGTGACGAGTAGAGGGGCAGTATGACCTCTTTATTTCTAGATGTGAACCCTTTAGTAATTAGGTGGGCCACATAGGAGGATTTCCTAACTACTTTGGCAATATGATTGTCAAAGGAGAGATTACTATCTACCTGGGTCCCCAGATCTCTGATCACCTCTTTTGTATTAATGGGGCTGCCACCTATGTGGTAATTCTTGGGTGTTTTGTTTTTCCCAAACGGGATGACTGTGCATTTTTTGGAATTTAGCTTGAGGCCATGACTTTGACATCAGGTGTCCGTCTCAGTAAGGCCCTTTTGGAGGATGTCCATGTCAGCCGGAGAGTCAGTTATGGCTCCCAGTTTGCAGTCATTGGCGAACTTGGTTAGCCATAGTCCTCCTGTGTTTGCCTGTACTTCTGAGCGGTATATGCTGAACAGTAGGGGTCCTAGGACCGAGCTTTGCGGGACACCACTTGTGACTGGTTTAGAGTCTGACCTGGAGCCTGCTATTCTTACAGTGTGAGTTCTGTCTGTAAGCCAGTTGGTAACCTAGCTCGTGATGTAGGGGTTTATGTTCAGGCTGGTGAGTTTTTCTGCAATAACCGAGTGGGGAATGGTGTCAAAAGCCTTGGCGAGGTCAAAGTAGGCTGTGTGAACCACCTTTCCCTCTTCTGTGGCATTTGTGACTGTCTCGAAGAAGTCAACCAGGTTTAGTAAGCATGATCTGCCCTTAACAAAGCCAAACTGGGTCGGGTCAAGTGTTTGGAGGCTCCCAATGTCTTTGTCAATGAGTTCCATGATGATGCGCTCCATAGCCTTGCATGCCAAGCTAGTCAGGCTTATGGGGCGATAGTTACCAGGGTCAGTTGTGACCCCTCCTTTGTGGAGTGGAATAACTGTTGCTGTGCGCCATTCTATGGGCACGTAGCTTGTGGAGAGGCCGAGGTTGAACAGTGTATTTAGGTGGGGGGTTAGTTTGTTCTGTAGTTCGTGCAAGAAGCAACCTGGGACACCATCTGGCCCCATTGATGATGTGTTTTTGGCTTTTGAAAGGGCTGTTTTCACCTGTGTGTCTGTGATTTCTGGGACATTACACTTTTCCAGTATTGTTGTAGGCCCTTTTGGGGGTGAGGGGGGGTGAAGTTTGCACTGAATCTATCTTCCAGGATGTTGGCAATATCAGTAGGTTCAGTATATTTTGTGCTATTTTGCACTAGTTCAGTGCATATCTGCGAGTTGCCAATTAGATTCTTAACATAGCTAAAGAAGGCTTTGTGGTTATCCCTGGCTATTTTTCTTTCGAAGTTGGCCTTGGATGATTTTTATGAGGGACCTTAGTTTCTTACTGATACTGATCGGGGATGTCTTTCCTTCTTGGGATTTGCTTTTTTTCTGAACTAGTTTCCTCCTTCTACTTCATAGCCTGCTTATGGCAGGGGTCCACCAGACTGGCTTCCTTCTCTTAGAGGAGTGAGTCTTGGTTTTGCTAGGGATGGCACAATCCATGCATCCTTGTAGGTGCTCATAGAGTGCATTTGTAAAGGTTTCTGCATCTTGGGCAGCATTATCCTTTAGTGTGGAGGCTGTGAAACTTACCGCCTCTGTCTTAAGTAAGGTGAAGTTTGCTTTAGAAAAGTTTTTTACTGTGGTTTCCTTAGTTGGGGGTGGTGGTGGGGTGTGGAAATCCAGAGTGATTAGTTTATAGTCTGATCTAACCACTGACTGGTTGACCTCCAGTGTGGAACACCTGTTGCCCATGTTGGTGATGACCAGGTGCAATATGTTTTCACCTCTGTTAGGAGAGTTTACCAGCTGATCCAGGGCATTTGAATTGATGAATTACAGGAAGCGCTGGGCCTGGGAGTTTGTACTCTAGTAGTTTTCCCAGTTAATGGTAGGGTAATTGAAATCGCCCAATATCAGGGTGTTCTGTAGGACCTTCACATTTTCCAGTGTCTCCAGAAAGGTGGAGTGGTGGTTCTGGGTCATGGAGGGTGATCTGTAGCAGGCGACAATTTGCATTGCACATTTTCCCGATGTTAGTTGCACATGGATGATCTCAGAGGTATCATGCATGTTTTTTTTTTCTCTTATTAAACAGTGTTGGTATTTTTGTGGTTATTTTAATACCACATTTGTGTATTTATCTCAAATTTTTATCAGTATATGATAACTAGACCCTCACCATTTGGAGGCTTACCACCAATATATTTTGGATTCAGCTGGTTGCGCTTCTGTCCTATCTATGGCACTTATTATAGTTGGAATTATTTTTCTTTTTGATGATTCTTTGTAGCAACTAAATTGGATTTATATGTTGGGGCTGAGCTGATTAGGAGGTGTATTATTGATATTTGATGATACGTAGCATTGTATCTGAGTATTTAATTATTGATAAGGACCGTACTGGTCATTCACAACAAGGGCTATTTATTGTATCACTTTATTGGGTAATTTTGGGGTTAATCCCCTGATTTTTTTGTGTATGACCTCCATTGGTTGAACCCCCACTGTATGTGGAACTATATATGTGCCAAATTTTGGGCTAATATATTGTGGTTTTTGGCCTTCTATATTGTAAATATAGTGCAACTTATAATCATTAACCCCTTTGGTCTTTGTCCATCCAGTGGGGAAGTTTTTATTGTGGGTTTTTGCTCCGTTTGGATGCGGGTCTAGTTTACCCAGTTGAGCTATTGAAAAACTCTTTTGTTTTGATTAAAAGAGTAATAAGTCAAATATGGATTTGGCGTCCCTTATTAAAGGTTCATCTTCTGATACAAATGATTTGGGTGTATTTGGTTTGGGCCCGAGTTATTCTACAAATAGGGTGACAGTTATTGAGAATGATCCATCTAATGAATGCAAGTTGACATTTTGTAAATTGACTAGAAATATGAAAAATTTGAGAACTAATGTTTGGCATTTACGTCGTTTTAAGGCTTACCAATGCAAACAGATTTCACCTAGGGGACTTTTAAGCTTCAACCCCTTGTACATAGTGCTGATCAAGCACTTTCGGAACAATGGCTACAAGTACAACAACAGGCCTACATGGGGATTTTGGATGCCCTAGCTGCATATTATGAATGAATGGTTCAACAGAATATTCAGGAGGTTGAGGCTTTGTCAGAATCTCAATGAGTTTGAAAGCTTACCCTGTTATACACCTTGTGTGAACCAGTTGAGTAGTGATTTACTTGATTTGGAGAGAATATTGAAAGAAAAGAAGATGAAAAAATTCAACAGGGACATAGGGGACTACGAGAAGAGCAGACCATTTGAGACATTTAAAAATGTTCAATTTATGACTGCTGATAGAAAATCATTTACCCCCAAACGTAAGAGACCAAAATCCATCCTTAAAAGGAATAGGGATTCATTTACTTTTGGGGAAGAATCATCATCTAACTCTGAGATGGATGATGGCCACACAGAAATGTCAGCAGATCCCAAACGTAACAGTCTATCACACCCTTTAGGGTCAGGGTCAGGAGAGGGGGGAGGAAACATAAGGGCAACAAACGATTTGGAGGGGCTTCTCAAAATGATGACACAAAGATAGATACCTGTATGAATGTACATAGCATCTCTTCTGCAAGTCTTATTGATATTGAAATAAAGATAATGAATAAGGGTTTGAGTTTTGTGCCTGTTTTTTTTTTTTTTTTTTTTTTTTGTCCCTGAGCAGTCTTTTGCTCAGGATGTGATTGATTTTTGCTGTTTACTTAATTTACAGCTTTATTTTGACAATACTTCAGATAACACACAGAGAGGTTTTAGGTTCCGTGGATCAACGTTTATGCCACCAATGTCACCTACTGTAGCTATTTTTCAGGGTAATGTTCTCAAAGCTCTTCACTTTAACCCTGGTGAAATTGATAAGTTCAAAAATAATATTACTAAGGTTGAAAGAGAATATATTAACAATCTGAGACTCAATAGGAGCATTGTGATTCTACCAGCGGATAAAGGGGGGCTGTTGTTATACAATATTGGGCAGCATATAGTGTGGAAGTGCACAAACAGCTAGCAGATGGCAGGTATAATGTGACCATGCCTTTGGACCCCACTAGTAGGTTTAAAGTAGAAACTGACCATTTCTTGGATGAAGATGAAGATCAAGGTATCATCACCAAGGGTGATAAATTTCACCTGAAAGTGGTTGATCCTAAGCCACAATACCTGTATCTTCTTCCCAGAATCCAGAAAGATCCTAGAAACCCACCAGGAAGGCCAATAGTGGCAGGTAGAGGGTCCCTTACAGAACCCCTCTCGGAATTTCTAACTTTATATTTGAAACCACTGTTGTCCTGTGTGCATGCCCAAATTCAGGATACCACCCAATTTTTGGGCATCATATCAGGCATGCAATTGGAACCGGATTGGCTATGTACCCTGGATGTCACCTCTTTGTACACCAGTATCCCACATTGGGCAGGTTTGATAGCCCTTCAGTATTGGCTGGAGAGATCCAAATTATATGAACCAGGTTTCAACACTTTCTTGTTTGCCTGGCTGAACACGTTTTAACAAAAAATTTGTTCTGTTTTCAAGAACAATGCTTTTGGCAAGTTCAAGGAACAGCCATGGGGGCTTCTTTTGCCCCTATCTGTGGTGATCTGTTTATGGCATATATGGAGGAGGAATTGCTGTATGATCCCTCTCATAATTTGTCCATTAATGAGACTGACATATGGAGGCGGTATCCTGATGATTGTTGGTTGGTGTGGAGGTCGGATGAGATCTTTTTGCAGGAGTTTGTTGATTACCTTAATGAGAACAAATGGGGTATAGAGTTTAAGGTCAATTTTAGTAAGACCGAGATTACCTTTCTGGATGTACTAGTTAGTCGGAATTCGGACAACACCTTGGAAACCCAGATATACAGAAAATTTCCCCAATACAACTCTCACCTGCATGCTACTAGCTTCCACCCACAACATATCATCAGAAACATCCCTAAATCTCAATTTTTGAGGATAAAAATGATTTGCTCCAATTCCTCCTCATTTAGCCATTATATGCAGGATCTAATTCACAGATTTAAGGACAGGGGATACAAATAGGTGACATCAGTAGGGCCAGCCAATTTGCTTCCAATCAGGATAGAACCAGGTTATTGGAATATCAAGACATTCATCAGATACTGTCTAAATTGAGACTGGTTACTACGTATGGCAGGAATACTAAATCCGTTATGAAAATTATTCATAGACATTGGAATATCCTGCTGGCGGAAGATAAACTGTCTGACCATCTGGGGGACATGTGCTTTTTCTTTCCGCAGGGGCCGCACCTTGGGCTCCCTTTTTAGTCACTACAAAAAGGTTGGACTATAGAGGGAATGTTCCATATCAAAGAACATTGACAGGAGCTATATTGGTGGGATGTGTCCCTTGCGGTCATTGTTCACACTGCCATCGGGTAAATAAAACAAAGGAATTTACTAGCAAAAATACATCCATGGTATATAGCGTTTCATTTTTGGCCAGTTGCAGTACAAGTTGGGTGATATATCTGGCGACTTGTACATGCTGTGCGTTTTATGTGGGCCAAACATTAACGCCTTTGAAAGTCAGACTAGGGCAAGACATGAGTGATATTAGACATAAAAAGCCCTCTAATGCCCTGTATAAACACACTTGCAAACATAACACTTCGGTATTTAGATTTACTATTATTGATCATATTATAGGGAATTGTAGGGATGAAGTTGGTTGACACAGTGTTTTGAACACTAAGGAGAAAAAATGGATAATTAAACTAGGGGGGCTTTTCCCTCCTGGTCTAAATGAATATTTATGAACTAACCAATGGGAATGTTTATTGGCACCTGCTTTTAGTTTTATAAGAAGGACCTTTTGGTTCAGTGTTTTGTTGTGTATTTTGTCTTCCACTGAAGAAGGCTATTAAGCTGAAACCAGTATGGTTTGGGGGTTGGGACTTGTATTTATGTCCCTTCACCCATTACGTCTTTTACACATTAAAGTGTGTTAATACCACACACTTTGTGCTGGCTGTTGTTTGTTTTGAACCTCAACAAACCAAACTCTCCACATAACATAAATCTCTATGGATTCACACAACTTATCTCTTATCCTACCCATACTAATAACTCTCACTCTCCAAACTCCCTGATAGATTGGATACTTATTTCTAATCCTAGCAAATACCATAATCCCAGACAATCTATCAGACTCCTTGAGTGACCACTCACCTATAAAAGTGCTTTGATATACCTCCCATCTCTCTAAACCACACCGGATAATCACCTGCCACAAACTTGCCAACCTTAATCCTGATACATCTAGAACTCTCTTCTCAAGAGTTAACTGGAACTTCCTTACTCAGCTCCCACTAGATGATGCAGTTACTGCCTTTAACGCAACCTTCCCTAACATTCTAAACTCCCTAGCTCCACCCAGTGAGTTATAGCAAGAGAATATGGGGAAAGTATAAGAAATAGAGAGATGGAAACAAAAAAAAGTCTATGACTGTAAGCTGATAGTAGGTAGCAGGAGGTGTGCTGATAGCGAATCAATATATCCTTTTCAGGATATAAAATAAATGAAGATAAAGCAAAGGTTGTAGCGGTAAAATGTATACCACATATGAAATGGTTAAGAAATACCTATATTTATGGAGGCCTAATTTGAAGATTTAGGTGTTTGGATTAAAATGGATTCCATTGTGGTAGCTAAGGATATGTGGGAATAGAGTAAACAAAAGATAATACAAAAACTGAGAAGTTTAAAGCTCTTGATTATGGATATGGATATTAAGATAATGCAGTGAAAATGTATCTAGTCCCTTAAGCTTTATAAAGAAGTGAGGTTTACTTTTATAAAATAGAGAAGAAATTGTGGATGATAATAAAGAGTTGAAGGAATTTATATTGTAGGGAAAGAGGGCAAGAATTAAGTGGGGTAAGTTGTTTCTCTCCATAGAACAAGGTATTTTAGGGTTACCGGATTTGTAGGGATACTTTACAGCTCCACAGCTAAGGCTCATATCGATAACACAAGTAGAAGGCTACAAATCAAAATGGACAGGAATGATGTTGAGGTGGGAATTAAAAGAATAAGTAGAGTCTGGTATTGTGTGCACATTCTTAAGGAGAATAACGACCATACAAAATATTGTATTTCTAAAGTAGTATAAAATATTCTAAGAACTAAGCCAGCACAGGATTGGAAAAGTCAGATTTTACCAATAAGGATGACTGCAAGTAGTGGCAAGAACAATAGACAAGTGGAGGCTAAAGTTTATTGGAATGTAGGAATTAGCAGATGAGTCAAGGTACTGGGAACAGATGAGTAGAGAGGGAAAGGTAATAGAGTGGGATAAGGCCAAAATGGCATTTGGAGTACAGGTTAGAGATTATCTTCCATGCCAAGGTTTGATAACAGAGTAAAAGCAGACAGAAAGAGAGTGTGAAATGCTGTGTGTGGAAGATCAGCTCTGGGTGAGTTTTAGTTGAGTGTAGAACAGCAGCTGCAGTTAAGAATAGGCGATGAGCAGGGCATGTAATATATAGTGTGATACCATAGGAATCAATCAGAAGAGGTTAGAAAAGACTGGGAAAAGAGAATGGAAGTACACTATACAGAGGTAAACTGGGAGGACATTTGTGCTGCTCCCAAGTATGTAAAAGAGTCTAGAAGATTTAAACTTTTGCATAGGTAGGTTATACCCCAAGTAGATGTCAAGAAAACTTTTCATCAAGCAAATGCTTGAGGTATGATAGGAAATAGTGTGGTAACTGGGAACATATTTTTGGGGAATATAATGAGTTGGCAGTTTTTTAAAGATTCCCTAAAGAGTACTTTGCCAGAAATGTTGGTAGAATGTATGATTGTAACTAATGTATGATTTTTTTGAGCTGATATCCATCCATAATCCTTCCATCTTTGCATATGGTGTTGGGGTGTCATTTTAACAGTGACAATCATATAGAGCCAGTGGTCATACTGATGGGTGGCTAGGTCTGCCATTGTTGTTCTTCATACCATGTATACACATGCACACTCACACTTATGGTCAGTTTAGAGTGTCCAATCCACCTACTGCATGTCTTTTGGAATGTGGAAAGGAACAGCAGCACCCAGAGGAAGTCCACATGAATACAGAGCGGGCATGCAGGCTCCACAAGGAAGCCACCCCAGCTGAGAATTGAACCAAAGAATGTCTTGCTGTGAGGCGACAACACTACCTGCTATAGGATCTGAATTGTTTAGACATAGTAAAGCCTTACCAACCAATGAATTCAGCACTGTAGGAGTGCAGGAGAAACCACGACGACTGTAAAAATGTTAAAAAAACTTCCAGAGTACTTTAATAAAAAATAAAAACAATACAGAATTGTTACAATACAGAATATTTTTATTAAAGTACTCTGGAAGTTTTTTTTTAACAATTTTGCAGTCGTTGTGCTTTCTCTTGTGCCCCTACAGTGCTGTATTTGTTGGTTCATAGGTGGGTACTAGGCTATCTGCCCGAAGGCATTTATAAGCCTAGCCAGAATGTGTTGGCTTTTGCCGTACCCTTAGATTAGTTCCCAGTGCCTCTGTCCAGCAGAGCCACTGAAGTGATCCATTTCTGTTTCCCATCCACTCGTCAAGGTTTCTTTTGAAGAGTTTTAGCGAGGAGCTCTGTCTAATGTAGATTGGGATCTTGTTCCAAAGCATGGGAAGTCTCTGGGACAGGAATCTATTTGGTTGGCATTTAGCTCTGAGCACTATTTCCAGTTTGTTGCATAGTAAAGCCTTACTAGTTTTAATAGTGTTGGTTGCCAAAAAAACAATTAGTAGAAAATCAAAATCTAAACCGACTGTAACTGAAGTAGTGAATATTGTAAAGGATATAAGAATTGTAGCTGTGATCTTTAAAAAGGGGAAGGAGCAAATTTATATAAAAATAAATAGAATGTTTGGGAACGATGCATGCAGAATAATGCACAAGAGGAGGATGAAGACTGAAAGTTAAGTGAAGGCAGGAGCTGAATAATTTATGTAATTTTGGAGTGAATGTCAGAAAACATGTACATGTAATACATAAAAATAATGAAAATGTTTGCAATGATTTGTTTTCTTTTCTCTTAAAGAATGTATGTCCATGCCATTTTACAAATATGTTAAAGAAAATCAGTGGAAAATTCTTCACCAAACTAGCCTCTGCCTCTTGGAATTTTCTTCCTATTGAAGCTAAAACAGCATTTATATAACGAGTTTAAATGTACTTGATTTAAAAATCTTAAAATACACCTGTTATCTGCTTTGCATTGTACTGCAAACTCCTATCTGTCAGCTTTAGTAACGTAATTTTTTTTTGTAAAGACAGTTTTGAAACAGTCATTGCTGGTGTTGTACTGTTACTGAATATGAAACGAAATTTTGTCTTGGTATACATGTCCGAAAGACACAAACAAATGCATTTTATTATGCTATGTACTTTTTTCTGTGTTCTCCATCGTAGTTTATGCATGTCAGTTGGCCCACGTAGTTGCTAAAAAGTGACCACTTACCCAATTAAGTAAATAAATATACTCTCCATTATTCTCTAAACTGTTGCTTAAGACATCCTGTTATCCCTTTAAGAGACAACAGTGATGAGGATTTCTCACTGACTAGACCCCCCCATTGGATTAATCACTGGCAAGAGAGCATTTTCAAACATAGGTCCAGCCTGTTGGAAGCAGCTTAACATTGAAAACAGAAAGCACTTCAAGGTTTCCAATTAAAAGAATCTCTCCTTGCTGGAATGAATGCAAATGTCTAAGAGGCAATGGTCAGCAAAGTTGTTAATTTGTAAATATCGAATATAAGCGCAAGCTGATGCATCTGAAGTATTCATTCAAGCTGTAACATATTGTGTCTCTCTCCAAGAGTGTATAACATCGCACACTTGTAGTTAATTACTACCATTTTAGCTACCAAAATTTATTGACATAGCAAAAGTGCAACTGTCTGTAGTTGTCTTAAATTTGTGTGTTGTTAACATGCTCTAGAGTGAGCATGTGTTTGTAGGTTCATAGGTAGTTCATCGGCATGCAGTCCAGGAGACCACTATTGAGCCTAGATGCATTTCCCAATTGTAACAAAACACTGTTTAGTGACTTGCTTACGGTCACTCAGCTGGCAAATGAAGGCTGAGAAATCAATCCCTGTACCCCAGGAAGAAGCTCATTATCAGCTCATAGCCCTAATCCTCTGTACCAACTGCCAGAGGCTAAACACTGTCTGTGGATAAATCCATGTACCCTTTAGTCAAGTAGGTAAATCATTTAAAAGGTCCAGAGTGAAAATAAGTACTGTGTAGAGTTGGTAACTGGGCTTTGAGTCACTTTTGTCACTGCCTGTGTAAAAATTAAGAGTGGTAAGTGATATGTCTGGCAGGTTATCACCATTAGAGTTGTAGACTGTATATACGAAGACCTTTATACTTTTTCTGTGTAAAAAAAAAAAATAAGAAACATAACCGAGTGATCATGCAGATTCACTATAAGTTTTTTTTTTTAGAACTTATTCATGAAGACTTTTTAAACCCTGGCTTATGTACGAACTTGGTGATGTGGTTCAAAAGTTGTCTTGCCAGTAGATCAGTTGTAGTTGTAGTTTACAACTACTGTTCAGAAACTGGAGTGCTAACTAGGGGAGTGTGCCAAGGATCCATATTAGTTCCTCTTTTTACAACATATAAATAACTTGCCTTGTGACCTTTAACATTTAAACCCTACAATGTGTGCAGCAAATGTTATATTAAAAAAAAGAAATCAAAACTATATAGCACCCATAGATTCATAGGTCATTACTAGGCATGCAGTTCAGGAGACTAAAGTAAATAGTCTAAACTAAATAGCCCAATGCCAACTTCCAGATATTTTCTGGGTTGCAAAAAGATTACAGTTTGATATAGAACTGCTGTAGTGACATCCTAACATACAAAAGTGTCAGCTGTGATTTTTGGTACTGCTAAAAGGTTAGCCAAAATTCAGAATAGTCATAATTGACCTCAGAAGAATCCAGTTACTTAACAACATAGAACAAAGATAAGGATCTTTTAGGTAATATACTGTCCTTTCCAAATCACACAGAACTCACAACCACCAAAACCCTGTAACAACTCACGGCAGCATATAATTAATTATGTTTTCTTTCAGTTGAAGATTGCTGTTCAATAACCGTTAATGTGTTAATTCCAAGATTGGAATATGTACTCCCTATTGTGACTTCTTTGTCATTTTGCAATATTAGATTATTTCATGCTATCGAAAGAAAAAAATCTGAGATTTATACATCTTACCAGCAGCAGGGAGCATCACTGTCTAACAGTACAGAAAGCTAGAAGGCTCTCCGTTACTGTCCGGGCCAATTGCTCATTCAAAGATATTGTTCTTACTAGATAGTAAGTTAAATACGCATGAGCCTACTTACCTCTTAAGAAATGTAGATGGCCTCAAACCAAAAATACCTCAATTCTCTTTAGCTGCATGTGAAAGATCTTTCAGTATACTGGCCCTTGTTTACCAGAACAATCTAATTAACAAAATTAGACTAATACAAATGCTACAGCTGTGTAAAGGGAAAATAATACAATAAAGCTGCATCTAAAGTAAAACATTTAAATGTGTATGTTTTACGGATTCAGGATAATTTTCAAAATTAGTACCTTGTAGCAATACAATAACTTTTCATTTCCTACTTCATTGCTCTTTTATCTCTGTATCATCACATTAAATAACTGAAATCCTTCATTTTTATTTAACTAAAATGACAACTATATATCCTACTATATATGAAGTATTTCACAGATTTGGTTGATTATTGTTTCTGTGTACACTGTTTCTTACTGTATTTAATCTACATTTTTGGAATATTTAGGACTTGTATGTTTGTTACGAGTATTACGGGTTTTGTATACATGCTTTACCTTGTTCGGTTTTGTCTACATAAACCTGCTAGTTCATTCGTTTTTTTCCTTGTGGCCTAGGTTGTGGCTGAAAAGGGTCTCGGACCAGCCCATTCGCCAGTTAAAAAACAAATAATATAAACTAGTAATAGCAATCAGTGGACGATTAAGTGTACCTTGGGCCCTGGGAGTTTTTCAAACCATACCTCCCAACACACACACATACCTTTTTTGAACCAGGCTTAAATGCACCTATTCTTTTAGATTCACTTTCCTGATTGTTTTAAATAATTAAAAAAAGAAAAAAAAAAGAATTCCGAACTGCTATCATTACTCTCTAACAATTACCCCCAGTAGTATAAATACCACTTTGGTTCTCCCAAGAAGAGGCCACCGGTCTTGTGGGTCTAACTCAGCAAATGGGTACATAGGCAGGCAGGCAGACATTGACCTTTGCTCCTTGTACTCTTTATTCCTGATTAACTTATAGTTTATCATTGCCCTTGGGCTAACAATATTACTCTTGCTTAATTGTACTGATATTGAATTAAACCCTGGCCCACATTCTGAAACAGCTTATACCCAGTACCTATCATGTAAAGCAAAGCACCTCACTGTAGTAGCTATTAAAACCATGCTATCAATAACCAATGGTCAGCATTTGAAGCCTGTGCTCCACAGTACAGCTCCACCACTGAATCTTAGTTATTGAGTGAACACTGATTCTCCATATTCCTACAACAGTTCTACAACTGTGACTACAAAGACAGGCCAGATATAAGAAGATGCGGTGATGTTCTTCTGATAAAAGTAAAAACAATATCCAAACTATCCCATTAAAAAGAAACTGTTCAAATGTTGTCTCAAATCTAAATTGGCTGATGTTGCAGCTCACAGTATGAAATGTTTTTGAAATCTATTTTAATCTAATGTATCCATCCCCACCAGCTCCTTTGCAGTCATATGACTGATACATTAACATTTCTCTTCAATTAAATATCATTTAAAAAAAAGACCTGAACATAAAACTGGACTAGGCCATAAGATAAAAAGTGCCTCCTAAATAGACTGACCAAAAACCCTCTCAGACTAACCCAGTCAACAGAGATAGATAGATAGATAGATAGATAGATAGATAGATAGATAGATAGATAGATAGATAGATAGATAGATGATAGCCCTTACTGAGCCTATTTCTGGTATGGCTAGAGTTTTCAAAATTAGTTTAACCAACTTCACTGGAAGATGTAGACAAGTATCACTCCTTGTTGTCCAGTTATTCCAGCCTGATGGTTTCAACCTACTTGATTACCCCAGATCCTAAAATGTATTTGATTTTTTCACAGAACTCTAACAATGTAACCTTTCAAATGAACTTCAGTTTATTATCTATAATTCTGTTTTAATTGACACCAATCCCATAACTACCCTTAGCACCTTTTATAACATACTAGAACCAACTGAAAAATGCTGTTTTCTTTTAAATAACTGTGGCTCAAAAGGTCCACTTGCCCATTCATAATTAGACAAATGTTTGGGCATAGAGTACAGGGATGACATGAATGGAAAGCAAGTCCCTTAAATAATTACAAAAAACTTGACTTCCACAAACTGAAAACAGGCACCTACCACCAGTGCTGTTAGATGGCATATATTACGACCAAACAGCACATGGGCACTCAATAATTTTAATCACTTAAAGCTCTAACAATAATTTTGGTAAATGTGAGCAGTACCAAAAATAGGCTCAATAAGACCTATCTGAATACTATAAAAGAGAATCCTGTCACACTTTGCATAAACTATCAGCCTATCAGTTTAGCATGTCAGCATCTTCCCAAAGCCAAATGCCTCCACTTGGTATAGTAGATGTAGCAGCTACATTCCATTTTAGAAGTTTAACTCCGAATCAGGTGCTAGACTCTTTGCAAAAACTGGATAAGGCTTGAATTTAGGTGGACTGTGTAGAATACAGAATTTTTATTAAACATTCTGCTCCATACATAGCTGAACCTTAGTCCACATGGACAACCTCACCCTTACCACAGGAATTATCTACTCCAGTTAAAAACGTGCCGTTATAACAAAGACCAGGCATCCAATTTCTGCCACAGACTGCAGCCCGTACCTCTCAACTGTTTGATTTTACCTCATAAATTTGCTCTTTCCCTTGTAAAATGATTGATTTTCTAGTGAATCCCTAAGGATTGCTGTTAGTTAATAATGCGAAGTATTACTATGTCATACTTCATACTGTTCATAAAATGCGTGTTGATGCAAAACCAATATGTAGCCAGTATCTGGATCAGTTTTTGTTTTTCAACCCCAGGATAAACTACATCATTAAATATGAATAAGTATTTCACACCGTATCCCCCCCCCTTCTTTACCCACTTTCTAACTTCAGTCATTTGTTTCTCCCTTACTCTCTATGTAAATATGCCATAAACGTCTTTTCCTGTCACTTCACACTGCAATTCCTGTTTGTCATATACTAACACCTTAATTTTTCTAAACTGGCTAAGATTTCTCTAAATATTAAATTGTTGTGATATAAGTTGTATTTGTTTTTAGCCAATGTTGTCATATTATGTTTAATTTGGTATAATTATTTAAAATGTAAATGTTTTGTATTATTTTTGAAAAGTGTAAAATTATTGTTCTTAAAATTTTTTTGAATTACTTTGGAGCTTTTCTCCTTGAGGTTCACTGAAAAATGGGTACCTACCCATTCGGACTTTCCCGGTAATCAAATCTCTATAAATAGAAACATTTTGTTTTGTTAACTTTGAGTTCAATTTCAGTAATATAATTTGATTAATATTTAAAAATTGTCCTTGAATTCGGCCTTTTGCCCCTTCTTTATTTTGGTTTAGTTCTTGATTCTTGAGCAAGGACAGCAATATAGTCATAATTTGCCCACTAGCTAAGCTCCTTAAAAAAACTACTTGTTAATCAACTAATGTTATCCCATGCAAAGTATTATCCCTCCGACAAACACAAGGCTTCAGACAAGGTTATAATATATTTAACAGCAATCTAGAGTTTTAAACGAGATATGCAAATTAATGACTTTGCTTAAACCTTACCATCTCAGTAAAAGACCACCTAAATAGTGTTAAATCCTGTTTAACTCAGCAAAGGTACACAATCCTCTCACTGGACAAGCAATTAATATTCGTTCACCACATAGAAAATGAACACAGACCAAATCTGCCACCAACTTAATTTTACTATAAATATACCCACCTTCTATCCACTGAAGTAAGAAGAGCTGTCTGTCTCAAGATGTTAGTGGTCAGACTACAGTGCTGCATCCCAGTTATTTATCACTTTAACCAAAGCACAACCATCCTTCAAACAGTAGTCTGTAAAATCTGCTGATTCATCACATAATAATAAGTGGTTCTCTGTACTACCCAATCAACCCTTCTTCTGAAATCTTAATCCTTTAAGTTGTTATGTGGCAATTATTATCCTGCCACAAAGCATCATTTACAAGCAACTTTTCACTGTCTCTCCCTCTGTCTCTCTGTTTAGACCGCCTTTTAACAAAGCTTTGGGGAAAAAGCATTCTCCAGTTCAGCATCTGCAGCTTGGAACTCAGCAATTACAGCAGAAACAAATAAGCAGGACCCAATTCTCAGGGTTAGTCGTTTAGAACACCTCAGAGAAGAAGGTAAATGTGTTAAGACAATGGATGAGCCTGTTCATTCTTAATACTTTCACTACTGCTTACATTTTACATATTTTCCACATCACATACCTGTGTAACTGTATGTATATATATATATATATATATATATATATATATATATATATATATATATATACACACACACTGCAATACTTGTTTTTTAGCATGTGTATTCAGTTTGTATGAACTTCATATGATTTGTACGAGTGCAACAACTACGTTTATTTAATGTGATGTGCTTGTTTATATTGTGCCATGATTAATATCATCATAACTCTGTTTTATGGCACACTAATTATGCTACAGATAGGTTCATAGGTGTGTACTAGGCTAATGGCCCTGGAGTCTTTACAAGCCTAACCCATAGGATTACCCTGGCTTCATGCCACCCGACCTTAGTTCCCAGTGCCTCTGTCAAGTAGAGCCACTGGAGTGATCCCCAGGGTGAATTTTCTATTTCCTGTCCAGTCATCAAGATTTCTCTTGAAGAGGGCCAGTGAGGCGCTCTCCTTGGCATGCATGGGAAGTCTATTCCATAGCATGGGCAGTCTCTGGGTTATGAACCTGTCCCTCCAGCTTGTTCTGTTGATTGTGCATGAAATAACAGGTTGAGGTCTCTGGAGCATGTAGTGCGAAGGGATTGAGATTTCTTTAGATGTAGCATTTCTAACAGAGCTGGGTCAGACATGGCTTTGTAAGTCAAGCAGAGATTGCCTTTAAGTAGACGATATGAGACGGAGAATAGTTGGGAGTTTTTTCAATCTGTCCATATAGGACAAGTGTTTAAGGCCTAAGATCTTCTTTGTGAGGTATTCCCAATTGTTAAGTTTATGTAGTATGCGTATGTCTGGTAGTTAATGCAGAGGACTAAAGCTCTCACCTGTTAATTAGCTGCTTCCTCTGTCTAGGGTATAGTGTTTGAATATTTTCACCTTCATTTGCCTAATGTGTAACCTTAAGCAAGTCACTTAACTGGACAGGACAATTGGGAATTTGAGCTAGGCTGCTTAGTGGTCTCCTGGACTGCATGCCTAATAACTACCTGTTACATTGTGCTGTAATTGTTATCACTGTAATTTTATGATACTACTAATTGTGCTGCAAATTAGTTTATGTAATGTGATGTTGTTTATATTGTGTTGTAGTTATTATGCAACTTTGTTATGATACTGTTATTACCATACTGATTGTTACTGTCTGTATGACCTTCTTGCTGAAAAGTCTTCAGACCAGTCAACCTACTTAGCTGAAATGAAATTTAAAATGTGAAGTTATTCAATCTTGACGTTCATTCTTACACATGGGTTCAGAGCTGATCCATCGACTCTTGAGTCAGCCTCTTTCACAAGCTCAAGGTTTTAGATTAGCTCGAGACCAAGTCCCTATCCCATGGTGCTCTGTGCCTCACCTCAGATCTAGTTTGCCGCTGCAACAGATTGGAGGTCGAGAGAGAGCTTGGGACAGTATTTCTTGTTTTCTTATAATCTTGCTAGCAAAAAGTTTGCATTTTTTCTCTAAATAGAGTGTTTTTTGAACTAGTTAGCCTTAGTTGGAGTAAAATTTAGGCTTTATCCTTGCCTTTTATCTGGCGAAAATTTCGTCTTTTAAGAGCGGCTGCTCTTAGGCTGGTTGGCCATGTTTTTGTTGTTTGCTAAACAGTGTTTTTTCCCTATCCTATTATAACTTTTTGATAATTGATACTTTAGAAGTTCAATTGTGGTTAGCTTAGATTCATATTTATAGATTTGCTAGTTCTGTAGATTTCCATGTGTGTGTGCTGTGTTATTATCTGTTACCTTTCTAGTGTGGTTTGCATAACTTTATCTAGATTAGCTTTCTGATTGGTGCATATAGTTTTTTGTTGTTGATATGGCTGATCAGAGAGAGAAACAAAAGTCCGGTTTTAAAAAATTCCCTAAGTGCTGGCAGAAAATGTCAATAACTGACTTGCATGTTATTTGTGTTTATTGTTTGGGGACAGTCCACTTCCAGGAGGATTGCTCCATTTGCCACTCCTTTAGCAGGAGGGTGTTACTGGAGTGCAGGAGAAAACTGGTGGATAGAGCTTTGCTGAAACCAGAATTTCAGTCTTTGGACAAGGCTGACCAGGCTTCCAAGTCATCAAAGGAGTCGAAGTCCTCTAAAGCTTTGTCGGAGCCTAAGTCATTGTCTCCAAGCATTGCTGTTAAGGTGTGGTCGCTGACTCTGCAGTCTTCAGAGCCGTGCACGGAGCCGGTCCCCGGTATTGGAGCTGGTCTCCGAAACCTTGAGGTCACCCATCTTGTAGTCGGTGGCCTCTTTGATACCTTTAGCAAGTTCTTCGAGAACCCTCTCCGATGTGGACCGAGTGGTGCAGAGGCTTCTCGAGAACACGGCACTGGCCAAATTATTATTGGCTTCGACCCAACCGGTTTCGGAGCCGAAGGCCATTGTACCTACTGTGACTACTACTCCTCATTTTCGAGCCGGACCTTCGGAGCTGGGGGAGGGGGAATTGATGATTGTGGATCCTTCAGAGCAGAGGCCTGTTCCAGTGCTATCTGCTCCGTCAACCCGAACTACTTCGGTGCCGTTTGAGGAGTCTGGGAGCCAACATTCTCTGGTCGGCTCCGGGGGGAGAGTCGAACCGACATGTTGGTTCTGACCCTTCCTCTCACAGCTTCAGCATGGATGAGCTTGGCTCCTTCCTCTGGGTCAGAGACCACTGTGTCGGCGCCGGGGACAATTCCGTCTTTTTCAGAACTGGCTGCTTCCTCGTGTCGAAGCAGTGGAGCCTTCGATGCTATGAGGAGGGTTATGTCTTCCAAGACTCCCACATCATCAGGGCTTTCCTCCTCCTCCCCTAAAGTGCCACTTTCTGCCTCTACATCACAGGTCCCTGTCAAGCTTCGAGACCCAGAGCCTCAGGTAGCCCCATTGGGTGACCCATGTTCTACTGAGACCTCACCGGAAGCCCCCATTGATGAGGTTCCCAGGAAGAAACTTGCAAGAGGAGGCATTTGGACTCCCCGCAGGAGTCGATTACATCAGACACCGATTTAGAGGAGTCAAAGGGTCCCCACGCTCCCCTTCGGAGGATATCTCCTTTTCTGATATTCTTGAAGTCCTTAAGCAGAGGGATGACCAGCAGTCCGTTAGCCCTACTGATGATGAGTCGGTGCTCCTGAAGGCCTTTGGGTCTCAACCCTCCATCTCCTGGGTGACTCTGCCCTTCGATGAACTAATGGAATTGGTTGCTCGAAGGGCATGGGAGTCTCCTGATACTATGGAACTGGTCCCTCGGAGGCCCAACAAATTTATTATGTCCCCCAAGATAAAATGTTCCTCACCAAGGGAGTGCCAGTTGATGCCATGGTGGTGGCGGCGGCCACCATGAAAGAGATGTCTGCAAACTCTTCTACTGTCCATCCTCTTAATAGAGATTCCAGGATTATGGACAGGTATGGGAAACACATCTTTAGTTCTGCGACTTTTGCTATGTGATCTCTGAACTACTTGATACATTTTACCCGTCTTCAGAGAGATCTCCTAAAAGAGCTTGGAGATACTCTGCAGGGTAGTACAGATGGAGGTGTCTTTGAGAAAGTGACAGCCCAGCTTAATACCCTTAATTCCATAGTTAACTCGTCCATGCGGCACATTTCTTATGCAGCCGATGGTTCGAGTTGGGCAGCGGGTTCAGCAGTAGCTCTTCAGAGACATTCCTGGATGCGCTTATGTTCCTTTGCGGAAGCCTTCAAGTCTTCCTTCATTAATACCCCATTTAATGGCACTTCCCTTTTCGGGCCTAAAACCAAGGAGTCCCTCACTAGGTGTGATCAAGATAGAAAGACTCTAACTGCTGTAGGAGTCCATTTTTCCACCCCTACTAGACCATACCCCAAAGGGCAAAAGGGTGGGAAAATGTGGTTCCGGAAGTCCCAAGGAGCTTTTCAGAACACACGTAGTGAATCCCCTTCCAGGGGCAGAGGAGAGAGTAATAATGGAAGACACCACCACGGCGGCAGAGGGGGTCCACAAAACCAGGGTAACAGGGATCAGTTCTTTGGCAAGCCCTACCAGCGCTCCTGACAGGAGGCCCGACTGTCCTACACTGGAGGCAGTCAGGGGTTGCTTGTCTTTGTATCCAGATGCCTGGCTAGAAATTACAAGATTCTTGGGTATAAAGCATTGTTACCAGAGGTTACATTATCCCGTTCTCAGAACCCCCACCTGTTCGAAGGAAAATCCCAGACGTTCCACCCAGTCTCAGGTAGCCCCATTGGGGATCAAGGCATTCATAGAAATCCAAAGCCTGCAGGAAAAGACAGTCATCCAGCCAGTCCCAGCAGACCAAATAGGATCCGGAACTTACTCCAGATTCTTTTTAGTTCCAAAGAAAACAGGAGACTGGCGGGCTATCTTGGACCTCAGCAGACTCAACACCTTCGTAAAGAAGAAGTTCCAGGTGGTCACACTTCAATCGATTCTTCGTTCCTAGGAACGGGTGATTGGATGTGCTCTATAGATCTCAAGGATGCGTACTATCATATCAAAATGGCCAGACCATCCAGAGATCACGTATGTTTCCGGCTGGGAGCCAGTCACTACCAGTTCCGAGCACTGCCCTTTGGTCTCACAACAGTCCCCAGAGTATTTACTAAATGCATGGCAGTGGTTACGGCTCACCTGAGGCATCTAGGATTCCGAGTGTTTCCGTATCTGGACGACTGGCTCCTTACCGCCATCTCCAGGCATCAACTAATTCTATCCAGGGATCACACTCTCAATCTGTGCTCTCAGTTAGGAATAACTATAAATTTTGACAAGTCTGCGTTGTCACCATCACAACATATCTCCTTTATCAGAGCAGACTTAGACACCACCACCACCATGGTAAAATTGCCACTGGACAGAATAGTCTCTCTTCGAAACCAGGTATCAGTGATTCTGATGAGAAAAAAAGTACTAGCCTCTCAAGTGTTGACACTACTAGGTACCATGGCAGCTACGCTCATAGCAGTTCTTTTGGGGCGTATGCACATGAGAATACTTCAGTGGTTGCTCTTTACCCAGTGGTCTTACCAACAACTTCTGATGTTATTCTTGATAATGATTACAGATTCTTGCAGGAAGGATCTTCTTTGGTGGTTGACCAGCCACCAGGTAACAGTAGGTCACCCATTTGTTCTTCCCCCGCTGTCAGTCACGGTGACCACGGACGCTTCTCTGATACGGTGGGGGGGGGGGCTTTTTCAGAGAAGAACAGCCCAAGGCACCTGGTCAAAGACAGAGTCACAGTTGCACATCGATGTCCTGGAGTTGAGAGCGGTGCTTTTGGCGTTGCAGCACTTCCACGACTCTCTATCTCTGGGGACGATTGCGATCCCAACCGACAGCATGTCTGTGGTCTGTTATATCAACAAACAAGGGGGAACCAAGTCTTACCCCTTATGTCGAGAGGCCTTGAGAATTTGACAATGGGCTGTATCCACCGGGCACTTTCTGATAGCAACGCACATCCCGGGGAAATCCAACGTGATCATGGACAAACTGACCAGAGCCATTCTGATGCTGCATGAGTGGTCCCTCAAAGATGAGGTTGCAGAGATGATTTTCCGCATTTGGCGTCAGCCTTGCTGCGACCTGTTTGCATCCCCTATGAATGCCAAATGCAGAAGCTACTTTACCCTGAATCCCCCACCTGGGGACAGCCCAAGGGATTCGCTCGTACACGATTGGCCCCCGGGACTCCTATATACCTTTTCTCCAACTCGCCTGATCCCGAAATTCTTACAGAAAGCCAAAGCCCTGGGCAGGACTGTAATTTTAATAGCCCCGTTTTGGCATCGGCAGATTTGGTTTCCCTGCCTTCGACTCTCAGATGGAGGAGCCTTGGATTCTGGACCCAGTTCCAGATCTACTGATACATTCATCAGGGGCCCTTCATCCCTCTCTTCATTCCCTCACATTGACAGTTTGGCTGCTCCGATTCCCAACTTGGCCAGGTCTCATGATTTTTCCTTGGAGGTGCAGCATATTCTTGTATCTTCTCATAAAGCTTCCACTAGAAAGTTGTATGCCAGTAAATGGAAGCGATTTGCTTTTTGGGCATCCCAGAATAATATTGACCCTTACGTTGCCCCAATTGCTAGTATTCTGGAATTTCTGACTAAGCTTTTTCATGAAGGTGCTGCAGCTACCACTATAAGAGTTCAATTGGCTGCAATTTCAAAATTTTCACCTCGGATCTGAAGATTCTAACCTAATGTCTCACAGACTCTGTAGGGCCTTCTTAAAGGCTAATTCATCTTAGGCCGCCTGTTAGACAGCCTTTTACCACCTGGAATCTGAATTTTCTGCTATCATGGATTATTCTTCCTCCCTTTGAGCCTGCATCGTCCTGCCATTTCAAATTCCTCTCTTGGAAAACAATTTTCTTGGTAGCCATTACCTCAGCACATAGAGTGTCCAAACTTCAGGCCCTATCTATCAAACCCCCATATTTGGTGTTTCATCCCGACAGAGTGTTACTGAGGACTAACCCTTCCAAAGGTGTGTTCCGAGAATAACCTGAATCAAACTTTTGAACTCCCAACTTTCTTCAGTAACCATTCTAACAAGTTGGAGTATATGTTGCATAAGCTTAATGTTCACAGGCAATTAAGATTCTATTTGGACAGAACAAAGGAATTTAGGAAATCAGAACAACTCTTTGTTTCTCATGCAGACACTAAGAAAGGGCTACCAGTATCCAAAGTTACACTTTCCAAATGGTTAACTGACTGCATAAAATTTACATATTCTTCAGTGAATCAACCATTAGAACATGGCGTGAAAGCGCATTCCATTAGGGCTGTTTCTACTTCTTTAGCTTATGCGGCTCGGCTGCCTTTAGACACTATTTGTGCAGCTGCCACTTGGTCTAAGCCGCATACCTTTATCACTCATTACAAAGAAGATAGGGCTTCCTTTGTTTCCACTGTCCTCAGGAATATACTCCTGTGAGCCACCCATGATTAGGGTGCTTGGGACGCGACCCATGTGTAAGATTGAATGGCGAGATTAAACAACTTCACATAAAGAAGTACCATAACATTCCATGTGAGTTGTTCATCTCGCCTTCATTCTTACATTCCCACCCTCTTTCCTCCTGCAGGTTTCTCGAAGAACAAGTAGACTTGTGGCCTGGTTGGTCTTGTTCTAGTTTCCTTACTCCAGCTGGAGTGCCTTTTATGTGTCATTATGTTTTTACATGCTGGGATCAGCAAACTAGATCTGAGGTGAGGCAGAAAGCATCATGGGATAGGGACTTTGCCTCGAGCTACTCTAAAACTTTGAGCTTGTGAAAGCGGCCAACTCGGAGCCGATGGATCGGCGCTGAACCCATGTGTAAGAATGAAGGCGAGATGAACAACTCACATGGAACATTATGTAAGTACATAACTTCTTTTTTATATCCATGACCCGGCAGCTGTATGTTGGTGTCATTGTTCACTATTGCTAATCTTGGGCTGTTCAAGTTTGCAACGGTGATATATAGACAATCTTTTGCCTTTCACACAGCTGTAGTTCTTCACCTGTGGTCACTGCCAAGAAGAATTAATAAAGCCATTCACTTTTATATGAAATTATTTTATTTAATATGTGGTCTGATGTAATTTTCTTTTATTCCTCATCAGATGGGTTCGGATCTGACCCTCAGATTCAACTCAACCTCTTTTTACAGCTCGTGGAACACTAAAACTCTCAAGCTCCTCCCTTACCTATAATGCATCCGGCCCATAACATACCTCAGATCTTGTTTGCCACCTTTCTGTATGGAAGTGGTCACAGCAAACTCTTGGGTATCAGTCCATGAATTAATCTTTTTTATTACTTATTTCCTCAAAAGCCTTTATTTTCAAAACACTATATAGCCTCCCTAGTCTCTTACACCATAGTTGTGTATTTCTACTTTTACCATAGTTGGTCAACTTTCTTAATTACCACTACTTACAGTATATTAATTACCATTGCTGGTAATTCATCTCTAACTTCCTTTTCCCAGTTAAAAAAATCGTATTATTTTTATGGACGCGAAACCATCAGGTTTTAAAAACTGTACAGACTGTGGCCACAAAATTCCACTCTCTGACACACACTCTGTGTGTGTATATTGTCTAGGCCCTGTAAACTTAGATTCTCAATGTGAAATTTGCAAAGCCTTCAATCCAAGAGCTTTAATCGATCGAAGGAATAAGTTAATTTTAAAAGGGTTGCTTCCTTCTAAATCTTCGGATGCATCTTCCAGGGTTCAAACCCTTAGAAAAGTGACAAAAAAGAGGCTAAGAAGCATTCCCCAGATCCTACTACATTCTCAACTCTGGGTTCAGATGTGTCTCATAAGCTCTTAAAATCAGTGGATCCGACACCTTTGGATCTGAAGACAAAATCTGACAAGTCCCCAGCAATCAGATCTCCTCAGGTCTTGGATCCATTGTCCTCACATCTTCCTTCTCCTTTTTTGGATAGGTTTCCAGGGCATCACCACTCTAAGGCATCATCCATAGCATCTTCCTCCCATTCCTCCAGAAGTTTGACAGAAGCCAACATGGACAGGATGATGATGAGGTTTCTCTCGATGTAAATTCAGATGGGAGTTCTCTAGTCTCCTATCCCTTTGGGTCTGGAGAATTTCATGAGTGCTACCCTGCCTATTCTGACTTGTTGCTCAGTCCAACTCTTGGTTAAGAGGCGGTCAGATGTGAGGATCCTGGAGCCATCTTCATTGGATCGGCAGACCAAAGTATCTTTGACTCTGCTGGCGTCTCTGAGTAGACCAGTTCCAAGCACTTCAGGGATGGACGGCTCTCTTACTCGTAGCATTGCTGCCAGATCCAGGGTGTTGGAGTAGACTCTGAAGTTGTCAGAGTCATCTCTGCCCATCAGAGCCTCAGTGCTTGACAGGTTGTATCTGATTCCTTCCTCAGGTGGTATGCCTTTGGGTCAAAGGGAGCTGATGGTATGGAAGCATGTCTTCTCGTAGCCATCAGTTTCTTTCTCTCCGAGGCATTCCACTTTCAAGATTGTAGAGAGAGCTTTCTGTACTCCTAGAGTTAGGTTATTTCCCCCCTCCTTGGTTTCTACTTTGTAGCTCCAGTTGTCTTTGCATCTTGAGCCTGAATTTCCTGCACCACAGGGACAGCCAGCCCAGATAAGCCTCCAGGATACCCAGCAGATTACATTGATCTCTTCTGATACTTCTTTGGAACATCCCACCAAAGAAGTTCTTAGGAAGAAAAAGTGCAAGAGGAGGCACTTAGACTCCCCTCAAGAGTCAGTCACATAGGATATTCACTTTGATGAGGGGAAAGCTCCCCAAGATTGCCACCTGAAGATGGCTCCTTCAAAATGATTGTAGAAATCCTCAAGCAAAGAGGTGGCTGGTCTACCAACATCCATTCCCAAGTGGAGTCAGTATTCCTAGAAGCTTTTGGAGCTGGCCCATCTACCTCCAGGGTGACTCTCCCTGCCAATGAGCTCATTGATTTAATGTCTCAACAGGAGTGTAAGGAACCTGATTCTGTTGAGCTGATCCCCAAGAGTCCAGACAGGATCCTGGCACCACCAAAGGATAAAGAATTCTGGAGCAAGGGAGTCCCAGTTGATGCCATGGTCGTGGCAGCGGCCACAAAGAAGGAGCTAGCAGAAAAAAGTTCCTCTCTCCATCCCCCTAACAAGGAGTCTAGGGGGCTGAACAGATTCGGGAAATGTGTATACTTCGACCTTTTCACTTTGATCACTTAACTATTTGGCATACTTCACTAGACTCCAGAGGGATTTGATACCAAATCCCTCTCTGGACTATTACTTCTGAGGCATAGAGTTTGATTGCCTCACACTTGGCTAGCCTACAATCTCTTTCAAACTCTTCCATAAGGCTGATCTCCCATGCAGCTAAAGGCACCTCAAGGCAGCAGGTTGAGGCATTTCCATTAGAAGACATGCCTGAATGCACCTGTGTGATTTCATGAACCCCTTCAGGTCTTCATCAGTGCTCCATTTGACATAAGCTCTTTATTTGGTGCTAATGTAAAGGACACCTTATCCACATGTGAGCAGTATGGTAAAACCCTGTCATTTTTGTGCATACGTTTTTTGACCCCTCAAAGGATCTTTTTTAGGAATCGATGAGGGGGATCAAAAATGTGGTTCAGAAAGCCCCAGGGTCCCTTCCAAGCTCCACATGGAGATAGTTCCCCCAGGGGCAGAGGGGGGGATTCTAATGGAAGATGCCGTCCATACTGCAGCGCAGCCCGCAAAACCAGGGATCTAGAGATGCATTCTCTGATAGATCCTGCCAGCACTCCTAATAGAGCCTACCAGCACTCCTGAAAGGAGGCACAACTGTCCACCTCTGTAGGCAGTCACGGCTCATTTATCACTGAACCAGAGAGCCTGGTTAGAAATTATGAAAGATTCATGGGTGCGGAAAATTATTGCGGAAGCTTAAGTATTACCCTTTTCCCTACCTCCTCCTTTGACAGTAAACAAAATCCCCAGTGCTCCACCCAGTCAGAGGGAAGCAGCAGCACTAGAAACAGACAAGCTGCTAGAAAAGATAGTCATCCAAAAGGTGCCCCTAGACCAGACAGATTCTGGAACTTGCTCAAGATTCTATTTTAGTGCCAAGGAAAACGGGACTTGAGACCAATGTTGGGTGTCAGCATTCTGAACGAGTCAATTCAGTACACGAGTTCCAGATGGTCACAATTCAGTCCATTCTGCCCTTTATGCACAAGGACGATTGGATGTGCTTTTAAGATCTTCAGGATGCATACTGTCATATCAAAATGAACAAATGCTCCAGAATTATCTACGCTAATCATTGCCAATTCAGAGATCTGCTCTTTGGTCTTATCATAGCCCCCAGGGTGGTCAGCAAGTTCATGGCAGTAGTAGCATCTCGCTTGAGATTACAGCGATTCTGGGTATTTCTGTAGTTGGACGACTGGCTCATAACTGCTCCGACCAGGCATCATCATATCAAAGCATGAGATTATGTACTCCAACTATGCTCTTGTGGGAATTACTGTCAGTCACAAGAAATCTGAACTCAAACCATCTCAAATATTACAGTTCATCAGAGCATTATTTGACATGGTATCCATGATGGCCTCACTCCCTGTATCAAGGATTCAAATAATTAAATTCCAGGTCAAAAAGAATATTCAAAGTTCTTCTCTTTCAGCATGACTAATCCTTCAAGTATTGAGGTCAGTGTCTGCTGCGATAGTTTTGGTTCCACTAGCAAGGTATTACAGTTGTCTACAAGACATCAGGTTTGTCTGTATTAAAACCACCAAAAGCTTGTTCCACCAGATGTATGGCAACTTCTTCAGTATTTTTATCCAGGTCTTCCTTGGATGGTATTTGTGCAGCTGCAACTTGGACTAATCCTCATACTTTTATTACGCATTACAAACTGGATATAGTCTGTAGGGGACTCAACAGTGCTCAGGAATATCCTTCCTTATGGTCCTCCCGGGATTTGAGTAGCTGGGGACTCCATCCCGTTTGTAGAGGAAAGAATAAAAATGATAACGTCAGGTAAAAAAGTTGTGTGCTCACTATAACATTCCATCTGTGTTGTACATTTTCATTCTTCCACAACTGCCCTCCTACCAGTTTGACTTTTGGAAGGACTGAAAGATGCTACAGGAACCAGTGTTCCCTTATTTGAGCTCCAAATGATGTTATTTCATTTTCATATTATCTTATACAGGTTTAAAAGGTAGCAAACAAGATCAGAGTCATGTTAGTGGACTGATGTATTATGGGAAAGGGAGGAGCTCAAGAGTTTCTGTTCCTCGAGCTGGAAGAAGCGGCCGAGTCAGATCCAAGGGTTGGATCTGAACCCATTTGTTGTGGAAGAATGAGTGCACAACTTTTTTTTTTTTTTTTTTTTTTTAACTTCGTTACTTCAGGCAGAATGATTTATGCATTTCAGGCTTCAAATTTTTTTCAAAAAGAGAGGGTATCTTTAATAAAAAAAATGTTATGCCGGAAATGGATAGCCACCTCTGTAGCCTTTTCACAAGGTCAAAGACAGAAATCCCAAGACGGGTGCAGAGAGATCCAAAAGAGCAACCTACTGCAATGTCAAACTCCTGGACTTGCCCCTTCCCCCCACAGAATGCATGTTAGTACTCGTTCTCATGTCAGAAGTGATAGGGAATCTTGGTGTTCGGTCTGTTTCCATACCTGTAGGCTCCTACTAGTTTAGATGCTGGTGCACTCATTTTGGGATTACTGTATTCAAACCTGTGGTCCCAAAATCTTGTGATGGTAATCCTGTCATAAGTATGCCCAAGCAGGTTTTTTTAGCTCGATGCGAGTTCTGTAGTGAGCTTCAGCTACAATGTTGGAGAGATAAGTATCCCCATTGGGGAACCTTTCTTTTCTGAAGAAAAGTTTATTCAAATTTGCTTATGTCTGTCAGGTAGGGTAAAATTTGTTGATACATTCCCTATAAGGACACACATTCATGTTGTATTTTTCATTTAAGGGATCAACACAATGCTCCTGTCAGGTTTAACTTTTGTTTGCTCCCAAAACATTAAGTAGTAGGCACAAATTTGTCAAATGTTTCTAGAAAATAAGCACATTAAACAATAAGCATGCGAGTCCATGGTGAATGAATCTGTTCTAGTGGGCCATCCTCTCAGGGGAAAAAGAAAAATATATTGAAAGAGGAATCTCAGAAACACCAGACATTACCCTCTGTTCTGTAGCTGGAGTTTAACATCTCTGCTGAGGTGTTTTCACAGCCCTTGGACTATCAGTCTGTTTCTCCTGGCTTCCCTAGCATGTTCCCTCGAAAGGCCGCTATAGCCTGGGATTTAAGGATGTCCACTCACCCTGTATGTCAGGCTTCAGCCAGGAAGAGAGAGCCTAGGATCATAATCTCTGAGGGTGAGGGGGATATTCATCAAGTACTGATAACGAAGGGTATTGCCAGATATGTGAATGTAGGTCAGGTCTTCGGATGCCCCCTTAAGATCTTAAAGCTTGAGACTCCTAAAAAGAGGACTCAAAAGACAAAACATTTGCCACCTCCTTCGACAGTGAAAACTTCACAGGAAGACTAGTGTAATTATGCTGTAGGCCTTTTTAAGGCAATCCAGTCTTTTCAGCCTTTCCTTCCAGTTTCTGTACTACTTAAGAGGAAAAAGATCTCCCTATTAATGAGACGAAGTAGTCCTTTCTTAATCAGATGTGAGGGCTTGTTCAATGCCTACTGGTTATCCTCCAGTGAGTTTGAATCGGAAGATACCCTCTTCTGAGTCTCACTGAATGAGGAGATTTTTTTTTGGAATGCAGTTTCAAAAGCGATAGAACATTTTAAATGGGAGGGTAAGTAAATGTGTTTGAATTCCAGAAGAGTTATTATGAATTATTCTGAACAGGTTCGCCTAAACCAGTAGCCACACCCCAGTTTTTGGGGCTTTGGACATTGCAATTGCTTCTGCCTCCTGCACCTAAGAAACCTCAGATTTTATAGGGTGTCTGGCATGCATAAATTTCTTTACCGAAACCCTGTAATTATTTCTGTTGAGGTGGACAGAGCTTCTAAGGCCTTTTCTGTTTTTAACCCTGTCCCAAATGACAGAGTTAGTTGTTACTGCACGGGTCTGCATTAGAAAGTTTGAGTGTCATATGGTCGTCACCATATGACTGAATTTTTGAAAGTTCGAACATTTTAACAGAGATCTACGTACAGCGCAGAATGGGAAGATTTCCCTTTTCTGCACTGTAGCACGATCTCGGAGTTGATGTATTTAAAGAGTAGGGGGTGCAGGGGGACTTGCCCCCCCCCCCCCTGCTTAAAGCGTTCAGGTAGGTTATTTGTGTGGTTTATTTTTTTTATTAGATGTTCGAACTTTTAAAAGTTCGATCATATGGTGTCGGCCATATGACAGTCAAACGTTTGAAAGTTTGATTATCTAATATAGACCCATATGTACATCCTCCTGTCTGGCTTTTAGAGTTATTAATTGCCAAACTGACATGTTCAGGTGTATTTTATCTATTTTTGCTAACCTTCAGCAAGTCTTAGCTTTGTTTTGTAACTTTTGACAGTAAATCTTCTGCATGAAAAAAGTTAAACTCTGCTTCACAGGTCAGTAGGCATACTATTAAGTATATTTATACTGCTGTTGATACTGTGCCCAGGGCTGCTTTTACTGGTATTGTAATGTGTAGAAATGCATGAATAACTTAACTTTCCTGATTATGTTAATGCTCAGTTACTTAATTTCCCTCTTCACAGATAATTATTTTTATATATGTTTTGTTGGACAGAACAAAGGTAAACTTATTTTTTTTGGTTCTGAAATTCAGTGCATACTTTACTGACTTTTCCATCTTTTGTTTCCCAAGGCTTTTTTTAGTAGTGTTGGACTTCAAAAGATGCCTATTCACATATCCCAATCCACAAAATGCACAGAGACTTGTCTTGGAATTGCAGTTTCAGTTTACATTTTTGCTTTTTTTGGTCTTTCCACTGCTCCAAGATTTTTTACAAAATGCTTATCCCCAGCCATAGCCTTCCCAGACTTAAGGGCATCTGCATTTTTCCAGATTTGGATGACTGCCTTAACTCAGCATCATAATTCTGGAACCTCTTAGCTGATCCTCAGGTCAATATCATTTTTTTCAGCAGTCTGGGGTTTAGGCTAAATCTGAAAAAAAAAATCTTGATCAAGCCTCTCTCTTAAGTTAGTGTTTCTAGGGTGCCTCCTAGACAACTGTCTGTCCATTGCATATCTCCCTCCAGAGAAAGTGTCATTTTATTAAGCCCACTTTCTGAATCTGGCCCATCAGAGTATATTCACTGCAAAAGAGTTTCTCAAAATTCTGTGCTTCATAGTTCAAGAAGCAAGTTGAGAGGAGATTTTTTGATGCAGATATTTAAGAAGAATAACTATACATAATATTATATTCATAAAGTTGCAGAAAGTATTCTAATAACTAAGTCAGCACTGAAATGGAGAAATGAGATTTTTACCAATAAGAATGACAGCGAGCAGGGGTACAGGAAATAATCATGAGGGGGCTGGACTTTACTAGAGGAAACTGGCAACGGAACCGAGGTACTGAGAACAAATAACTAGAAAGAGAGAATAGTAAATAGAATGGGATGGAACAAGAAGAGATTTGCACTGCAGGTTAAAGATTGCTTTTCTTACCAGCGTTGATATCAGAGAACAGACAAAGATACAGGGATAAAGGGATTCAGAAGTAAAGGGCCAGCTGTGGTAGAGTATTTAGTTGAATCTAGAACAGTTACTGTTCTTAAAAAATATATTGGTTGGGAATATAAAACATTGCATGATAACTAAGAATCAGAGGATGGGAAAATATTAGGAAAACAGACTGGAAAAGCAGTTTGCAAATGATCGATGGAAGGGGACGTGTATGACTCCCAAGTATGCAGCAAAGTCCAGAAGGCTTAATATGTTTGCTTGGAAATGTTTTCATAAGTATTTTTATACCCAAACAGATTTCAGTGAATTTTCCTCTGCTAGTAGGAAAAAGAGAAGTAGCCAGGAACATGCTTTGGGGAGAATAAATAGTCGGTAGATTTTACAACTTCCCTACTGAGTACTCTGTCAGAAGTATTGTGAGAGGGAATGCCTGTAACTAAGGAAATTATTCTTTTGAGCTGGGACACATGATCTGAATTGCCATCATATAGTAAGGCTTTACTATATTTAGTGGTATTGGCTTAAAAAAAAAAAGCAATTACTAGAAAATGTAAATCAGAATCAACTGAATATTGTTAGAGAGAGAAAATAAATGGAAATGGAAGTTGGATCTTTAGTAAAAGGAAAGAGCAAATTGCAAAGAAATAAATTACATTTGTGGGAACAATGTTTGCAGAATAATGTTCAAGAGAAAGAGTAAGTTTTAAGGGAAAGCAGGAATTGAGCAAGTTATGTGATGTTAGAGTGAATGACAGTTGTTATAAAGAAGGAAAACAAATGAGCAATTTATAATGCATGAAAACATATTGATATGGTTTGTTTTGTTTTCTGTTAATGCATATGTGCCTATGTCTTAAGTGATAATTTAATAAAGGTGTTTTCAAAAAAATAATTCTGGGTTTCATGGCTTCATTCATCCTAATGGTTCCAATTTGCCAGTCTTCTTGTTTCGGCTTTTTCCTAGTTACGGGTCACCACAGTGGATCACCTGTCCACTCTTGATTGGCAGTGGAGTTTTACAGTTTCAAGTTGCCAGCCCAGCGCCTAACCTTCAACAGAAGGCACACACATGCATGCACTCACACCTAGGGCCAATTTAGAGTGTCCAATCCACCTATCGCATGTCTTTGGGATGTGGGAAGAAACTGGAACACCCAGAGGAAATCCACACGACCACAGGGAGGACATGCAGATTCCATACAGAAGGCACCCCAGCCGAGGATCGAACCGGAGAACCTCTTGCTGTGAGGCATCAACACTAACAGCTGCACCACCGCGGCCTCCCGTTCCAATTTGCCAGGCTACACATGAGAAAATACAGTGGTGTCTCAAATCATTTTAGATCCAGTATCCTCATCTCTTGCCTCACCAGGTTACAGTGCTCAATTTCATCATGAAAGAGATACTGTGGTGGGCTAATAAGGTCTTGCTAAATCTAGGCCTCCCATTTTCTGTCCTCCTTACTGCTCGGATAGTCACAATTGATGCTTCTGACTTTGCTTTGTGGGGTGGGGGAGCAATGTCTAAAGACATCAAGGTTCAGAGCATGTGGAAGCCTCATTTTAGGAACACATATAAATCGCAAGGAGTTAATGGCCCTTATAAAAACCATCAAAGCCTTAAGTCATATGGGGATCCTTGGAGAGGGTATTAATGCTAATAGATGACAACACTTCACTGATGTGAAATATAAACAAAGTCATATCCCCTGTGATTTCCTGGAATCTGTCAATACAGAGCAGCCTTACTATTCAGGTTTCAAAATTTGGAAAAATACAGTTTGGTTGGCATTCATTAGTGGGAGGAATATGTTGTAAGGAAGGTAAATAGCCTATTAGGGGATAGTGTTTGTGTAGCATCTGTATTTGGCCTCATTGCAAAGATACTCTTAAAGGGTTTTCTTGAAACGCTGAAAAGCGATTTCAGACCAGACGTCTAGAGGAAGACTGTTCCACAGGGTTTGGCCTAATTTGTAGAAGGCCTGTCCTGCTATCGCTGTTTTAAAGGTAGTCTGGTTAGGGAAATTGCTTCTAGCTGTGAACCTCTTAAGGAATTGACTTGATCTGTTATAGGTATGTTTCGTTTCAGTGGTAGACAGAATTTTAAAAAAGTGCTAAGCAAGAAGGTTGATTTCTGTCTGTTACAGGTAGCCAGTTTAGGTTATGGAACATTGTAGTGATGTGAGTGGGTATTTGCAAGAAGGTCAAAGTGGCAGATTTTATTAGTTGTTATCTGAATTTTCTCAATATTATGGGCAGAGTTGAAGGCATGGAGTGGTAATCCATACTCTAGTTTAGGTAGCGGTACATTTTTGGCAAATAAACCGTGTGCAATAAGAGGGAAGAGACATGAGTTTCTGTAGAAGAGTTTTAAGGTGTGTGTGAATTTTACTGTTAATTTGTCTGTATGCATAGAGTATTCGATAGGTTGAGGACTAGATATTTGTATTCCATGTCAAAAGGAATATGGTTGTATATGGAGATGTGAGGAAGGTTAGGTAATTTGTTTGAATACAAACCACAGAACGTTAGTTTTGTTGTGATTAATAAGGATATTATTTTCTCTGCCCAATGGCATAGTTGCAGAAAAGAGTTTTATATTTGAGATTGCAAAGATTTACTGTTTGGAATCTACTTCTTGGGAAGTCCAGACTAAATTAAATGGCCATTGGCTTACCAAGTTCGCTGATGATTGCAAACTGGGTGAAGTCATTGAGTCCCCCAATGATAATAACATACTATAGGAAGGATTAACACAGACAAGTGGCTAGTCCGAAAGCGACAGTCCAAAATGAAGCACAAAAAAGTGCATTATTATTTCCTTTGGCAAAGTAGAACCCCCCCCCCAAAGCCCAAACCCAGTGGTGTGAAACCTAGGAACACAGGGAGACAGCAATTTGAAATTCGACCACAAAGTTTCGTATGTGCTAAGGAACGCATTCTATGTTGCGCACCTCATAAGTAAGGGCATCGCATCCAGGTCTGAGGAAGTAGTAGCCCCACTGTACTCGACCCTCATCAGACCAGTAATAAAGTACAATGCTCCATTTTGCATGTACCTCAACAGACACCTGCAGCAGCTGGAGAGGCCACAGAGAGGTTCCTTACCAAGAAAATACAGGGCCTCCAAACTATAACGTATGTGGAGAGACTAAAAGCCCTGTCACTGTACTCTGTATTGTATAGGCCAGAGGTTCCCAAAGTGTGGGTCGCAAGCAGAGTTTAGGTGGATCATGTCTGGCCAGAAGGCTTCAAAATAAAAAAAAATACTTCTGAACACGTCTCCTCCTTTAAAGAGGACCATGCATGTGTCGTAAGCACACACACCAACATGAATATAAACTCATTCTGCACTCGTGCAGAATTTAAACTAACCATTCCATTTATAGAGAAGGTAAGTGCGTGTGTGTGTGTGTGTGTGTGTGTGTGTGTGTGTGTGTGTGTGTGTGTGTGTGTGTGTGTGTGTGTGTGTATATAATTTAAGCTAGCCATTCTGTTCTTGTGAGAGATGGTGTGTGTGTATTGTTGTGTGAGAGTAGGTGTGTATGTGTTGTGTTGCTGTGTGAGAGCAGAGAGAAGGTAGGTGTGTGTGTGTGAGAGCAAAGCAAAAGTAGGTGTGCATGTGAGAGAGCGAATAGAAGGTAGGTGTGTGTGTATTTGAGTGAGATAGCGAAAATAGAGAGAAGGTAGGTGTGTCTGTATGTTTAACATACCTGTGAACTGCCCAGATTTAGCCTCATAGTTTTGCTCTGTTTCTCATAAAATTTGTGGTTTACTGGCAAATCACAGAGGACTGAAGTCACTAAATGATGACATGTATGAGTTTCGCACTTCTTGTCCTTCAGAAAAATGCATGCTAACATAAATCCTGTTGTTCTAGCAACTTTTTAAGTTAAAAAGAGCAATATTTAAAATCTGTTCATATTTTTGGCCATTTATCCACATTATTTTAAGCTTTGTCCAGATTTCTTGCACTAAGAGGTTGAGAGGTATACATACCTCTCAACTGTCCAGATTATTGCAGAATGTCCAGATTTTTGCCTCATATTTTTGGCCTAGTTTTCATAAAATTTGTGGTTTTCTGGCAAATCACTGAGGATTGAAATAACTAAATCATGACATGCATTGAGTTTCAGATTTCATTTTCTTCAGAAAATGCATGCTAAGACAAATGCTATTATTCTAGCAATTTTCTAAGTCTGTAAGAGCAAAATTAATAATCTGTCTGTATTTTGAGGCCTTTGTTCCCCCATTAGTTTAGATTTTGTCCAGATTTCTTGTGTAAAGAGGTTGAGAGGTATGGAGGCAATGTATGTAATGGCATAAGGGGGAGATGGGGGTTCTGCATTCCTGAGTGTGTCCTCCTTTGTATAAGATGCCTAGTAATGGACTTGTCCATTTCTCAGTCATTCCTTACTGCGATATTACCAGCTTACCAATTTTTCTTTAATGTAATATAAGCAATTCATTCTTCAAGAGCAGCAGGCACTGAACTTGTAGATGAATTACTGAAATGAAAAGTTGTTTGCCAGTAGCAACCTCTTCATTAGTTACAGATCTCTTTAATGTGGACTTATTTGGATGAATTTTACTTCTGCAGAGATTGTGCTTATTGACTGATAGTGGTGGATTGTAATGACAGATGTTTGAGTGGTCTTTTATGGTTAAAATGTTCTGAAATGGGCAATTTTGTCATTACTGGGTCATACATTTTGTTTCATTGCTTACTGGAAAAATATTCAAAACTACACATTTAAAACGCACTCTAACAAGTGGTGCTGTATTATAGAAGGAATATAATGCAATCAGGAAGGTGAATCAAAGAACACATACATGTATTCATGACCCTAAAATCTGTGCAAGTAGCCTATGGTTTGAAAATAACCCAAAGGTAAACTAAATTCTCCACACTGGCCAGATTATTTTAGTTGAATGTGGGTTTTAATGCTGTTTCAGTGAATGAGAGTTTCAGTAGTAGAGACGTTTATTGCTCATGCTAAGCCTGTTTTCATTCTGAGACTATATTGTTTGTGTAGAAAACGCTATCAGTGTTTGTGAATTTTATTTCAATATCTGTAATCATTGTAGAAGTAAATAAGGAAGCAGTATGCACACTGAGATTTGAACAGTGTTCATGGTAACTGCGGAGAAATAGCCAAGTAATGGAACACTGGTATGGCTGCGGAGGGGCTGCTTGGGGGGGGGGTCCCATTTATTACCCTGCCTATTGCCCCATTTGACCATGATCCAGTTCTGCCAATAATTAAAGTAAGATAATAGTTTGCATGGTCCCTTTAAATCTCAAAAAAACACTCCGTGGTTGTGACGTCTTCTCCTTTAAGGAGGACCATGTGTGCTTCACATGCATGCTCACTGACGCAAGTAGTAGGTCGTGAAAAATAACCATTTTTGAAAGTGGGTCTCGGCCCATAAAAGTTTGAGAACCACTGGTGTAGACTGCTGAGAGGAGACTTATGCCTGGCCTACAGGGCAGTTTCCAACCCTGCCCTGATAGATATGCTTCACATGCACAAATCTAACAGCATAAGAGTCACTTGCTCTAGGAATCTTAACCTAACCTGTGACATTAACAGAATATGCTGGAGAGGCAAATATGTCTCCTCTGGAACAAACTTCCAGTTCACATGAAGCACAGCTCCTCACTGACCCTATTCAAGCGCAACCTACACAAATGGATGGGAAACCGCAAATTCACCCCAGGCATGGCATCCATGTCCCTTATGGACAGGGGAGTTGATGTTGACCATAGACTAGCTTTGCAAAATATGTCCACTTAATAAGGACAAATGGGGCAACTTGGAACTAACCTGGCTAGGCTTGTAATGGCCCTAGGGCCACTAGCCTAGTAACCTTCTATGAGCCTATGGACCTATAAAATATAGGAGCATTTGTTGGCTTGCAGGAGAAGAATGACATCTGTATAAAGAATGATAATTAATGAGGTGAGGTGTTTAGTGATATCATTAACAAAAAGGGAGTAAAATAAGGGACCAGGTACTGAGCCTTGTGTGCTCAAAGAAGGGGGAGCTATGTGAGTGGAAGTAGACTTGAAATGTTCTGTTTGCCATGTAGTTTTAAGATCATTAATGATGGGTTTGAATTTTTAAAGAAGTAGGCTATCGTTCCCAGTTTTGAAAGCCCTGATCATGTCAATGAATAGTCCAGTAGTGGTAAGACTATCATTAACATCTTCCTCGTTAGTATATTGTATATGGTATTGGGGACTGTCTACCACCGAAAAGGAAATTGGCTGTAAGAGCTCAAGTCAGTTCATTGAGAAGTTTCCAGATAGTAGCAATTTCCACGCTGAAAGCATTTCTAAATCCACGTTGTTTATCCATTAAAAGACTGTAGCTGCTAATGGGTTTGAACAATTGTGTATATACATTTTTTTGAATATTTTAGCCAGAGGGCAGAGATGAGATACAGGTAGATAATCTTTGAATGATTTAGGTAATGAAGTTTTAGGAAGAGGGTATTATGCATGGTGTTTGAAGGTAGGTAGGACAATTCCATTGGTCAAAGAGAGATTCTCAATAAAAGCAAAAGGTTTTGCTGTTTCATCAGCAGCCACTCTTAAAAACAGTGGGATATAGGGAGAGAATAGTTTCAGATTTTTTTTACCAAAAACTTGGTTCCATTAATAGAAATCTCCTTTAAATAAAACAGGCCTGCATAATTGATTAAGGAATAATGGGGTATAGATTATCAGGGACTTGGGGGACGGAATTGACAAAAAAGGACTGTTGATTTCATTGGGAGTGGAGATTAAAAAAGATTTATAGTTTTCATCTGCATTACTACTACTGTTGCCAATTAGAGGAGGTGAGGAAAGTGAGGAATCTGTGATATGCCCAGTCAGATGTTTTCTCTTTTTCCAGAATTGTTTAGCTGTATCTTAGAGGTGGCTACATTGTTTTCTGTGTACACCTTTACTAGACACTACAAACTTGATTTATTCTCCAAAACTATAGCTAGATTTGCAAACTCCATCCCTCAAAGGCTTCTAGACTGATACTTCTCCATCCACCTTTTCTTCCTAAGCTATGACAATCATCGCATGTATGTACACCTATTGCAACAGTGATCTAATGAAAAGTATAGTATTATTGTGCAAGTTAAATTATCAACAGTAGAGGTTCAAATAGATCACTTTTGTAGTATTCAAGCTCTCTACATTCCTCCCTTTCTTACTTGATGAGGGTACTTATTTTTGCCCCTCTGACGTGACAGTATCTGCTGGTTTTGACCTGTTATAGAGCATCAGACTTCAGCCTCTCCTTTGAACAAGAAAGCTCTATTTTTTTTCTTGCCTGTATGTCTGTCTTATACCAGCATGTAGCTTTGTAGACTGGCTGGATAGCCAATCCCTGACAAAATACATTCCATATAGTTACGGCTACAGCAACAGTGATTTTAGCATCTACTGTTATGATAAGTTAACTTGTACTACCGTGCTTTTTCTTAGCCCTTTTGTCTTTAATGAAAATGTGTTTCCTGAAAAGTTAAAAGAGTTTAGAGAATTTAACACTCGTTATATTATTTCCTTAAGGTAAAGTGCATCAAGCAGATCCCGACTTCCATCGAGTGCTTCTGAGGATTACACACTTATATGAAGCTGGAGAAGATCCTGTTCTCTCTCAGGCAGTGCGAGTGAATCTCAAGGTAAATGTTTCACATATTCATCTTCTAGTTACATGATGCATGTTTTTTCCTTAAGTACTGTGCATGTGTATACAGCCGACAACCTGGTCAATCCAAATAAAGGCAATCTGCCTGTCTGCAACATGGCTGAGCATCTTCTAAGCCAGGAAGAAACCGATCAAGTGTATACAGGAAAGCCCTCTTGTTTAACCACAGCAAATCTCATTGCTTGGCTGAGCAACATCTAACACTGACCGAGGGTAGAAAATCCAGTTTGTCTATAACTGGAGTGGAGAACATATGACTGTGACCTCATTTGCAGCTAGAAAATGTGCCATTTTCAGATAAAATGTAGTGAAGTGTAGCGGTCTTTGATTTATGTAACAAGTTTCTCATTGAGCCCTCCATCATGTTGCTGGTGCAGTAATGCCTACTGCTTTGTTCTTCGCTGGTCTGCATTATGTGAAAATACAGTCTGTACTCGTTTTTCTTTTCATGCACCTTTATTTGAATTATCATTTGTGACAGGCACATTTGCAGCCATATAAAAGTAGTCAAACTAGATTAATATAACAAACATTATACTTCACATGTAGTCCTATTATGTTATATAACCTAAGCAGTATTACATAAATTATTCAATTCCTGTCTTTTTTTAAACAAGAAACATCTTTATTAAGCCATCACTTACTACTTAGGCAATCATACATTTATATAAATGAAAACAGACTACACTGACAATTTTAGTTGCAAGCATTTTACACCACAAACCATACTGGCATACTCCCATTTGCAAACATTATACACCACAATGTTTCTCATTCAGACATCACATAGCTCACTTAAGTCCCGCTGCCTTTTAAACTTCATTCCTCCCTTGTATGTTTTGTTCCCACAATTCTCATTTTTCCTATGTAGTTTGTTCTTACCCTTTTCTAAAGATCTCAGTTCCAGTTGTTTTATCTCTCTTACTATATTCATTACTTCCAATATAGTTGGTTTAGATTTTAATTTCCATTTACTACTAATTGCCTTTTTGGCAGCCGCCATTATTACAACTCAAGACCTTGGCTGGGCATTTCTGATTCTGTATCATAGCTCAGAAAAATCATCTCCCCTCATTAGACCAATCTTCCCACCCAGCATCTCCAACAGTGCATCCTGCAAGGAATCCTTAAATTCCACTAACGCACCACACTGCCAGAAAATATTTTCCCAATTATCTCTTTCTTCCCCTTCACACCTCCAACATTTGCTGTCTGGAGTTTACTTGGGGTATAAAATTATTTGTGTAAACATTTCCAGGCAAAAATCCTAAATCTTCTAGATGTTGTTGCATATTTGGGAGACTTACATATATCCTCCCTTTGTTTTTTGTGAACTGCTTATCCAATCATTCTTCCCCATCCTTTTTAACCTCCTTTGATTGATTCTTAATTGTTATCATGCAATATTTTCTATGCTCAACTAATTATTCCTTTTTTAATGGTAGCTTCTGTTCCAGATTCTGTTAAAAACTCTACCAGTGCTGGTCGTTCGTTTAGAACACCCACCTCCCCCCCCCTCCCAATTTCTTTCTCTTTGCCCATTACTCTGTCTTCTCTATCAGGGATTGATATCAATCTGTAACCTGCAGTCCAAATAAGTTTTTGGTGTCTTCCCATTGTATCATCTTTCCCTCTCTAGTTATTTGATCCCAGTACCTTGGTTCCTTTGCCAGTTTTCTTCATTAAATTCCCGCCCCCTCTTTCCTATTGTCTGTATCCTTAATTGCAGTCATCCCTATCAGTCGAATCTCCCTAGAAGACCCCCACTGAGAAGGTGCCTCACAAGCATACGTGTAAAAGGAGGCACTTGGCCTCCCCACCGGAGTCCCTCACTGAAGACATGGATTTGGAAACATAGGATGTTTCCCCCCGTTACACCCCCGACTATGTCTCCTTTGCAGACATCATGGAAATCCCCCACCAATGTTGGAGGTGGTCTGCGCAAAAACCTAACTCGGATGAATCAGTGTTCCTGGAGGCATTTGGTGCAGGACCTTCTGCTTCGTGGGTGTCCCCTCCTTCAGATCCATTAGTGGATCTTATAACATCTCGGACATGGAAGGAGCCAGACACAGTGGAGCCAATCCCCAAACTCCCAGACAAGATCTTGAGTGCCCCTACAGGTCAAACCTACTGGACCAAGGGATGCCGAGTTGATGCCTTGGTGGTGGCAGCAGCCACTAAGAAGGAGCTTGACAGGAGAGCTCTACAGTTCATCCGCCTGATCTCTCAAGAGTCCAGGATGATGGACGGTTTTGGGAAGCAGGTGTACGCTTCAGTGACGTTTTCAGTGTGTGCGCTGAATTACTTGGCACACATGATTAGGCTTCAGTGTTATCTAGTCAAAAGGTCACTGAGTCTACTCCTGGGTCCATATTGGCAGAAGACAAGAAAGTTTTCTCCTCTTGAATGGCTGCCCTCGCGTCTATTGCGAACACCTCTATGTGTCTCCTCTCTCATGCAACTGAGGGCACTGTCAGAGCTGCCAGTACACGCATTGCCATCAGGCACCATGCCTGGCTGTGGCTTTGTGCCTCCTCAGAGCACTTTAAGGCATCGTTTACGTTTTATGGGAAGTAAATAGTGTGGGAAGAAATAGCCAGGGAATTGTTATGGCTAGGCTTGTATAGGCCCTAGGGCTGATAGCCTAGTACCAACCTATGAACCTATGAACTAATGCCCCATGCAATGATTCCACCCTTTTGCAAAGTTGGTACATGACACTTTAGTCCAGAGTGAGAAAGATGGAAAGACTCTGCTTTGGGATCTACTTTTTGGCCCCTCAATGAACCTTTACAAGGAATCAGCGGGGGGGCAAGAAAATGTTGTTCCGGAAATCTCAGAGCTACTCCAGGACATTCAGGACTCGCCTTCCCCAGATGCAAAGGGATATTTGATAGACACCATCCCAGAGGCAGAGGGAATCCGAGGAATCAAGGGTCTCAAGATACTTTCTTGGACAGACCTGCCCAGCAACCCTGAAGGGTTGCCTAGCTGCTTGGCTCTGGAGGCAGTCAGGGGACATCTGTCACTACACCCAACAGCCTGGGCATCAATCACAAACAATTGTTGGGTGTTGCAAATTATATCCAGAGGCTATTCAATTCCTTTCAACCAGTCACCTCTTCCATTCAGACACCTCCCAGATGTTCCACCCATGCAAAGGGAGGAAGAAGCACTGGAAATTGCAAAGCTGCTAAGAAAATGAGTCATCCAACCCATCCTCCCAGATGAGACCAGATTAGGCATTTATTCCAGATTCTTCTTGGTGCTGAAGAAGACAGGGGACTTGAGACCCATTCTGGATCTTTCCATCTTAAACCTGTCAGTTGCCAAGACAAAATTCCAGATGGTCACGCTTCAATCTGTCCTGCCCTTTCTGCAGGAGAGTGAGTGGATACGCTTGATCGACCTCTAGGATGCGTACTACCACATCCAAATGGACAGGTACTCTCAGAGGTTCCTCTGCTTCCAGCTGGGAGCCAGTCATTACCAGTTGAGGGCGCTCCCCTTTGGTCTCACCACAGCCTCCAGTGTGTTTACCAAAGTGATGGCAGTGGTAGCAGCTCACCTAAGACTACAGGAATTCCAGGTCTTCCCTACCTGGACGATTGGCTTCTTGCTGCCCCTTCCAGGCATCAACTCTGCCAAGCGAGGGATTCCCTACTTCACTTAGCCCAACAGTTGGGCATAACCATCAATCTCAGAAAATCATTAATGGCTCCGATTCAAGTGTTAGACTTCATTGGGGCTCGGTTGGACACAATCCAAACTAAGGTCTTTCTAACCTCAGAGAGGATCCCAGTCCCTGAAGCTACATGTCCTGTCTATTTTTCAAGCTTAGTCACCAACAGTGGAAATAGTATTAAGAGCATTAGGGTCCATAGTGGTCACGATCACTCTTTTACCCATGCCCCAGTTTCACATGCGAGTACTTCAGTGGACCCTTGCGGTTCAGTGGTCCATGTTAGATCTTCCATTGTCTTACCTATTTGAGTCTCTTGGGTGTGCAGGGACTCTCTTCTGTGGTGGATTTATTTCCCGGCCCTCTGGGGCCGTCCCTTTCTTCCACCTTTCTCCTCAGCCACAATGACCATGGACGCCTCCCTACTAGGGTGGGGGGGGGGCACTGTTCAGGAAGGATGGTCCAAGGCATGTGGTCCCCCTACGAGACTCAATTGCATATCAACGTCCTGGAGATGAGGGTGGTGCTTCTAGCATTGCAGGCTCTTCATGCCCATCTTCCCCTAGGGACAGTTGCGATCCAGACGGACGATATGTCCGTGGTCTGGTACCTCAACAAACAGGGGGGAACCAGGTCTTATCCCCTGTATCACAAAGCCATGAGAGTGTGGGAGTGGGCGATCTCCACCGGCTGTTTTCTGGTGGCAACGCACATTCCGGGAATGTAAGAAAATACTTTTGTTTCTGATGGGTTTGATGTACGGAAAGCATTCGATAAGAGTCAGCTGGGCTGGAATGAGTATAGGGTAAGCATTTGTTTTCCCTGGCAGAATAATAGAGTTAATTAGGAGGATATGTGAAGGGTCAGAGACTAGAATTAAGGTAGGAATGTTCTTTTCTGACAAACTGTGTTTGAACGGAGTACCTAGGCAGAGGTGTCCCTCTTTCACCTTTGTTATTTCCTTTATATTTACAACCACTAGAAAAGAAAATAAGGGACTCTCAAATTCAAGGACATAACTGGTATGATAATCAAGAAAAGTTAGCTTTTTTTACAGATAACATTTATTTTGTTCTTAATACATCCAGAAAAGGACAGTTACGTGTTCTGGATCATTTTGAGGCAGTTTCAAAACAAAGACTATCACAGCAAACATAAACCACACATAAATTGGTACAGAAATATCCATACTTAAGGGAACAGTGTTTAGGTGTGTGGATTAAAAAGGATTCTGTTATGTTAGTTAAACGATATGTGGGAAGAGACTATGCAAAAGGTAATACAAAAACCGAGAAGATGGAAGCTCTAGATTATGGGCATGGATAACAAGATTCAAGTAGTAAAAATGTTTTTAATCACTTTTGTTTTATTTACTGGTTAGATGAATTTTTATTGACCAGAAAAGTTATGGATGATGATCCATTGCACAGGGGCGTAGCAGTTAGCATTGTCGCCTCACAGCAAGAGGTTCTCCGGATTGATTCTTGGCTGGGGTGCCTTCTGTGAGGAGTCTGCATTTCATAGGTTCATAGGTTTATACTAGGCTATCTGCCCTAAGGCATTTATAAGCCTAGCCCAAATTTTTGTGGCTTACGCCACCCCTTATATGAAAAAATACTGTGCCCATTAGTTTGTTGTGCCTCTGTCCAGCAGTGACACAGAGATGATTCCCGGGGTAAACCTGCGATCTCTCATCCACAGGTCAAGATTTCTCTTGAACAGAGTCAGCGAGGTGCTCTGCCTCACATGGACCGGGATTTTATTCCACAGCATAGGGAGTCTCTGAGTGATAAATCTATCCCTCCAGCACATCCTATTTATATCCGTGCTAAGGTTTAAGTCACTTGCTCTAGTGGTTTTGGTGGATTTGGATTTTTTGAGGTAGAGCATGTCCATTAATTCCGGGTTGGACATGGCCTTGTATGTCAGGCACATGTCACCTCTGAGCAGACGGTATGCAACTGAATAGAGCTGGAGTTTCTTCAATCTGGCAGCATATGACAGATTTTGGAGTCCCTTTATCCTTTTGGTGAGGAACTTTTGGGGTCTCTTCAATTGCTGCAGATGTCTGGTGAGATGCATCCCGAATGGGGCATTGTACTCGATCATTGGTCTGATAAGTGAAGAGTACAGGGGAACAATGACCTCACTAGATCTGGATGTGAATCCCTTCATGATCAGGTGGGCAATGTAGAAGGTCTTTCTAACCACTTTAGCAACGTGAGTGTCAAAAGAAAGGCCACTGTCAACCTGGGTCCCCAGGTCCCTGATAACCTCTTCTGTGCTTAGTGGATTGCCACCTATATGGTAGCTTGGGGTTACCTTGTTTTTCCTGAAGGGTATGACTATACATTTTTTGGCGTTTAACTTCAGGCCATGGCTCTGGCACCAGCTATCTGTTTCTGTGAGTCCCTTCTGAAGGATATCCGTGTCCGATGCACTTTCCACTATGGCCCAGTTTGCAGTTGTCTGCAAACTTTGTCAGCCAAAGTCCTCCCATGTTGGCCTGTACTTCTGAGAAGTAGATGCCGAACAATAGGGGCCAAGGACCGAGCCCTGTGGGACACCACTTGTGACCGGCTTGGAGTCTGACATAGCGCCAGCAACTCTAACCCTGTGGGTTCTGTCCTTAAGCCAGTTTGCAACCCATCTTGTGACATATGGGTTTACATTTAAGCTGGTAAGTTTTTCTACAATACCCGAGTGGGGTATTGTGTCGAAAGCCTTTGCAAGGTCAAGGTAGGCTGTATGGACTGCCTTTCCCTCATCAATGGCCTTGGTGACTGTTTCAAGAAGTCAACCAAGTTCAAAAGGCATGATCTTCCCTTGACCAAGCCAAACTGGGTCGGGTCCAATGTCTGCAAGTCCCCTATATCTTTGTTTATGAGCTCCATTATGATCCTCTCCATAGCTTTGCAGACTAGACTTGTTAAGCTTATGGGGCGGTAATTACCAGGGTCCGTAGAGGCACCGCCTTTGTGGAGTGGGACCACAGTTGCCGTACGCCACTCCTTGGGCACATATCCTGTGGTAAGTCTGAGATTAAACAGCTGCCTTATGTGCGGGTTTAATTCCTCATTTAGCTCGTGTAGCACACAGCCGGGGACACCATCCGGTCCCATTGATGCTGTGTTTTTAGCTTTAGAGAGCAGCTTTCACCTGCGCATTTGAGATGTCTGGGAGGCTACACTCGCTGGGATAGTTATCTCTCCTTTAGGGGAGAGGGCGTGAAGTTTGCACTGAACCCGTCTGCCAGTATGTTGGCAATGTCTGTGGTTTCAGTGATTTTTGTATCATTTTGGACTAATTCTGAGCATATCTGGGAGTTTCCACCCAGGTTCCTAACATAGCTGAAAAAGGCCTTATGATTGTCCTTTGAATCCATGGCAATTTTTCTCTCAAAATTGGCCTTAGTTGATTTTATGAGTGCTCGTATTTTTTTTACTAATAATGATCAGGGGTGACTTCCCTTTTATGGATTTGTTCTATCATGTAATAGCTTTCTCCTCTTATTGTAAAGTTTGTTAATGGCTGGGGTCCACCAGACTGGACGTTTGCCCTTTGTGGAAAGAGTCTTGGTTTTATTTGGGATTGCCTGATCCATGCAGTCCTGGAGGTGTTCATAGAAGGCATTTGTAAGGGCTTCCGCAGCTTGGGTTGTAGTTTCCACTGGCTCATGGGCCTTGAAGGATACCACACCAGTCTTGAGTAGTATGAAGTTTGCTTTAGAGAAGTTCTTCACTGTGGTCTTTTTTGTTTGGGGTGGGGCGGGATGTGGATTTCCAGTGAGATTAGTTTATGATCAGATCTCACCAATGAGGATATACTTCGGTGTGGAGCATTTTGTCCCCATGTTTGTGATAATGAGATCTAGTATATTTTCTCCTCTCGTGGGAACAGTGACTAGCTGTTCCATGGCATTTGAATTTATGAACTCCAGGAACCATTGGGCTAGAAAGTTAGGGCTTGAGTAATGTTCCCAGTCTATATTCGGGTAGTTGAAGTCACCCAATATGATGGTGTTTGGAGATACATTTATACCCTCCAGTGTCTTCAGGAAGGCTGTGTGGGGTTCCTGAGTTTGAGAGGGTGGCCTGTAGCATGCTACAATTTGTAGAGCAGTTTTGCCTATGGTTAGTTGCACCTGGATGGTTTCCGAAGCTTCGTGTGTTGCCACCAACCTGGAGGTGTGGGTATCCTTTATTAATATGGATACACCCCCTCCTTTTGTGGTGTGGTCCGGGTTTTGGGGCCGGGACGCATGATATGAGGTAAAACCTAATAGTGCCGGGGTGCTCTCAGGAGCCTTGAACCAGGTTTCAGTTACACCACAGACATCGATGTTCTCCATACTGAGAAGGGCCTCGAGTGCGTGCATTTTGAGATTTAGACTTCTGGCATTGAGCAGCATTACCCTCAGTTTCTTCCCATTTTTGTTTTCTAGGGTGGTAGGTTTAGAATTTGAACCTTGCCTAAAAGGCACTATGGGGTGGCAAGAGCCTTAGCCAATATCCGGAATCCCAGGGGTGACAGGTGCAAGCCGTCCCTTGCGAAGCAGCATGGCTTGTCAAGCATGTCATCCCAGGCAGACATTGGATCCCCTTTGAATGACACCAGACATTAAGCCAATTGTTAAAGCTGATCATCTTGTCTCTATATTGTGGCATCATTCTTGGTGAAGGAAGGATACTGCTCAGGGTCCGGGTCATACCTGCCTGGGCTACATAATCAGAGAGCTCCTCTATGTCTCTTTTCATGTAGTCCAGGGAGGTACGTCTCAGGTCGTTCACACCAGCATGGACAATGACTGTGTCATATTTGTACTTGCCGTGGAGTGACCCAAGTGCTTGTGTTATGTGGCATATTCTAGCGCCCGATAGGCAGCTTACTGTGACCCTCTCCTTGTTCAGCCTGGTGAGTGGGACGTCAGTGTGTATGACTATGGAGTCACCTATGACAAGTATGTTTGGTGTTGTATTTGGCCTTAAGGGCTGTGACTGCTTTGCACACTGCTTTTGTGGTTTATGTTTTGCTTGTGGGGTGTCTTGAGGTAGCAGTTGTTTGGGTGTCTGCTTTGGAGGCCTCTGCTGTTTAGGTAAATTTTTACTCAGAGCCTCCGAGTATGTCTTTGTGTGTTTATGTGTTTGATTCAGTGGTGTGGTAGCATTATGTGAGGCTGGTTTTGTGGTGTGTGTAGTTGCCTTCTCCTCCTGTCTGGTCTTGCCAGTCCTGAGTTGAGAGAGCTCAGCCTCCAGTTTGGCTAAATAGCTGCATCTCTCTCAAGTATTTGTGTTATGTGGGAGGAGGAGAGGGTTGTCTGTGTACATGAAGCAGTTATAACATTGCCTCAAGATTCCCAGATTCACCAGCTGGACCGGAGAGGAGATTGACAACTGACCTTTGGACATGCTAGAGTAATATTGGGAATTCCTTAATAATTGAAAACAAGGGCCAGTGGGGAGTGAGGGTGTAGTGCTTTTAATTTTTAGTGCTGACTTATATAATTGCTTTAGTGAGCAAGTACCAGGTAAGTTGAGTGCAATGTGTTACAAGTAACTAAATGCAAAAACGACAAACAGTAACTTTCTTTCAAGTGAAACAAGGAAATAAGTACAGTAAGCAATGCAGATATCACTAGTGATCCACAGAAGCGCTGAGAAGCTGCGTATTAGGTGGAATTAGCTTCCAGGGAAATAACAAGCAAACAAACAACAAGCATATAAACAAAGCTAGATTCAGCAGGCCTGGATCTAGTCTATGCTAGAGCAAACAAGGTGTACCAATTTCAGTAAGATACAGTTCAAATATTCAGGCACTATAAACCTTTAACCAGAAATTCCCAGCTCAGAAGGGCAGAGTCCAGCCTCTTCTCCCACAAGAGTGCAGACCACGAACCTTCTTAATGTAAAATAAGTGTTAATAAAATGTTATTATGTTATTAAATGTTAATAAAATAAATTTCCTCCCTGCATTTGTGTGGGTTTCCTCTGGGTGCTCCGGTTTCCTCCCATCTTACAAAGACATGCGTCTGGAGTGTTTCTCTGTGGGCCTTTGCTGAAAATTGGCTTGTTCCAAGTTGGACTTTCCCGGTTAACAAATGTTAAATAAAATAATCAGTACAGAGTTAAAGGTATTTATTTGGGAGAGGAAGCAGTTAAGAGTAAAGTGGGATAAGTTGATCCTCCCCATAGAACAAGGTGGCTTAGGATTACCTGATTTAAATGGATACTTTAGAACAATGCAGTTAAGGCTCATGGACGCATAATGTTATGTATCAAAGTGGAAAGGGATGATAATGAATTGGGGTATTAGAGAAATAAGGACAGAGAGGGATTTTCAATGCAGATCTTTAAGGAGAACAATAACAACCATGCAAACTCTTATTTTCATAAAGTAGCAGAATATATTTTAAGAACTAAACCAACATGGGAGTGGAGAAAGAAGATTTTGCCAATAGAGATGACTACAAGTAAGAATATAGAAAATAGCAAGAGGTCTGGAATTTACTGGAGAAAATTGGAAAAGGAACTAAGAAACTCTGAGCAATTAAGTAGAGAGGGAAATGTAATACAGTCAGATGAGGCCTAGCAGAAGTTTAGACTGCAGGTTACATCCCTTCCCTACCAGGGATTAATATCATGGTATAGACAAAAAGAAAGGCATATATGAGTGCCAAATGAAAGATCATCTCTAGTAGAGGTTTTAGTTGAGTCTAGGACAGAAGCTTCTGTTAAAAAAGGATAATTAGTTGAACATATAAAATATTGCATGATAACTATAATCAATCAATTATAACAATTGATCAAAGGAAGTTATAAAATATTGCAACACTGGCAAAGGAGAGTGGAAATGGATTTACAAAGGAATAATAGGAGGGCATCTGTAGGGCTCCCAAGTATGCAGCAAAGTCAGCAAGTTTTTGGATTCTTGCTTGGAAGTGTTTGCATAGGCAATTTTACACATCAAGCAGACTTCAGAGTAGATAGCCTAATGCAGAAGATATGATGGGAAAGAGATGGGTAACTGGGTACATGTTTTTTTGGGAGTATAATAAGTTGGCTGATTTTAACAATTCCCTGGACAGTATTCTGTCAGAATGTTGGAGGAGCAAATGATTCTTTTGCGCTGAAACATAGACATACCTTTCACCTCTTAGAGCAAGAAATTTGGACAGAGCCATAAATAAAAGTGGGACAAAGGCCTGAAAATATGGATAATTTTTAAATATTGCTCTTAAAATCTTAGAAAGTTGATAGAATGACAGGTTTTGCATTAGCATGAATTTTCTGAAGGGCATGAAGTATGAAACTGAAATGTCTGCCATTATTTTCTAACTTCGATCTTTAATGAGGTACCATTAATTTGCCAGAAAACTACAATTTTATGAAAAACAGACCAAAAATATGAGGCAAAAATCTGTAGAGTTGAGAGGTATGGACACAGGATCTGAACTGCCTAGACATAGGGAGGCCGTATTAATTTAAGTGCTATTGGCCGCCAGAAAAGTAGTTACTAGAAAATGGAACTGTAATTGAAGTACTGAATATTTTAAATGAGGTAAAACAAGTAGAGGGTGGGGTCTTTAAAAAAGAGGAGCAGCAGATAAAAATAAATGGAATTAGCGGGAATAGTAGATGCAGAAAAGTGTTAAGGAAGAGGACTGGTGTTTTAAGGGAAGGCAGGAATTGAGTAATTTATGTAATGGAGTGAATGATGATTGCTAAAGTGAAAAAAAACATATGTAATGTATAATGCATGAAAATGAAGCATGTTAATATGGTTTGTTTTCTATTAAAGTATGTGTGTATGTCTTAAGTGATAATTTAATGAAGGAATTTAAAAAAGAAGGTTAAAAAGGGAAGATAACAAGGAGGAAGTGCAGGTAAAAAGAATGGTAAAGGGAGAGAAACAGGCAGACGAATGAACATACAATGCAAAGATTAACATGAGAGTGAATGACGCATGTAAGGGAGCAGCAGTGAGAGATGTGGACAAATCGATGGTTGGCAAGTGGTGATGGAGAGGCTTTTAAACCACGATTAGGGATGGGGAGTAACACATAAGGATGAAGGATACAGTGATGTGATATAGGAAGGGGTAAGGAGGACCTATGTGACTGTCATAAAAGGGAACCCACCCAGATATTAGTCACGTCCATTGCTGACTTCATGGGTAGATACCATCTCTTGTCCTAATAAGGGACTGGCTGGCAGTGTATCTCAATCAACCACATAACGAACTGTTCTGTGATGCCAATGAGGGCATTTAGCTATGGGTCCACTTTGATCCTCAACAACCCCCACTTTTCCTACTGGATGACCAAGGATGACTGCTCTGGACCATTGTAAGATGAGGAGCTTTGACTTTCCCCCCTCCTGAGAGGTGACCTCAGAGGCTTCCAGCGAGGCCTCTAGGTCATCCTGCAGAGATACAGGTCTGAAGACACTGTGCTAGGCACAGTGGCTACAGCTTCACCATTGACTGATCCATGGCTGATTTTTCTAGATGTGAAAAAACAAACAACAAACCAAAATGAAAATTATAAAAAAAAATGCAAGAGATACATCAGTTACAGTTTCTTAAAGTACTTCAGTACAATTAGCAACAAACTGCACTTAGCCCACCACTTGGAGAGCTTGCCACACCTCCATAGACAGGCCATTCTGCTTGCTTCTTTCTCCTACTAATCATTACATTGTATCTCTTGGACAACAGAGGGCAGTTACAGGTACAGGCAATAAGCTAAACCAAGTACCAAGTACTTAAAATAATAATTTGGTTCCCTTTTTCTAACATTTGTCCCCCATTGCCAATGCAGGTCCATGTTGTACCCCTGCTGTTTGCTATTACTTGTGTTCTTCACTACTTGCAGGTGATCCCATTGACATCACTCAACATGTTAGCAAGCTGGAGCCAGGCATCAGTTTATGGAGGAGGCTGAAAATACTGCTCCTGTAGACACACTTTGTGGTCCATATCCAAGAGAAGTAAGAAGCTGTTACGTTCTTCACTGTACCATGTGAGAGTCCTCAGCGATACTCAACTAAGTAACTTAAGAAGCCATGTCTTCTGCAGGTGTAAATGAGGAGAAAAATGGTGCCCCATTTCACATAGCCACATATACTGGACACCACATGATGTGCATCACCAGGCGACGTGGTACATGCAGAATAACACTAGTGTGGCCATGTGGCAGTATAACCTTCACAGTGGTCATGCATATATGCCCACTGCACATTTACTTCCTCACCTAGGAATGAGCAGACATGAATATCATAGCACTGACTGTGGCTGATAACACAGTGCAGTATAGCTGTGATTCAAGGATGACCACACTAAAATACCTCATTAGTGTAATTGCTGTGCTATGAAGCCCATTTTGCATGATAAAAAAAAAAATCAGCTGCTACATTGTATATTGCACGTTCTTGCCATGTGAGCAACTTAGAGAATCAAAAATATAATGGATAACAAGAGTATACAGCCTTGTAAGTAGAATGACCACAAACATGATTACTTATAGTGGACTTCAGGACTTAACTGACCATACAACAGGGGTTGGGGACAGTGCTGGAAAGACTGTCAAGTGGCTTGGACAGTCCTGAATATACACACACTGTTACCCAGAGATGGGACCAAAGGAATGGCAACAGCTGCAAACATTCAGTGCATCAGAGAAGAAGACACTACTACAGTCACTGTCCACACATAGCATAGCACAGCATATGTATATCCTTGAGAAAGGTAAAGTAGACAAGGCATTTTGGAACCAGATGTGGCAGGAAGTGGTAGAAGACATTAATGAGTTGGGTAGCTATATTAGGACAATAATACAGCTGTGCAGCAGGATTAGCAATATGTGACTGCATGCCGAGACCATGGCATGATAAACAGCCAGAGACAGGTTGACCATGGGGGTGGACTGAAGGTGGAGGAGTTTGTTATGCATCACTGGTGAAGGTAAGAGAACCCTCATACCTGATGGAGGCTTAGATGTGGGAGCTGGGTTGTAGACCAATGCCTGAGGTATTAGCATGCACCAGTATTAGTGAATACTGACCTGCAGCCGTGAATAGTTTGCACAGAGAAACTCATATGCATATTTGTCATGCAGGAATATTGGGGATGCAGCAGCAATAATCTTCACTGCAAAATATGTACTGAACAGGGGTAATGTAAGAGCAAGCGGGTAGAGCGACATGTCAGAATAATATGAAGAACAAGTGAACACAATCATAAGTAGATGTGATACAATAATTCAGTCAGCAAAATAGCTAAGAAGAGTGTATCAATACACTGTCATGCGATCATAAAGTATGTTAATACTCAAGCTCAATGCCAACAAGTGCATTGTCATCCCCTTTGGGAAAACTCGGTACCCATGAACTACCTCATAGTTGGTAGCTCACTAAACACTGAAAGTGTGATAAGAGACCTTGGGACACAGGTGGACAGTAGTCTCTCCTTTGATAACCACATCCCCACAGTAGTCAGGAAATCCTTCTACGTGCCACACCTCATTACAAAAACGGTTCTCCTCTAGAAAAAAGGAGGTCATTGTTTCTCTCTACTCATCCCTCATCAGACCCAATATAGAGTACAATGCCCCGTTTGGCAAATATCTCACAAGACACCTACAACAACTGGAAAGGCCACAGAAGTACCTCACTAAGGATTACTGGTCTCAAATAACTCAACTGTACTCCGTAGCATATGGCCTACTCAGAGGCGATCTCTGCCTAACATACAAAGCTATGTCAAACCCAGAGATGTTGGACATATGCTACATCTTAAGAAATCACAATTTCTCCTAACCACACGCTCCAAGAACCTAAACCTTGTCACCACAGTAAACAGAATATGCCGCAGGGATAGATTTCTGTCACAGAGACTTCCCATACTCTGGAACAAACTACCCATTCATGTAAAGCAAAGCTCCTCATTGGCCCTCTTTAAGAAAAATCTTCATGACTGGATGGGAAATAGATAATTCACCCCGGGGATCACTTCTGCGGCACTGCTTGACAGGGGTACAGGAAAATAATTTTCTTGGGTGGCGAAAGTCAGGGAACCTTTTTGGCTAAACTTATATAGGCCCCAGGGCTGATAGCCTAGTACCTACCTATGAATATGCAGAAATAATATCCAAAGAACAAACTGTCCGCAATTTGTACAGATGTTGGACATAGGATGTGAAGGAGAGTGAGGTATGAGTCAAATTTGGAGAAAGGAGAGAGAGAGAAAAGCGAGAGACATTTTATTAAAAAAAAAAAGTAAATAAAAAAATTAAAAAGGAGATCAGGGAGAAGTGTGCAGCAGTCTCCTACCTAGATCCGGGTGATCCAGGCAGTAATACGTCATTTGGGAACATGTTTACTGGTAAGCCCGGGTTCACCTGCATGGTGAAGCATTGTTACAAATGGGGCTTCAATGGTCCATCATACAGGTCCCTTACAGTATGCCTGAGCAAGTTAAGCAAACCTCAAGAGGAACTGCTGGAGATGTTGGATCTGGGGCTAATCCAAGAGTCCAATAGTTTTCTTCTGCGTTAACATCTCTTATTACAAACATATAAGAGAGCAAATATGCATATTGTTTTATTTTTAATTTGCAGTAATAGCATATCTTCTTTTTCTTCTTTCGGCTGTTCCCGTTTGGGGTTGCCACAGTGGATCATCTGTTTTAATTTCTTCCTATCCTCTGCATCATGCTCTTTCACACCAACCGCCTGCATGTCCTCTCTCACCACATCCATAAACCTTATCTTAGGCCTTCCTCTTTTCCTCTTACCTTGCAGCTCCATCCTTAGCATCCTTTTCCCAATATACCGAGCATCCCTCCTCAGCACATGTCCAAACCAACGCAATCTCGACTCTCTTGCTTTGTCTCCAAACTGTCCAACCTGAGCTGACCCTCTAATATACTGATTCCTAATCCTATCCATCCTAGTCACACCCAGTGCAAATCTTAACATCTTTAACTCTGCCACATATATTCCTAATATTGTTTATTTTTTTAAAAACACCTTTATTAAATTATCACTTAAGCCATAGGCAAACATACATTAACAGAAAAGAAAACAATCCATATACACATTTTTCTGTGTACATACAATATACATAACCTATTTTTTCTTTCCTTGAAACCATTATCAGTCCAACATCACATACACTGCTGAATTCTTCTTTCCTTAGACCTTCACTCATCCTCCTCCTAAACATCATCCTGCATGTACTGTTCCCTCGGTTTCCATTTACTTCTATGTATTTTGTCTTTTCTCTTTTCTAAAGATGAATCTTCCAATTCTTTTATGTCTTTTATAATGATCAGTACATCAAATACAGTAATAAGGCCTTACTACGTCTAGGTAATTCAGATATTGTGTCCCAACTCAGAAGGATCATTTCCTTAGTTACAACAGTTTGCTTACCCAATATATTTCTTTTTTATTTTAAACAATTTTATTGATTTTAAAGAAATAAATATAAACAATTACATGTTCTTTTAACATAAAGATATTTACAATTCAGAAAGTGCCCACATAAGCATTCACATAACAATGTTTAACAAATAAAGTGAAATTGCTAAAACTTTATACAAAGGCATCCATTGAATATCATTAAGTTGCCTAGTATTTGATTATTCCATATATATAACACGTAGAGAGGTTGAAATTTGATTTATATGATATCATTGTCTGTTTTCAACAAATTCTGTAGATTAACCCATATATGATAGTTATAAGATGTTCTAGATGACATAGTTGCAATCTGTAATTGACAAACTTCCATTACAATTTTCTTAAAATCATTATAAGAAGGAGGGAATTCAGATATCCAGTTTCTTGTTATAGTTTTCCTGGCTACTGCCAGTATTGCCCAAAGTAAGGAATTTTTAACTTTTTTTTACACAACCAGGTGTGGGTGTATTGAAGAGTACTAATGATTTGGTCAGAATAAAATTATCTGTGAATATTGCTTGTAGGAGTTCTTTAATGTTTTCCTAAAATACACTTAAAGGAGGGCAGTCATAAAACATATGGTTCCAGTCAATGTTTGTGTTAGACTTACATCTGTTGCAAATATTTAGTTTACCATTAATTTTGCTCATTAGTTGAGGAGTGTAGAAGGATCTATATAAAAATCTCCAGGAATATATTTTCCATTTAAGTGAAAATGTTGTTTTCCCTGTAGATTCTAATATATTTGTTTTTATCTAGATCTCTTGGAAGTGTGTTATTAACTGTATAAAAATGGTTCCAGAAATTAGCAGGACAATAATATGTTTCTTCTCTGATAAGTCTGTATATAAATGCCATGTTGTCTGAATAAGTTTGTTTATGTTGAATAACTGAATTAAAGAAATCTAGCAGTATACTAGTGACCTGTTAATTAGCAGAAGTGATCGGGTCCATCTTATTTTGTAAGAATAGTCTGAGGGATTGTATGTTAAGCCATAGGGAGTTGTCTAACTGATATTCACTTATTATCTGATCTACATCCTTCACATTATCATCTGTAATAAGTTGAAACCAATACAAAAGACCTTTTTGTTTAAGCAGGGTAATTTTATCTATATCTGAGAATTGTAAGAATTCTTGAGTAAAGGCTATTGGAAAAATTGTAAAAAAAAAAAAAAGTTCCTTGTACTTAGTGTGTTTAAATATAAAGTTTCTAAAATGTATTAGTATGTTGTGTAAGTAGCTAAATGAATGTTTGGGTATGCTGTGTAACATGAAGTATTCTTTAAGTATCCATAATATTGAGTTATTTATTAATTCTAATTTGTATGGCTGTGGTTTCGATATTAATAGCATAGCTGAGGATTCCCAGAATATTTTCCATTTGGCCTGATATGGTGTATCTAAAAGTTGTGCTATGGACCTAATAATAGCTGCATTAGAATAAAGGTTCAAATCAGGAAAGGCTATGCCCCCTTTGTTCCAACTATTGGGTTGGGGGGGGTGGCCTAATGGTTAAGGTGTTTGCCTTACAAGCAAAAAGTGCAGGGTTTGAGTCTCACAAGAGAAAATGGCTAAGCTTAAAATGGATCGCAAGGGCAGTTAGCTTAGTACTAATCTATAAACCTATGAAGGTAATGTTTGAGTGCTATTCTAGGTTTTCTGGGAAACCAAAAAAACTTTAATAGCATAGAATTGATCTTATTAATGAAAACTTTACTGGGAAGTATTAAAATAGATTGTATAATATAGAGAATTTTAGGAAGAATGATCATTAAAATGATATTTAATCTTTCCTCAGTTGTAAATATAATGTATTCCATTTTGCTAATAAAGTTTGAATATTTACATAACATCTATTATAATTTAGTTTTGTGGTTAATTTAATATCTTTAGCAAGAATGATGCCTAAATATGTAATTAGATCTCTGATGTATTTGTTAGTGTCTTTGTTAATGTTTCTCTTATTATTGTTTAAATAGATGGGTAGGATCTTTTTATTATCATTGAATGTCAGTCCAGATATAAATTGAAATGTGTTAACAGCTTCAAATAAGGCTGTTATGGAAGAATGATCTCCTTTAGTAGTGATGAGCACATCATCCGCAAATAACTGAATTTTAGAAGTTATTTCATCACTAATTTCTAAACATTCTATGTTTTTATTTCCTCGTATATCGTTCGCCCATGATTCCATTATGAGAGCAAACAATAAGGGAGATAAGGGACAGCCTTGTTTTGTTCCTTTAGTGATGGGTATTTGAGTCGATGTGGATCCAATTTTGATATAAGCCAGAGTGCCTTTATAAAGGTGTAATAGTAAATTAATAAAATTATCTGAAAAGTTTAAACATTGTAATAATGTGAATAGATAATCCCAATGTATTCAACCAAATGATGAGTTAATGTCAAGACTAACCAGAGACAAGTTTTTTTCTTTCTGTGTGAATAATCATTTAAAATAAGAGACTGTTTGATGTTATCATATGTACTTCTATTAGTTACAAAACCTGTTTGGTCATCATTAATTAACTGGGGTAAGAATTTTTTAGTCTATCAGCATAGATGCTCATAAACATTTTGTAATCAGTATTTAAAAGAGTTATGGGCCTATATGACGTACATAATTTAGGGTCCTTACTAGATTTAAGAATGGGCGAAATAAAAGTATATTTCCAGGATGGGGCAAAATAATGTAATTATGGGCTTTATGGAATACATTATGTAGTAAAGAAATAGCTGTTTTAGGCATGATTTTATACAATTCAGGTATGATGCCATCATTGCCTAGTGCTTTGTTCTGTTTAAGTTTGTTAATTTGAGTTTGTATGTCCGGTAAAGATATCTGTTTATCTATGATTTCTGACTACTGTTTGTTGAGTGTGACATACAGTTTTTTTTTTAATGTATTGTTTTATCTTATCTAATGGTTTAATGATCTGAGATGTTTGATTTATAATGTGAAAATGATGTCTAAATTCATCGATTATGTCATGTATATTATAAACCTTTTTCTTTTTTCTAGACAAAATTATTTCTTTAATATGATTATGTTTGTTGATTATTTTTGTTTTATTTGCAAGATTAGTTAAATGTTTCGGGTTTATTGAATAGGCTAGGAATTTAAATTTCTCTAAGGAAATCATAGTCTTATGATGTAGGATTTCACTATATTCTTCCTTAGTTTTATTTATTTCATCTCTAATATTCTTAGATGCGGACTTGTCATTAATTTTAAGATGTAATTTATCTAATTTTCTTTTAAATCTTCGTCCCATATAAGTAAGCTTTTAAAGCATCCCATACATAAATGTCATGAGAGTTGGATGCTAGATTGATTTTTATAAAATTTTGTGGTTCTTTAAAAAATGTTTGAAATTCTTTTAATTGTTATATATGCAAGTATTCTTATATGAGTCATTGGGGTGTCATTTAAATAAAGCTCAAATATAATTGTCAGTGAATAAAGTCTATCGTTCCACAAGTAAATGCTGTCACTCCGTGAAGCGTAGGTTGAGTGAATATAACAAAGAGCATGAGTGCAGCAAAAGTAAGGTTTAAAACGACATAGTTTAATTTCCAATGGGTGTACACAAACGGATGAGCGCTTTCACAATAAATGCTTCTTCAGATCCTTCTAGTGAACACAAAAGTCCGTTCTTTATATAATAGATCCAATTAACCAATCAGTAACTGCTCATCTTAACAATATACATTAACAATTGACGATCTATATCTCTACTGATTCAGTGGGTAGAAGGCCACTTTACACACAGCATCAATAGCACCTCGGTCAGTGCCACGCAGTTAATTTGCAAACATCACTTTTCTGACAACGCCAGTACACATGCCTCAGCTGTTCACAGCTAATGCAATACACTTTGAATAACACTTCTCCGGCATGGAATTCTTTCAGATGAGAAGTTATCCAGGAATAATTTGACAAGAAAATCTGCCTTTTTTGTTTTTAACTAGATATTATTGTAGATGAAGTTAAGTTCTTTCAAATCATATATAAAGGTATTTTCAATTTTTAGTTTGAAGGCAGAATTCCTGTCAGAATAATATTTCTTTAGTGGAGCTGTTGAAATCTGCTGCTACTCAGAGCCCATTTTGGCCACGCCCCCCACCCAATATATTTCTGACAGAGTACTCGGTAAAGAATTTTTTAAATCTACCAATTCATTACACTCCCAATACATATGTTCCCAGTTACCTCTTTCTTCCCCATCACACCTCCAACATCTGTTATCTATCTCAGGAAACATTCTTTGAAGTCTGCTTGTGGTATAAAATACCTGTGCAAACAATTCAAAGCAAAAATCCTAAACCATCTGGACTTTCTTGTAGACTTGGGAACCATAAATATGTCCTTCCATTGCTGTCTTGTAAATTGCTTTTCCAGTCTTTCTTCCCAAAATTTTCTAAATTCCTCTGATTATTACAGCTGTCATGAAATATTTTATATGTCCTATAAACTACCCTTTTTTAACAAGATCTTCTGTTGTAGATTTAACTAAAAATTTTACCAGAACAGGTCTTTCACTTAACATTCCCATACCCCTTTCTCTTTGCCTGTACTCTGATAGCAGTCCCTGGTAGAAAGAGCATCTCTAACTTGCAGTCCAAATGACTTGTTGTCCTCATCCCACACTATTACCATTCTCTCCCTAGTTATTTGCTCCCTATACCATTGTAATAGTGCCAGATGTTAAGTTGTCTATCTCGCCTTCATTCTTGCTGGATGGGTTCTAAAGCTCGAGTTGGTTCCACCACAATGCTAGGCGATAGTTACCTCAGATCTCGGGTTGGTTGTTCTACCGGTTCCTGGTGAGTTTAAGCTTTTTCTATTAAAAGTTACTCTGTTTCCCCCTTTTTTAGTTTAATTATTGTCAAATTAGAGTAGTTCATTGAACTTTATCCCCGACCTAATTTTTTCCCGTTTTTCTTTAAAAGAACTTTTAGTTCTTCCTTGGCCTTCCCTTTCCTAGGGAGTGTTTGTGTAGTTTAAGCTACTGTTTATTGTACTTTATTTTTTTAGTATTTTACTAAAGTAATTTTTTCTGACAGGGTATAACTGGTGTGTTTGAGTGTGTGTTTGTGTTCACCAGTTAGGCTATGTCTAAAGAAGCAAAGGTCTCCGGATTCAAGAAGTGTGATGCGTGCTGTCAGAAAATGTCTCTGACAGACGCTCACACTTCTTGTGTCTATTGTCTGGGGCCTTTGCACCTGCAGGACTCCTGTGCTGTCTGCCATGGCTTCAGCCCCAGGGTCCTGCAGGAAAGAAAAAACAAGCTCATATTGAGAGGCTTGTTGAAGCCTGAGGATTCCCTGTCTGTCTCAACAGGGAAGCCCTCCAAGGCATCAGGTCTTGTTTCTGAGCCGAGACCTCAGGTTGTTCAACCTTTGCCTTTTATCGCTCCGGCTGGAGCGATAAGATCAGTCCACAGTTTCTGTGGCTTCCTGCGACTCCCCGGAGCCGGTTATCACAAGATCTTGAGCCGACAACCAGAAAGAGCTCTAGGTCACCTTCTCTTGGCTCCGTTCATTCGGCTCCAGGATCTCCCCTGCTGTCTGAAGGTCTCATTCCTCTAGGTCATCGAGGTTGTCCGATCATGACCTTCAGAGGGTGGTGAGTCGACTACTCAAGTCTGAGGCACTAGCCCAGATGCTTCAGAGCCCGACTCATCAGTCGGTGCCTGTCCCGTCCATCAACTCCTTCCTCCTGACTCTTTGAGCTCGGGCAGGGGTCGTGTCGGAACGAGACTGTGGGTACCACCGGGCAGCCGACAATTGTCTTCGGCGTCGTCGTGCCGTTTTCTTCCATGGAGGAATCTCGGGTGGCATCGAGCCATCACTGTCGGTGCCGAGGGGTCCTTAGCTCCTCGGCGGGGACCTCTGGCTCTGCCTGACAGGGGTGCTGAGCCTGGCTCTACTCCACAGTCGGCTCCGTCAGCCCCTCCCTCTATGCTGCCTCAGGGTCCTCATCCCTGACCGCAGAGAGCCAACTCCTCAGGAGCTCCCTTTGGGATTTCATCCTCTTCGAGGCCTCTCCTGATTTGGCAGAAGAGGAAGCACATTGACTCACCTGAGTCTATCACGTCGGACACAGATCTGGATGATTCTGAGGTTCCCCGTTCCCCTTCTGAAGATGTCTCATTTGCAGACATTCTGGAGATCCTTAAACAGAGGGGAAATTGGCCAGCCCTCAACCCTTTGTATCTTGCTTCCACCTCCTGGGTGTCCCCCTTGACCCCTCATGCAGGTGGTTGCAAAAAGGCATGGGCGGCTCCTGATTCAGTGGACCCCACTCCCAGGAGACCCTCCAAATTCATCACAGCTCCATCAGACAAGGAATTTTTATCAAAAGGAGTCTCTGTGGATGCTATGGTGGTTGCTGCCGCCACAAAGAAGGAACTGGCTGATCCTTCAGTGCCTGTCCATCCACCTAACAAAGAATCTAGGTCCATGGATAGTCTTCAAAGAGACTTGATCAAAGAAGCGAGTGAAATGCTGGAAAATGAACACGCAGCTGGCTATCCTTAATTCTATTTCCAACTCCTCCATGCCTCCTCTCTTATGGGTAGCCGCCTGGATGCGGCTATGCAATTTTGGAACCTTTCAAGGCGTCTTTCACGAACTCCCCTTTGATGGATCATCTCTTTTTGGTCCACAAGTGAAAGAAACCCTGACTAGGTGCGAGACTGATGGCAAGACCCTTTCTGCCGACGGAGTCCGTTTTTCTACTCCTTCTTGGCGTTACCCCAAAGGCCAGAAGGGAAAGATGTGGTTCAAACAATCCCAAGGGACTTCGCCTGGCCTTTGAGTGGTTCCCGCCAGAGGCAGAGGGGGAACAACAATGGTAGCTAGAGGCAGAGGGTCCGCAGAACCAGGGCAATCGAGAAGCGCGAGAAGCCCTTTCAGCATCCCTGAGGTGTTGCCCGACTGCCCATCTTCGGAGGCAGTCGGGGAAGATTGTCACTGTACCCAGAAGCCTGGCTATCCTTGACAAAAGACAAATGGGTACAGTCCATCATTTCGAAGGTTATTCTATTCCCTTTCTTCGTTTTCCAAATCAGTCAAAAATCCCTTCCAGATGTTCCACCCGCTCAAAGGGATCTTGCAGCTTTGGAAATTTCAAAACTGCTTGCAAAAGAGCTATTCAGCCAGTGCCAGCAGACCAACTAGGATCCGGAATCTACTCAAGGTTCTTTTAGTTCCAAAGAAAACAGGGGACTGGAGACCAATTTTGGATCTCAGTATCTTGAACAGATCAGTCAAGAAAACAAGATTTCGGATGGTCACGCTGCAATCCATTCTTCCCCTATTGGGAAAAGGAAACTGGATGTGCTCTATAGACCTTCAGTATCACATAAAATGAACAGCGCTCCAGAAGATTCCTCCGCTTCAGGCTGGGAACCAGTCATTTTCAATTCAGGGCCCTGCCCTTTGGTCTCACCACTGCCCCGGTGTTTACCAAATGCATGGCAGTGGTAGCTTCTCACCTGAGACGACAAGGATTCCAGGTGTTTCCATATTTGGACGACTGGCTCCTCACAGCTCCCACCAAGCATCTCCTTCTGATGGCCAGAGATTACACTTTTCGTCTGTCAAAGACTGGGTATCTCAATAAATTGCGAAAAGTCTGTTTTGTCGCCTTTGTCGACTATTACCTACATAGGCAAAATTAGATACTGTGAACATGTCTGCAACACTAACAACCAAAGGATATCAGACATTCAAAATTGGTATCACTACTTCTCAACAACAACAGAGCCAAAGCCAGGTTAGTTCTAAAGGTGTTGGGAATCATGGCAGCGACCATACCCTCCTTCCATTGGCCAGATACCACATGATCCTTCAGTGGATGCTTTTTCTCAATGGTCATACCAGGAACTTCCAATGTCTCACACCATTATGATCACGCAAAGTGCAAAAGCATCTCATGTGGTGGATGTCTTCCCCAGCTCCTGTTGGGGAGACCATTTGTTCCACCTCCTCCGGTTGCTACTCTGACAACGGATGCCTCCCTGATCGGGTGGGGGGCATTATCAGGGCAGGACAGTCCAGGGCACATGGCAACCAAGCGAATGCCACTTGCACATAAATGTTCTGGAGATGAGAGCAGTGCTTTTAGCGTTGCAAGCCCTTCAACACTCTCTTCCCTTGGGAACGATTGCAATCCAGACAGACAATATGTCTGTAGTGTGGTACATCAACAAACAAGGCGGAACCAGATCATAACCCTGTGTCGAGAAGCACTCAGACTGTGGCAATGGGCGATTTCTTCTCAGCGTTTTCTGATACATCCCGGAAGTCCAATCACATTGCGGACAAGTTGAGCAGTGCTATTCTCATGCCTCACGAGTGGTCTCTGAAAGGCTCTGTAGTGAGAGAGATTTTCTCAAGTGGGGTCAGCCTTGCTGCGATCTTTTGCTACTCCCCAAAACAGCAAGTGCAGAGAATACTTCACTCTATTCCCCTTACCAGGCCAACCCAGCAGGGACGCTAGTCCAAGTTTGGCCCCGGGGACTTCTGTATGCATTTCCTCCTTTACCACTGATCTCTCAAGTAATACAGAAAGCTATCGCTCAGAAGGCCTCATTGATCCTCATTGCTCCTTACTGGCCTCGACAAGTGTGGTTCCCCTTTCTGCATCGATTTCTTGTGGGCGACCGTGGAATCTGGACCTAGTTCCAGATCTTTTGATCCATCAGTCGGGTCAGTTTCCCCTCTCTGAACCTCACTGCTTGGTTCCTCCACTTCCAACCGTAGCCAGGCTTCCTCAATTATCTCACTCTGTTAGAGATATTTTGATAGCTTCCCATAAATCTTCCACTCGAAAGATTTATTTGAGTAAGTGATTTTCATATTGGGCACAAGGAAAGGCCATCCAACTAGTCCTCGATTTTCTTGCTGAACTCTTCCATGCAGGTTCATCTCCATCTACTCTTAAGGTTCAATTGGCAGCTATTTCTAATTTCCATGTGGGTATTTCTGAATCTGCCCTAATGTCCCACAAACTCTGCAAAGCCTTTTTGAAAGGAGTTTTTCTTCTCAGACCTCCTGTAAGAAATCCTCCTTCTCCTTGGGACCTAAATTTAGTTCTTGCTTCTTTGATTCTTTCCCCTTTCGAACCTGCAGCTTCATGTTCCTTAAAGTTATTATCATGGAAAACTCTCTTTCTGGTGGCTATCACATCAGCTAGAAGAATTTCAGAACTTCAAGCACTCAGTTGTCGTTCTCCTTACCTTGTGTTCCATAAGGACAGAGTTTCATACGAACTAACGAACACCGTCCTTTTTGCCTAAGGTGGTTTCAACATCTAATCTAAACCAATGCATTGACCTCCCTGTTTTTCCGGAGTATTCAAATAGGTCTGAACAAAATTACACTGTCTGGATGTTCATCGTCAATTAAGGTACTACTTGGACAGGACGAAACAATTCAGAAAATCTGATCAGCTGTTTGTCTCCTATCACGGAAAGCAGAAAGGGACTTCAGTTTCAAAGGTATCTTTATCCAGATGGCTAACATCTCTGATTACCCTTGTTTATGAGATTAGACACCAAAACTGCCTAATAAGCCTAAAGCCCATTCCACCAGAGCTTTGGCTACTTCTCTAGCCTTCCAAGACAGACTGCCTATTGACACCATTTGTGCAGCGGCTACTTGGGCTACTCCTCACACCTTTATTTCCCATTATAAGTTGGATTTAGCTTCTAGGCATAGAGCTAATTTTGGTTCCACTGTTCTCAGGAGTCTGTTCCGTTAGGCCACCGGGACAAGGTGCTAGGGACGCGGTCCCATCCAGCAAGAATGAAGGTGAGATAGACAACTTAACATATAGAAGTTATGTTCTTACCATAACGTTCCATGTTAGTTGTCTTCTTCTCGCCTTCTTCTTCCCCTCCTTCCCCTGGCCTGGGCAGACCTAGAGGAGTTGTGATCGTGACCTCTCTTTCTACCACCTCTTTCTTAACTATATGCTATTATGCATATTTCTTGTTTCAGGATGTAGGTCACCCTTCTTCTTCCTGTTGTTAGAGGTGGATTCTGTTTTTTACAGTTATACTTTTTCTGTTATAAGCTGGGGTTAGCTTACAAACGAGATCTGAGGTAACTATCGCCTAGCATTGTGGGATATAAGGGGAGCCTCGAGCCGGTGGAACCAACTCTCGAGCTTTAGAGTGAACCCATCCAGCAAGAAGAAGGCGAGAAGAAGACAACTAACATGGAACGTTATGGTAAGAACATAACTTCTATTTTTTTAAAGTAAATTCCAACCTCTTCTTGCCTATCTTTTAGACCCCTTCTTTAGTCATCTCTGTTAGCAATATCTCCTTTCTCCATTCTCATTTTGGCTTAGTTCATATCTCCTTTCTCCATTCTCATTTTGGCTTAGTTCTTGATATACTTTTTGAAACTTTATGAATAAAATATTTTGTATGATTTTTATTTTCTCTTTAAAGATCTAAATCCAAAATCCCACACTCTGTCTTTACTTTTTGAAATGTTCCTCTGTTTCCTGCCTTTATTACATAAAGCCAGATTTCTTGATTACCATACCAATTATATCCTTGCATTTCTGAGTCTCTTATTTTCTTTGCCAATGTCTCTAAATATAAGGCAAATAACAAAGAGGAACAGGACACCCCTGCCTGGTTCCTCTATTGAAACACAACTTATTTAAGAGGAGCTATCACACTTTTATTCTTGCCTCCAGTCCTTTATATATCCTCCTAATTAACAGTGATATTGTATCAGGAAATCCAAATGCTTCCACTGCCCCTACTCTATCAAATGCCTTCTTTGCATCAAAACCCACTAACAGCAGCAGTATTTTATTATATTCTGTTCCCTCTGGATCGCCATTGTTCTATTAATGTTATCAAGTGTTTGCCTCCCCTCTATAAAACCACATTGAGATTTGTCTATTAATTTTGGAAATGCCTTTGTCATTCTTTTAGTTACTATAGACAAGTACTTTATAATCATGGTTTAAAATTTCATTGAGTCTATGTGAAACTGAGTCTGATGAGTCTTTACTGTCTTTAGGTAATACAGCCACCACAGCTTTCACCCAGGGTACTTTACCTCCTTTAAAAATACAGTTAGTTTACATCTTCCAGATCTTTATCAATTTCTTTTCTGCTAACTTCCAAACTTCCACAGGAATACCATCTGTTCCTGGAGACTTTCCAGAAGATTGATTATAGATCACCATTTTAGCTCATCTCTTCCTATCTTAACTGTTAGTTTTTGAAGCTTATCTATGTCTAACCTTGGCATACTTAAGTCTTCCGTAAATATTTCCCATGTTCATCGTGCATACAGCTGCAGTCATAACAGATGGGTTATCCTGCCGTCAGGCGGGTCCTCGGTCGGCCGAATTCCAAAGTCTAGGTCCGGCGTCGGTTGTCGTCGCTTCTTCCCTGATGTCAGTGCAGCAGGGGTATAAAAGAGCCAGCCGACGCCATCTTCTTCAGTCTTTCTTGCCACGCGGTGCCCGAAGCAGAAGCAGTTCGCAAGTGCCGGTCGGCCAGCTCCTGAGATTTACGAAAATATTTCAGCCGAAGTCTTCTTGAAAGCTAAGTACCCCGTTGGGGAAACTTTTCTTGCCTCAGACCGATGTCAGACAAAGTTAATAATTGCATTAATTGTGGGAAGCAAATACCGCATAAGGATTTCCACTCTTTCTGTATTCCTTGCTTAGGCCCAGACCACGACGTCTCGGCCTGCCGTTTTTGTGCTAGATTCAACAAACGCACTATTAAGCGTCGGGCAGAGTTCGCCCATCACTATTTTGGTAAAAAATTTAATTATATTATGTCGTTGGATACTCCGACTCCAGTTTTGAGGAAAAGACGCAAAGATAAGGACCGACATACGAGGTCCGCGACTTCTACTGACACCACGCTTAGGCCGACTACTGGTTCTCCAGTTCTCAGCGAGGCGCCTACGCAGCCCCTGAGTACCGATGACACTTCATTACCGGTGTCTTCTGTGCCCGAGGTCGCAGGCTCCTCGGCCCCCATTCCGACTACAGATACCGACGCCACTCTTGGCGGGGAAACCTTTAGACAGGCCTGCCATTTCTCAAGGTGTCTTCTGGCCTTCCTCTTTCTCTATTAAGGCTTTCACAAAATCTAAAGCAGCCATGAAAACTAAAAAACAAGCACCACAGACCCCCTCTCAAGGCCCCATGCCTAAAAACAGATGCTCAAAATGGCTGAGGATTTGATTACTCTTATCAGGGGTTCTCAACCCCCCTCGGACAAAAGGTCCAGATTACAGGAAGACTACCCTTCCTCAGATCAAGCCTCTATTACCTCTGAACATTCTGAGGACCAGGAATATACATAGTCTCCTTTTGAAGACTCTGATGCAGAGGAGTCTATTCCCTCGGTCTCCCCCCTGAGGACTACTCTTTTGGGGAAACCCTACATACTTTGAGGGAACACTTTCACTGGGAAGGCCAAGAATACTCAGATTCCAAGAAAAGGCTCAGGGATTTTCTCTTGCTCCCCCAGCATAGGCCTCTGGCTATCCCTCCTGTCTTAGATATATTAGATGATGTGTACACAGAAGCCAGCCTCAACCCAGATTCTTTACCTCCAGCTCCTGTTAAACCAGACAGGTATTACCGGGTTCCTGATTCACACCATTTCCTATACAAAAGCCATACTGCTGACCCAGAAACTATTTTACAGGGTCCGAAGGGAATTAAGGCCTCTACTGCTAAAAACCCATTACCTTCAGAGAGAGATTCCAGAGCTTTAGAAAGGTGGGGGAAAAAGGTGTATACCTCGGCCACTTTAACCATGAGGGCATTAAACTGTCAGTTCTATATGTTAAAGTATCAACAGTTTTTATTATCTGAGTTGAAAAGCAAAATGACACAACCTGAGCAACCAGATTTAAAAGAGTTGCAGGATTTGTTGCATAGTGCAGAGCAAGTGGGTAAACATACCTTGCAGTGTGGTTTTGATGCTTTAAAGGCCTCATGTAGAGCTGCTGTTACAGGGTCTGTCATACGTAGACATGCTTGGCTCAAAGAACAAGCCTTACCAGATCTTGTCAAAGCTAAATTACTAGATGCACCTCTTCAAAAAGATGTATTGCTTGGTGTTAAAGCTGAGGAGGTACTAAAGAAAATGGAGGAAAAGGCGAGATCAATGCAAACAGTGAAAGATTTCCTGCAGGTACAACCTCCACGTTTCAGCAGAAACTGGCCTTCAAAAAATTGGTCCTTTCCAGCCACGGACAGACCTCAAAGAGGCAGATACAGGCGCCCGAGGGGTAGAGGGCAATCTCAAGGATCATTCAGAGCCAGGCAATGGCAAGCACTTAACCCCAAGAGGTGGAGAAGATAGATCACAGTCATTCAGAAAACAGACACAATGACTTTCCCCTTTACCTGCCAAGCAAAGCTTTAATGGCAGCACCTTTAGGTGGAAAACTGGCATTATTCTCAAAAAATTGGCATATTGTCACAAACGACAAATGGATCCTGGACATTATAGACAGAGGCTACAGATTCCACTTTCACACCCTTCCAGAAATGAGAGGCATGCCAAACCTGCCACAAAATCAAAGGGCAGAGGCACAAAAACAAATTTCAGCTCTCATGGACATGAAAGGTATTCAAGAGGTGCCTGCAAAAGAACAAGGTCAAGGGTTTTATTCCAGACTATTCCTGGTACCAAGGAAAGACAAAGATTGGAGACCTATTTTAGATCTATCCATCCTAAACACATATTTACAGGTACCAAAATTCAAGATGCTCACATTACAGCAGCTTCTTCCCATGCTGGGCAAGAAGTCTTGGCTGGTAACATTGGACCTCAAGGAGGCATACCTGCATGTCCCTATCAGACAAGATTGCAGAAGATACCTCAGATTTCTTGCAGGTTCAACCCATTATCAATTCTCTGCATTGCCCTTTGGCTTATCTACTGCGCCCAGAGTGTTTACAAAATGCCTGGCATCAGTAATTGCCTTCTGCAGACTTCAAGGAATTCAAATATACCCATATCTGGACGACTGCCTGATCCAAGCGGACAGCAAGGACATACTTCTGAAACACCTGGCGTTTGTAATAAGACTGTTGAACTTTCTGGGATACACAGTCAACAAAAAGAAATCAAAACTAATACCCTCTCAAACAATAATTTTCCTGGGTGCCAGCTTGAATACAAACACCCAGATGGCCTACCTCATGCCAGACAAACAAGGGCAACTATCTCAATACTTCAGCAAAATGGCAACCTTCACCAAAGTCCTGCAGGCTCTGGGATTCATGGCATCTTGCATCCTGCTGATCCCATGTGCAAAGCTGCATATGAGGAAACTTCAATGGTACCTAAAAAACTTATGGTCTCAACACAGACACAGTTTGGAAACAATTATACCACTCATTCCATGTCTTCAAAAGGAATTTCTGTGGTGGGCTCAAGCATGCCAAAGAAACAAAGGTCTCCCTTTCTGCGTACCTCAAGCAAATCAAATCATCACAACAGACACCTCGGACTACGCCTGGGGGGCACACATGAAAGATCAGTGCATTCAGGGAAAATGGTCCCAAAAAGAGAAGCACCTACACATCAACCAAAAGGAAATGCTAGCAGTGCAAAATGCTATTATGGCCTTCAAAGACCTACTGCATCCAGGGCAGCTATTGATAAGGACAGACAACACCACAGTGATGTGGTACATAAACAAACAGGGGGGAACTCATTCATACCCCCTGTGCAGACTGGCCATGACCCTTTGGAACACAGCTCTGGAATTGCAAATCCAACTTTAGGCACAATTCCTGCCAGGGAAGGAAAACACACTGGCAGACAGCCTAAGCAGAAATATGACAGATCCACACGAATGGAAGTTGCATCCTCAAGTTTTCGCAAAGATAACTCAGGCATGGGGACAGCCAGACATAGATCTCTTTGCTACCCACAGAAATTACCAACTGAAAAAAATTTTGCTCAAGGACCTATCATCCACAGGCCTGGAAAGTGGACACACTTTTTTTCAATTGGACAACATTGACAGTCTATGCCTTTCCGCCTCTCCCTCTGCTGCCCAAAGGTCTATTAAAAGCCAGAGCAGAGAGGCCAAAAATGATTCGCATTGCTCCAGACTGGCCAAGACAACACTGGTATCCACACCTGAAGAGCCTGACCCGTTCCCCACCATGGATCCTACCTCTAGTGCCTCTTCTGTTGTCCCAGCACAACTTCAAAACTCTTCACAGCCAGCTCAAAACCATAAATCTAGCCGCATGAAGAATCCCTTGATTTCCCAACAGACCCTCCTCTCCAAGGAGGTGCAGGATGTCATCTTGGAGGCCAGAAGACCTTCTACTAGAAAAGCCTACTCCGCCAAATGGAAGCGGTTTTGTGCCTGGAATCAGAAAAAGGGCCAGAATCCTTGGGTAATAAATATACCTCAAATATTACAGTACCTAGCTGAGATGTTAAACAGTGGACTTTACTTCTCCTCCATCAAAATCCATGCTTCAGCCATTTCTGCACAATACAACACAGATCCTCCTTTATTCTCTCATCCTCTCTTAAGACAGTTCCTCAGAGGGGCTAAGAATATAAAACCCCCAAGGAAACCACCAGTTCCTGCTTGGGACCTCAACTTCATATTGGAAAAACTGACCCTTCCTCCATTTGAGCCATCTGCTACAACAGAACTACAATATTTGTCATGGAAAACAGCCTTCCTTCTGGCTATCACCTCAGCAGGCAGGGTTTCGGAACTACAGGCCCTCATGGCTGTGCAACCTTTCATCATTTTCCATCAGGACAGAGTTTCCTTATGAACCAACCCTACCTTTATGCCAAAGGTAGTATCCAGTGTATCCTTGAATCAGACTTTCCACTTACCTACCTTTTACCCTAACCCACAAAACAAAGGGGAAAGACTACTGCATTCCTTGGACATTCACAGACAACTACGTTATTATTTGGACAGGACAAAGCCATTCAGGAAATCTGAGCAACTCTTTGTGTCCTATGCTACAAGTGCTCAAGGAAAGGCTATCTCCAAACAGACAATCTCAAAATGGATAGCCCACTGCATACGCTTTTGTTACTCATTTCATGGAAAAGCTGTGCCTTCGAGCATCAGGTCCCACTCCACAAGGGCCACAGCTACCTCTGCAGCTTTCCTCAGGGGGGTTCCTACCAAGGACATTTTGGAAGCAGCCACTTGGAGTTCAGTGCACACGTTCTCCAAATACCATCACCTTCCACTTTACTCAAAATCTAGAGCGGGATTTGCCACAGCTGTCTTGCAGGGTATCCTTGCTCCTCCTAGTTCCACTTAGTGCCTGCCACCCCTACTTAGCTTTGGGATTCTACCCATCTGTTATGACTGCAGCTGTATGCACGATGAACATAGTACAGTTTTGTACCTACCATAAATGTAGATGTTCGAGTGCTCATACAGCTGCAGTCCAGGTTTCCCTCCCTCCATCCCCTCTTAGGACAGCCCTTATGACAAACACCTTCTCATACAACCTATTTGGGGTATTCTTTTATGGTGTATTTGCTTGCAAACTTCTGTTTTTTGATTATTCTATATTGCATGATTACATAAGTTTATGTTTTGCCTTCCTTTTGGGAGCACCTGACATCTGGGGCAAGAAAAACTGAAGAAGATGGCGTCGGCTGGCTCTTTTATACCCCTGCCGCACTGACGTCAGGGAAGAAGCAACGACAACCGACGCCGGACCTAGACTTTGGAATTCGGCCGACCGAGGACCCGCCTGACGGCAGGATAACCCATCTGTTATGACTGCAGCTGTATGAGCACTCGAACATCTACATTTATGGTAGGTACAAAACTGTACTTTTATGCTCATTCTTTCTTTCCATAGTTCTCTGGTTTACACAAATTTTCATATAATTTCCAAAATATCTCTAATATTTTTACAGGATCTGTGTTTATTTTTCTTGTTATTGGCTCCCTAAGTTTGACAACAACCCTTTCTACTTTCTGTTGTCGCTATGCTAAACGTTTTTATGCTCTGGGGTTATCCTAAAAATTAGTTGCTTAACAGCAATCTTTATAAAATCGTGTATTATCCAAACACTCATTTATTTTCTCTTTAGCGCACCACATTTGTGCTTCTTGTTCTTTAAGATTCCCTTTACTCTGCCAATGCTTTCTTTGTCATTCCCCTCTAAGTAATTCATATTACTTCTTAATCATATTTTTCTCTTATTTCTAACCCATTTTTAAACTCCAAATTCATTTTATCCCACTCACTAGATATAACTTCTGAAGATATTTCTATCTTCCCTAGTAACTCAAATAAATTCCACTACCCATTCCTTTAATTCCTCCTTTTTTTAACAGGTAAGTTAGAAAACTCAAGTGTATCATTTTTACTTCATTACCCTGCATTTGTATCTTTTTTATTGGTGCATGATCTGAAATGGTTATTGTATTTGTGCCAAAACTTTCAAACATGAGCACGTTCCTGTAAAATATAATTTTTATCTGGTCTTGACAGTCATTTTACCTTGGGGAATAATATGTAAATCCTGAGTTCCTACCGCTGAATTTACGTCTTTTATGCCAAATATTTTCATAAATATCTTCATAAATGTACCATCTATTGTTAGATTTTCCTTTTTAGATTCCCCTAATACACCCTCACAATTGCAAATCAAGTACGAGTCCCTTTGTGTAAACTATATTCCCTGTTGAAAGCTGATTATTTTTCCCAAAATTTTCTGAAGCTTCATATCAGCAGTTTTTGGTGGAATATAAATACATGCTCGCATAATACTTCACTGTCAGTAGCCACTTGCTACCAAAAATCTACCATTATTGTCTTTTTTCCTTTTCAGTCGCTATTTGAGTCTCTCTAGCAGTTAGTATAATTACCCCCTTTTTCATTTTCCCTGATATTCTGTTGCATATCCATCACAAAATCCTTTCTATGTCAAATTCACAAACTCACTTCTTTCCAAATGTGTCTCCTACAGCATTGCAATTTGCACTCTGCATTTCTTAATATAATTCAGTACTCTATCCTTTTTCTGTATTCCTGTAAGGCTATTTATGTTCCAAGATAATATGGATAGTGTAGCCATTATGATTAAAAGCTGTTATTTTCACCTATTGTACAAGTCAGTTTTATTTGAATATGTATTTCCAACTTTCATGTTATAGGCACACAGATGTTTAATAGGCTGATCTTCCATACAGTTGTTTCTTGCTATCTCTATTTGAATGTGTGTTGTGTTTCTTTTAAGCTTTTTGTTTTAATTAAAACCCTTAAAAAAATACTTTTTCAAAACATCCCAGCACCTAGTAACTTAGAACAAACACACACAAAATTATGTGCACCTTTAAAAAATGAAGTTTAACCATCCAGGTATGAACAACTGCTCTAAATAGACAGTTTCAGCCACAGGCATTACTTAAACTAAAGTTAAGGTTACCCATAGTAAAGCGCATGCTTCACTGATTGCTGTTTTTCTTTTCTTTTTTCTCTATTCCCCTTTAAGGTGTGAAAATAGCTTGTATCCTTTCAGAAAACATTAACTTTTAACCCTAAGAAAAAGTGCACTGGCTATCTTTAAATAAAACTAAATTGTACACCATTTTTTTTTAAATGCATTAAAGTATTTCAGGCTGCTAAAAAGGCTTCATTTCCCATAACTTCAGACTTTGTTTTCTTTTAAATGCTTGCCATTGTAACTTTAAATATTGCATCTCCCTCAGCAAAGACTGCTCAGAAATCTCAAGATTAATTGCTTGCATCTATAGACAGCTCATCTCCATGTAAAAATGATCAACAATGAATTTTTGTAAATTACAGCCAGAACAGAATATACAGCTGCTAATAAAAACAAGCCAATATCTCTGCAGATGTAGAACACTTGACATTTATTTTCATTTCTTTTATAATTTTTTCTTATTTTGTAAGCCTTATACCTTCAACCAGAGACATTAATCTATACATTCACCCTTGCAAAAGTAGGAGAAAATATCTTTAATTCTACATGTAATATAATCAGTGCACTTTTACACTCCTCCCAACCCCAGCAGCCAAAGATCACAGCACAGTAACATTAAACTTGCTTTTGTCCAGCCTTTCTTCTACTTTAAAGCCTGTATTTGTTGCAACCAGAAATGTACTTGTTTACTTTAGTATATTTAATATTACTTTAAGGTCTTTAACCCATACAACAGTCACTGAACAGATTTACTCACCATATTTAAAATACCCGATACACACTACACAAAACTGATTTACTATATATTATGTGCAGTTTCTGAAATATGTTTTATACAAATAGTAATAATAAGGAACCCCAACTCCAACTACAAATGACACCAGCAACTAGGATCAACAGATTGTCTAATACACACCAGCACACCACAAAAATAAAAAAGAGATAGAGGAACCGAAACACTGCCAGGATAATAATGTTATTATCCCAGCTTTGTTTTGGTTCATCTGTATCTTTTTTATTTAGAAATATTAAGCAAAATTGTTTTACTTAGTTATTTTTCCCTTTTAGTGTACTTCTAAACATTAATAACATAATATATAGTTTATAGTGCCCACAATTTTAACAAAGTCCAGTCTTAGCCACTTCTTGCAAAGCCATATTTCACAAATATGATTGATGCTTTATAGTCTCTTATTTATTCTTTAGTTTTTGTGTTACGTGTCTTCTTCCTTTCCATCTCCATCCCCCAACATCAGACTTTCAACTCCTGTGCTTTTTTTCTGTCTCTCAAGCATTTTCTTTTGAAACATTGGAAAATGTTTCACTGGCAAAATCTTTCTAGGATCTTCATTGTCAGAAGAATAATAAGCAGAGTCCCCTTCTGTTTGTTTCCAAGCCTTTTTTGCATCAAAAAATGTCTTTGTTACTCCAGTCAGATACATCAGCTTGAATCTCACACCTGCCTCTCAATATTACCTTATTGCTGGCATAATTTTTATTTTCTTCTGAGTGGTGTACAGTGAATAATCATTTTCCCTTATGCCATAGTTTGCCAGGATCACCTCTCTGCTGCTATGATTGCATTTTTTGCTTATACAGTCTTGGCTGCTTTCTTGCAGCCAAGTTTGGAGCATACTCTCAATGTGCCCTTTCAATTAACAAATCATCCTGCTGTGGAATTCCAGTCCAGTTGCTTATTTATGCTTTCATAAAATTACTAGTCTGTTCCGTACATTTTCTCTGGTACAGCGGAAAATCTCAGGTTTTATTTCCTCACTCTGTCTTCTAACTCTAAAGTTTTTTTGAAACCGTTCTTCCTGTGAAGTCTCATTCTCAGCCAGCTATTTCTTCATTTCGATCTCTAATTTGTTTGATTTTATCAGTTCATCTAAATAGGTGGTTAAAGCGTTTTCTGTTTTTCTCAGGCGTTTATTTGAGTTGATATACTCCAGTGTTTCATTTATTTTAATTACCTCTGAGTACATTGGATTTTTTTTCCTCTAAACTCCTGAAAGTCTCTTCTTATTTCAGAGCTGAAGCTTAAACTGCATTTTTCTGAAAAACTGCAGGATTCTTTACAGGCACTGTTTTCTCTTCACATTTTCTGGCTGATTTTCTTTCAGGTTCTGGTATCCAAGAAGTGAACTTACTAGCCAGTAACTGTATTTTACTCATGTTGAAAAGATCACTGGCTGTTATTTCATAGTGTCTTTTTTCACATCCAGAGAGCTAAAAGTAAGCTGTTTATCAGTGTGCAGCCATCTTGGAAGTCACTATCCCATGTTGCAGTGCTCTTGATATGTAAAATCTATCTAATTGTAACCAGGAAGCATATTTTGCTGAAAAAGGAGAATTCATTTCATTCTGTTTTATTTTCTTTACACCTGTAAACCCATGTACATGCATATATTCATCTAGCCTCAGCTGGTATCCTGGCTCTCCTGAGATACTTCCTTATTTCCTGTAGTGTTACGATGCCCTGCTACTACAGTGCATCCTTGATGAAAGACTAAAACTTCTCTTCTCTCGTAATGTTTTTATATCTTGTCTCACTGCTTTTGGTGGAATACACAGTGCAGCCAGTGTAATTATTATACCCTGCCAGCAATACCACTATATATCTTTCCTGGCTTACCTTCATTTGTTCCTCAGTCTTCATTTCTATACCGTTTTTCATTAATGTCAAGACACCATACTTTAGTTCTTCTTCTATTCCAGCAAAGAAATAGCTTTCCCACTTGTCTTTACACAAGTGTTATGTTATCTGTGATTTAGGTGCATTTTCTGTAACATTATTAACTGCACATTGCTTTTGAAAATATAATTTAGTACCTTGTCTTGACTTTTTTTTCCCTTATCAACAAGCCTGATTATATTCCAGACAAATAGGTCAAACTTTGCCATAGTAAAGATTATATTTTATTCTACCTAACATATCATTTGTCTTTGTTTCAAACTGGTCCTTTGTAGTCTGTATTTATTACTTTTTGTGACACTTTATTGACATTTTCTGTAGTATCATCCCAACTGAACCTAATTTCTTATTAGAACACACACAAATCCCTTCCTGCTCAAGAAATATGCAAAATATTAGCTGTATACATATTTTTAAAAAGTCATACAGCTGACACTGTGAACAAACAGCACAGGAAAGCTTCTTCTATTGCTGTTTATCATTTAAGTTCTGTGAGGCAGGAGAACAGCAATTATAAATAACTGATCTGTTTATCTGCCTTGCGTACAGTATTTTAAGTGTCGCTTTAGCATGTCGCTTTAGCCTTGTGTTTCTAATTTGCAATAAATATTTCAGCTGCTGTAGCTATTTTAGAAGATCATGCTTTACTATCCAGACGCAGTGATTCCACCCAATTTCAGTGTTGCAGAGCTTATCAAGAAAAACAAAATGCATTCTGGGATCACCAGGGACATGTCATTTACTCAGAAGCCTGATAACATATGTGAAAAGAAAATTAATTGAAAACCTTTTTCAGTGTTCATGTTTTAGGTTTTAGTTATAGAAAAGAAAATGAATTGAAAAACTTTTTCAGTGTTCATGTTTTATTTATTTATTTATTTTACATTTGTTGACCAGGAGAGTCCAACTAGATTACAAGTCCATTTTCAGTGGAGGCCCTTGGAGAAAAGCTCCAAGAGAACAATTTTTTTTACAAAACATAGTTTTAAGGACAGAATTTTGACATACAATTTCCATAGAAGAGACTTTGACATACATATTAACTAATAGGATACATTTGTTCTCTACACTATAATATTACATTTTAGAAGATATTCCTAAGTTTAGGATTCCTGTGATATATTTACTATCAGAGTAAAAGCAGAGAGACGTAGAATAAGGCTCCGAGAGAGCAGATTATGCTCGCTATAGTTGAGAAGGATAACAAATTGATTCACTATATGTCTTGGCCTGGTTTCAGTTGAGAAGGATAACAAATTGATTTACAATATGTCTTCTCCTGGTTTTAGTTGCTTATGGAGAACTCAACATTGCTGGGGTAGTTTTCCCTAACTCCTGGAGAGATGGGATGAGCAGTAGATTAACAGTTCTAACTGGGTACAGTACTGTGATTGGTTGGCTTAGCAGAGTTACTTAAGTTAGGTGAAGTGTTCTAATAAGACATTAGCCAGGGGGGATACAGGAGCACAGTCGATTATTCAAAAAGTGAGTTTTAACAAGTTTCTTGAACTGTGATGGGGATTTGTTGTCAGCTATGTGGGCAGGAAGGGAGTTCCAGGTTTTTGCTATACAGTGGCTATAGACAGACTTACCAGATTCATTGTTATATTTGGTTACTTTGAGGAAGTTGTGTGCTAGACCTCAAGGGCCTGGCGGTTGTATAGGGTTGCAAAAGATTTTGTAGGGCTGGGGTGTTTTCAGAGTTATGTATTATTTTGTGGGCTAGTGATAGTTGATTGAGTTGAAGGAGTAGTGGTAGTTCTAGCCAATTGATTTTTTTTAGGCATTCACACTGATGGGTTCTGATGGGACAGGTAGTGAATTTGGCTGTCTTATTATAACAACTAACAAGTTTGTTTAGGTCGGATTTGCGGAGATTTGTAAGCACGGGGGAGGCACAAAGTAAGGTGAATAGTAGGTGAGTCCTTGTTGTTGTAGTTTTGGAGTGGTCAGTGAGGAATTTTTTATTGCGATACAGTAGGTCAAGTTTTTATGTACTTTTTTATGGTTATAGAAATATGTAGGTCAAATCTAAGGTGATTATCTATTTCAACCCTTAAGAGTTTGGTATGATTTGTGGGGGTGATTGTGGTCTTGTTTAAGGAGGAGATGAAGAAAGAATTGGTGGGAGGTGTGACTCTGTGGAAGCTAAAGAGTACTAGCTTTGTTTTACTTTGTTTCAGAATGAGCCTTTGGTTTGTAATCCAAGTTTCTGCTAGGCAAAAGCATTCTTGTGTTAGGGAGTGAAGGATGTCAATTGATTTGGCTGTGCATATTATGGTGGTATCATCTGCATATTGCACTATTGATGCTTTAGGGATACTGTTTGGGAGCTGATTGGTGAAGAGAGTAAAAAGAAGTGGCCCCAGGATGAAGCCTTGGGGTACTCCTAGGGAGACTGGTAGGGAGGGAGGGGGAGAGGTTGTTTTGCCACATAACAGCTTGTTTCCTTCCCTCTAGGTAGTTTTTGAACTAGGAGATGGCAGGGTTGGTAAGGTTTAGAGTTGGTAGTGAAAGAGGGAGTTTATTGTGGTTAACCATATCAAATGCTTTGGACAAGTCAAGGAAGATGGCAGATACAAGGAGTCTGTTGTTTCTGTGAGTATTGACAATGTTGGTGAATTCTGGAGGAGGTGCTATGGAAGGGTCTAAAGCCATGTTGTTGTGTTGCTATTAGGTTGTTTTCTAGGAGATATTTCATTAGTTGCTTGTGTATTACCCTCTCTGATATTTTAGATAAAGTATGGTTATAGGGCAGTAGTTGTTGTGTTCCAGGAAGGTTCCCTCTTTATATAGAGGGATGAAATGTGATATTTTCCATAGCTTGGGTATTATACACTCGGAGATGGATCTGTTAATTAGGATGGAGACAGGATATGATATGGCTTCTGCAGCCAGGTGGAGGTATTCAGCGGGTAATTTATCTACGGTAAGAGATGTTGGTTTGAGCTTGTGGAGTAGTTTTTCAGTGGATTTGGTTGGTAGCTGAACTTGGGGCAATTGTTAGTTGGGGGTGCGGGTGGATTTGCAGAGGTGGGGATGTTGTCATAGGGTTGGTTGTTTGCAAGGGTCTGGATAGTTTCTGTAAAGTATTTATTAAATGGAGTGGGGATGTCTTCTTGGTTATCTATTTTTGGGGTTTGGGTAGTTGTTTTACCTGGTTGTAGAATAGAGTTAATTGCTGCCCAAAATTTTTGTGGGTTGTTCTTGTGCTTATCCTGTAACTTTTGGTAGTAACATGTTTTGTCTGTTTTGGTGAGTTTTTTGGCTTTGTTACGTAGTTCAGCGTATATTTGTTTGTTCAATTGGGATTTACTGTTGAGGTAGTTGATCCAGGCCTTGTTTCTTTTTTGAGGAGGGATTTTGTGTCTGGGGTTAACCAGGGGGCATATTTTGTTTTAATTCTTGTTGTTCTTGAGGGGGCATGATGGTTAAGGGTGTTTAAGAAGGTAGTAGTGAAATATAGTACAGCTTCATCAAGAGGTAGGTTTTTTAGGGGGGTCCAGTTGCACATTTTTAGGTCATTTATAAAGTTGGAGCTACTAGTGTTTTTTTTTTTTTCTAATTAGGCGCGTAGATATTTGGGTCGGTTGTGGTGATTTTGATCTGAGTAAGAATGTGGCTTGGTCACTCAGGGTGTCTGGTAGACACTCTGCTAGGTATATCAGTGATGGGTTAGATACGAGTATCCAATCTAGAGTGGATTGGTGTTTGGTTCTCTTGTTTGTTCTTGTGGGGGAAGTGATGAGTTAGGTTAAGCCATGTAGATTAATATGGGAGAGTGGGTTATGACTGGCACAGTTTTGCCAGTCAGTATTACGGTCTCCTAATACTATGCTTTCCTGGGGGAGGGAGTTAGATATCCATTCTAGGAGTTTTTGTGTAATGGGGATATTGTTGCCTGGAGGGATGTAGCATCCTATGATGTTAATGTGTTTACTATCATTAAAAAGTTTTAGTTTCATTAGAGTGAGTTCAACTTTATCAAGGTCTAGGGTTGTTATGTCTACTTTTTCAAGGATGAGGTGAGATTTATACACTATAACAACACTCCCCCCTTTTTTACCTGTTCTATCACTACAAATTATATTGTAACCTGGTGGAGTGATTTCATTGTTGTGGTTGCCTGGTTTAAGCCAAGTCTCTTAGTTTGACTATCTCAGGTTGATAAAAGGAGAGTAGGGCATTAAGGTCATGGACTTTGTTTAGTTATACCTCTGACATTTAAATTTAAAATGAGGAGCATGGATTTGTCTCGGTGGAGTAGGGTATCATTCAGGTTGAGGGTTGGGGCTCCTAGATTTTGTGGGCCTGGGTTTGGGTGTATATCACCGCAGCTAATGAGTTGGGTTCTGAGGTAAAAATAGTTTGAGTAGTTTGTTTAGGGTCTTAAAGTTCTTTATAGTTGTTTGGGACTGGTAGTATGATGGCTGTAATCTGTGTGCATAGTGGTGAATAAAGAAGGTTTGGTAGTGATATGGGACTAGTTGAGTAAAAGGGTATGTTGTAATAATGTTAGTGGAAGTTGTTTTTGGTGGTTGGTGATAGAAGTTAGCAATGGGAGGGAGGATGCACCTAGGAGCAATAGTAAGAGGTGTATGTAGAAGTTAGCAGTGGGAGGGAGGATACACCTAGGAGCAATAGTAAGAGGTGTATGTATTGTGGGTTTGGGTAGTTTGGGCATGGTTTGGTTAGGTTTGGTTATGAGTGAGAGATCTGCTTGGGGTGGGTGTGGCGGATGATGAGAGGTGTTATTTGTGATTGTAAGGTAGTTAGATGGAAGACTGTACTTTACAGGATGTGGAATAGTGGAAGAGAAGGAAATGGGTACAGGGGTGGGGAGATTCAGTGATTGGTGGTTAACATGAGAGGAGTGGCTAAGTTTAGTTGAAATGTAGCAGTAGTGGGGGCGGGTGGAAATAGGGAGCAGGGAGGGGAGCTGAGTGAGCCCGAGCGCAGTGGGGCTAACACTGCCTCCAATTATATCCCTATCCCTGGGCTTACTTGTTTCTTTTCTTTGTACACCAAATGTATATTTTCACTTGTTTCTGTTTACACCAAATGTGTCTGGCTGTATTGTACTAGTTTAATTTACTTTTAGGTTTTAGTTATAGCAAACAATCCCCATGCATTTAATCAGCTTAATTTAATGTTTCCAGAGCATTGTTTTTGTAAGTATTGCTTTCTATCCTACTACCTTGCCAATGCAAGTGTCTCATTAATTTTGCATGCATTACCCAAACTAACATTATACAATATTGCCTATTGGTTTCCAACACATACTTTAGTTTCCTATTTCATTTAAACATAAACTTTTGCCTGACATGATGAGATTAATATTTATTTTCACACTTGTAATTGCTGATCTGAATTGTTTTACATCACATAGTATATTAGTTACTTTTATTCATTCATTAATCAATTATTTATTTCCCTCTCCCTTCTACTCTATCATAGTACTTTTATTAAAAGCAATAGAAACAATGCACCAATTAAGAACATAGCCTTTCTCAGCATGCAGTATAGGTCCCATCATTCAGTTAAATATAAACATTAATTTTAAGTAACATTTAGACATTTAGTAATTATGTTATCACTTTTATATTCAGTAAGTAGTTATTTTCTAAGTAGTACTTATTGATTTCAGTGTTTTTAATGTGTCATTTGGAATGCAGCTCACATTCTGATCATATCATGTAACCTTTCCATATTACCACATATTCTTTTTTAAACAGTGTCCTCATTCAATGTTCCAAGTCCATTGTTTCTTTACAGAGTCCTCCACTGTTTCATTTCCTGTGTTTTATTCATCATTTTCTTTTGGAAAACAGGAATGGACTGTAAAGAAACATGCCCCTTGCAGTGTCCATAGTTTGCTTTCCTGCACATTTTGACTGGTTACTTGTACCCACACCAGCTTCTTCTCCCTCCATCTATTACTTTATCTTCTCAGTTCATGTTGTGTTTGTCAAGGGTCAACACAGGTTTCTAATCCAAGCAGATAGAAAATTCAAAGTAATATAGTATACAGTAACTTGAAACAACATTTCTTTTTTTCTACAGTCTTATGGAAAGACGAAAAGCATTTCTGTTCATCCATGTCTGTTGTGAAAATAATTTTCCATATAAACCATTGTGTTTCCAACCTTTGAGATTATTCATTCAGAAGTAATTTCCTTCTTTAGAAAATATTTCTGCAGTTTACTCAAACTGGGAATGTTTACTTATGTGTTCTTTCTATTGTAGTATCAGCAATAGAAAGTCAGTCCATTCCTTATGCTGAGGCATATTTCTCATAAATTCTTCACAATCCTTCCTTCATTTTGTTATGGTACTGCAGTAAATTTCAACGTATTCTGTGTGACCTGTCCTTGAGTTCAGCCAGTTTCTGTGCCATTCGTTTATATTTAATTGCTGTTTCACCATTTGTCATCTCCTGTTTAGCAGTTTGTATATCATCTATTTCTTCTGAATTCCTAGTTAAAATGTTTATTTCTTGCAGATTCATGTTATTTGTCTCTAAATAATACAACGGGGCCCATTTATCTTGCAACTCTGCTTGCATTTCCTCAATGTTTTTTCGTGGGTGACTGAAGAGTTTTCTCCTTGAGCTGCCCACTACCATCTGTTTTTCCCAGCTGTGCTCCGCCACACTGCTTTCAGTCTTATTCTGAATTTTCAAAATTGCTGTTTTATTTCACTTTTTTTTCCTTTTCTGTGTTGAGCTTCTAGGTGTCAAACACTTCAAATGTCAATTTCTGTTAACAATTTGCAATAGTTTGAAAACTTTTTCTAATTTAAAATGTTCATGTTCAGAGTTCTGTTTTAGCTGCTTACACTACTGTCAACATCTTAAACTCCTAACTCAGATCCAGATTTAATAGAATCATTATTTCTTTACGCTTGCTGCATGTACCTAGTTGGTTTGCCAGCATCTCCTAAAAGCCATTTTAATGTAATTCTTACCTGGACTTAACCAAACTCTTCTCACATCCAGATCATGATGTTGACAAATGACATTTTTGCTACCTTTTTGGTCTGTGACAACTGACAGTTTTGCAGTCTTTTTGGTCTGTCAGTAACCATCAGATCTGGAGACCCTGTCTACCAGCATTGTATGTAAGACATTTTTCTTCAACGTAATTGCTTTCTTTATGGCTGGTGTCCACCAGCACTTCTTCAGGTTTCCTCCATGATGGGCATCAACCACCATGCAGGCATAGCCCCTTGCCACCTCGTGAACTCTTGAGATCTTGAATAGGGTTAATTTAAGCTTCACATCTGTGATGTCTCCAGAACTTTCCAATACAGAAGCATTGACTAGATGCTCTAAGGATATTCAGTTCACATTGACTTTCTGCTCCCCAAGCCACCTGACCAAAGTCATTACCAAGTGCTGATTTAATGTTACATTCTTTTTTTATCCGGTTGCCTGGAACATACAGCCTTAGGTTATATGATACAGCTACAAAGTAAGTCACTGACATCTGTCCAAAGGTGCTTTCTTTTCAAGTGCACTCAAAGATCATCCTTGTGTTGGAACACGGTGTTGTCAAGGATAACCCATGACTGGCACAGAAGTCCAAAACAATTCAGCATTCAGGTTCCAGTCAGGCTGTTTTCAGATGGCATAGCCTGTGCTCTTCATCTCTATCAGACTACTGGCTGGTGAGTGCAGTGTGGAATCTAGACTCTTACATCACACATATATCTATTTTTAGAGCTGTCTGAAAGAATGTCACCATTTTGCATCTAACTGCATTCTTCTGACCAGTTTCCTGGAGCAATGAGTTTTGTATTTGACCATCTGCCTACAGTTGTGGTGAGTGCCATCACAGAACATGCACTTTATAAATGCTGTACATATCTCAAGAAGGCTTGATTATTAATGAGTGTTCTTTTCCTACAGAGTTTGTTGCTAAGATTTGGCACTTTGACTGCTGTAGAGGAACGCTCCATAACAGGTATCTGGGACAGTAACAGTTTAATTCGATGGACATGGAGAACCAATCAAGCGAAACATAAAGGTAGGAAAGTAGAAAATAAAAGCAGTTATGCTGGGTGTGCCTGGAGTATAACATAATTTTTATTTTATATTTTGTTTTTCTGTTTGTTGACTGATGTTACTTAACTGGAATTCTTAAGCTTGTTTCAACTGCCACTTTGCTTTATCGTCCTCTGCACTTGGCTGAGCTGTTAAACGTTTTGCTTGTATACGTGACTAAGAAACATTTGCATGATTTGTTCTCATAAACCAGTCACTACCCAGCTCTCATACTTGCCATTAACATACAAATGTGGGTGGCGAGTGCCAGTTTAATTCCAGTTTCCTGTTTTTTTGTTTTTTACTCTGTCGCCTCACAGTTAGACGTTGCCCGTTCGATTCTCAGTTAGAGCATCTTTTGTGTAGCGACATGCATGAATGGGCATTCCTTCGTTGAAGGTTGTGCATTAAGCCCAGCAAGCTAGTACGTAAAAATCTACTGGCAATCATTAGCGGACCGGCGTTCCGCTGTGGCGACCCCTAACCGGGAAAAGTCAAAAACACACACACACACACACACACACACACACACACACTTAAAAAAAAAATGTAGGTTTTAAAACAGTCAGTCTGATGTTGTTAATCTTCTTCCCATTCATCACTGATGGGTTTGGTTCCAAGCCCTTGGAACTTAGTCGGCCATATACCAAGCTCGCTTACACCAAAAATCTCTCGAGCTAAACTGCTACCCACAATGCCTTTCTCCCAGTTATCTCGGATCTTGTCTGCTGCACAGCCATATAGCAGCGTTTCACCAAGCTCTCCAGCTAAGTGTCATATTTTTACAAATTTTGGTATTTTTTTTTAACCTTTTTTCTAATATAACTCTTTTTTTTTCTACCCTATTTCACTTTCTAGCTCTACCCATCGGGTATTTCTTATACCATCGTTGGTAACGCCCTCTCCTACCCTTGTGGTATCGTTTGACAACATCATTGGTATCTTTCTTTCTATCTGCTTCTTTTCCTACTCTTTCTAGCAGTAATTTGTTTGTTTCTTTTGTGTGTTGGATATGTCTGAGAAAAAAGGGACTTTGGGGTTCAAACGTTACACTTCCTGCAATGGCAAACTCCCCAACAGCGAACTTACATGATTGTGTCTATTGTCTGGGGATTTCTCACCTCTTTGTGAAACCTCCTTGCCAGATTTGCATGAGTTTTAGTCAGCGGATGCTGAATGAGAGAAAAAATAAACTGATCTTGAAAGGCCTGTTAACCTCACCTTTCTCAAAGGCCCTTTCCATGTCGGAGGTCTCAACCCCTCCAGTTAAGGACAAAAAAATCCTCATTCCGACCCTTTTTTACCAGCTGGTAAAGTCCCACAAACACAAGGCCCACAAATCTTCTACCGAACACAAGACTGCTTCCTTGGCTCCGACTTTTAACTGCTGCTTCTGTTCCGAGCTCAACTCCAGTTGCTTCTATGGACATAACGATAACTTCGATGTCGGTGCCACCGTCGGCACCGACATCTATGGCACCACTCATAACTGCTGTAACGACTGTGGCTCCGACATTGCTGTCGTCGATAGTGGAGGGACTGACTTCACCTTTTACAGCACCAAAGGTGGTCCCGACAATCCCCTTGGAGCCGATAATTACCTAGACTCTGAGTGCCTCCTCAGCACCGAGTCCTTTCTCGACACTGTTAATTCTGCTATTGCCTGTTTCCAAGCTAGAATCTTTGATGCAGACAACTCAAACACCACGGACTCAGTACTCCCCCTCAGTGGACCCGTTCTTAGGGCAGACTTATAGCCCTTTTCTGGACCAGCCTGACTCCACTTCGGGAGTGTCTGTAAGGTCCACCAGGAGTCTGTCTGAATTCAATGTGGTGCACCTGCTGGACCAGCTGTTAACAGCAGAGGGATAAACATTCCTAAGACTCATCCCACTTTGGGGTTTGGGTCTACTGCTCCCAGGACTCCCACTTATACTCATCCCTCGGATCCATTGGTTCTGAGGCCCATAGCTCTGACGTCCTTGGCGGGAACCTATTCCTCGGTGCAGACAGTGACCCTCACTGAGGCTCCGAGGACTCCCCTTTGGGTTTCAGTTCCATCAGAACCGTTCCCTTCCTCAGTCTCATGGTTGGGGAGTGGAACCCTCGGTTCTGAGCACAGTTCCAAGTTTTTTAACTGTTTCATCCTCTGATCTGGGGGCAACACCTGCCCCGGTCTTGCTTGAGGCTCCATCCCCGGGAGCAGGTCTGACAGAGTGAGGTGTGACTTCGGTTCCAAGATTGTCTTACTCTGTTCTGGGCTCCCATTCATCTTTGGGCGGGCCTGCTTTCCGGGTGATGGTGAGGGTGCTTGCTTCTGGAAACACTCCTCCTACATCGGATCTTCCCCCTGCTTCCTCTGAGCTACACCTACCACGGGCCACCTCCCCAGGACACCGAGAGCACAAGCTTCAGGAAACCCCAGTTTAGGGTAATTTTCCTTCCGAGTCTTCTTCAGACATTCCCACTGAAGAACCCCTTGGAAGAAGGTGTGTAAGAGGAAACACCTTGACTCTCTGGAGGAGTCTCTCACAGAGGATACAGACTACGATGATGGGGAAAGGTCCCTACGGTCACCCCCTGATGATGTTTGCTTTGGAGACATCCTGGAAATATTGAAACAGGGGTGGCTGGAAGCCCTCTAACCCTTCCTCGGAGGAATACGTCTTCCCGCAGGCTTTCTGCTCTTGGCCTTCTACTTTTTGTGTGACCCCCACATGCTGATGAGTTAGTCCAGCTTGTCGTGCAGCATGCGTGGAAGAACTCTGATTCTGTTGAGGCCATTCTCCGGAGACCAAACAAGATTCTTTTTCCACCAGAGGAGTATCCCTACTGGTCTAAAGGCTTGCCAGTAGACACTATGGTGGTGGAGGCGGCCACTAAAAAGGACCTTTTGGAGGAAAGTCCTACTGTCCATCCACCCCAACAGAGAGTCCCGGGCTGTGGACAGACTAGGGAATCGAGTTTTTGCTTCAGCGACCTTTGCAGTCAGGTCTCTGAATTACTTGGCACATTTCACAAAGCTCCAAAGGGATCTGATCTCCGAACTTTCTGGACCCCTCGCGGGGTCAAGTTTTTGACTGGGCACGAGACAAGGTTGCCTCTCAGCTTGCCACCCTTGAGTCTGTCTCCAACTCATCCATGCGGTTGCTCTCCCATGCAACCGAAGGAGCAGCTAGAGCTGTGGGTGCAGGCATAGTCATGAGACGTCATGCCTGTAAGTGCATTTGTGACTTCGCGGACTCCTTCAATTCCTCCTTTTTGAACGCCCCTATTGAACCATCGTCCTTGTTTGGTTCTCAGGTAAATGACACACTGGCCAGGTGAGAGCTGGACGGAAAGACCTTGTCTGGCATTGGCCTACGTTCTTCCAAGTCTCAACGTTCTTTTTCCAAGAACCAGAGTAGTGAGAAAATATGGCACAAAACATCTCAAGGTCCTTTCTGAAATGCACATGGTGAGGATTCCCCCAGAGGCAGAGGGGGTTCCTATGGTGGAAGATGACCCTTTAGGGGCAGAGGGGGGTCCCCGAAATTAAGACTCCAGGGATTCTTTCTCTGGGTGGTCTTATCAACGCTCCTAAAGTGTTGCCCAATTGCTTTTCTCTTGAAGCAGTCGGGGCTCATTTTTCTCTGCACCAAACTGCCTGACACTCTATTACAAATGATCAGTGGGTGCAGAGAATAATCTCCAGAGGCTATTACGTCCCTCTAATATCACGCCCAAAACCTACAAAGAAGCTTCCCGATGTTCCACCCAGTCAAAGGGAAGAAGCGGCTTCAGAGATAAGAAAGCTGTGTCAAAAGATTCATCCAACCAGTCCTCCCAGATCAATCAGATCCGTTTTTTACAAGATTCTTTTTGGTGCCAAAAAAGACCAGGGACTGGAGACCCATTTTGGATCTCAGCCATCTAAACAAGTCAGTGGTTCAAACCAAATTCTGCATTGTTACTGTACAATCCAGTCTCCCTTTTTTATGGGAGGATGTTTGGACGTGCTTGATAGACCTCCGGGATGCGTATTACCACATCAAAATGTACAAACGCTCCAGGAGTCTCCTTTGCTTCCGGCTAGGAGCCAATCATTACCAGTTCAGAGCCCTGCCATTTAGTCTCTCGACGGCCCCCAGAGTGTTCACAAAATGCCTAGAGGTGGTGACAGCTCATCTGAGACTTCAGGGATTCCAGGTGTTTCCATATTTAGATGATTGGCTCCTCTCCGCCCCCACCAAGCATCTCCTAACCATAGCCCTCCGCTACACTCTCTCACTGGCAGAGTTTCTAGGCATCACAGTCCTTTGGGAAAAATCCAATCTACAACCTACCCAACAACTGGAATTTATAGGGGCAGTTTTCAATACTCGAACAAGCCTGGAATCCCTTCCAGCTCACAGGCATCAGAGGTTAAGATTACAAGTACAAGTGATACTCTGTCAAAGAAAGATGTCAGCAAGAGAAGTTCTCCAGGCTCTGGGGTCTATGACTCTGGCCATTTCGATTGTTCCTCTGGTGAGATTACATATGAGACTGTTACAATGGCTCCTTTTGTCTTAATGGTTCGCAAATCTTCACCCCCTAAACTCACAGATCCTCATCACCAACTCCTGCAAACAAGATCTTCTTTGGTGGATGAGGCCAGACATAAATCTTTGGTGTCACCCCTTCCAGATCCCTCAACCCAAAGCCACGGTGACCATGGATGCTTCCCTGATGGGGTGGGGGGCTGATTTAGGGAAAGACAGTCCAAAGCACGTGGTCCAGCTTAGAGGCCAACTTGCATATCAGTATTCTGGAGTTGAGAGCAGTGCTGTTGGCATTGCAGGCACTACATCCACTCCTTCCATCAGGAACAATTGCGATTCAATCAGACAATATGTCAGTAGTCTGGTACATAAACAAACAAGGAGGGACCAAATCCTACCCCCTGTGTCAAGAAGCCATGAGAATTTGGCACTGGGCAATAGCTTCCAACCGCTTTCTTAAAGCAGTGCATATCCTGGGGAGCTCCAACGTGATTGCAGACAGGCTGAGCAGATGCATACTCCTTCCACACGAGAGATCTCTCAATCCGAACTTGATGGCAGAAGTTTTCAGCCGTTGGGGCCAGTCTTGCTGAGATCTCTTTGCTTCCCCTTCAAGCAACAAATTTAGCAGATTCTTCGCCATTTTTCTCTCTGAAGGGGAGTCACAGAGAGATGCTTTGACTCATGATTGGCCCACAGGTCTCCACTATGCTTATCCTCCAATTCCCTTGATACCTCTATTTTTGAAGAACGCAATTTGGTTGAGATGCTAGGTAATCCTCATTGCCCCATTCTGGCCTCAACAAGTGTGGTTTCCCTTCCTCCGGCCTCACCTCTTACAACCTCCATGGATCCTGGACACTCATCAGGACCTCATCTCTCACCCCCAAGGGTTGACTCCCCCACATCTGTCCACTCTCAAGCTGACAGCTTGGTTTCTCCACTTCCGTTAGTTGCCAGGCAAGAAATCCTCTCCTCACCTGTTCGCGATATTATTCTGGCCTCCCATAAGCCATCCACCAGAAAACTCTACAGAGATAAGTGGAAAAGGTTTGGTCTCTGGTCTAAAGAACAGATGTTAGACTCCCTCTCAGCTCCTGTATCTGTTATACTTCAATACCTTGCTGAGATTTTTGAGAAGGGAGCATGAGCTTCTGCTATTCGAGTCCACTTGGCAGCTGTCTTCAATTTTCATAATGGTCTAGAAGGCATTCCACTTATCTCCACCCGCATTTGCAAGACCTTTCTCAAATGCATTTTCCATAGCAGACCTCCAATCAGGCAGCCTGTAGAGACATGGAATCTCTCTCTGGTATCACAGTTTCTCTCTTTACCCCCTTTTGAACCTGCTGCAAAATGCGACCTTAAATTTCTATCATGAAAATCTCTATTTTTGGTGGCGGTCACATCAGCTAAACGGATATCAGAGTTACAAGCCTTATGCATCAAGAGTCCGTATTTAATCTTTCATAAAGACAGAGTATTTTTTCATACTAATTCATCTTTTCTCCCCAAAGTGATTTCTGATTTCTCTGTCAACCAGTCCATTGAGCTCCCAGTGTTTTTCCCAAATTATTCCAATAAAGGAGAATACTGTCTACACTCATTGGATATACATAAATCTTTCTGCAAGTCGGATCAACTGTTCATCTCCTCTGGACCAGAAATGGGATGTGCCATATAAAAATTCACTTTATCAAAATGGCTGAGAGATTGTATTACTTTTTCATACTCAGAGGCAAATGAACCTAAACCTGTCAATATCAAAGCACATTCAATGAGAGCCATAGCAACTTCTGTTGCTTTTCATTCCAGAGCTTCTATGGATGACATTTGTGCAGTAGCCATTTGGGCTAAACCCCATACTTTATTCAACCATTGCAAATTGGACATGTTCTTCCATAAGGGCCACCCAGGTTTTCAAGTAGCTTGGGATTCTGTCCTATCAGTGATGAATGGGAAGAAGATTAACAACATCAGATAAAGAAGTTACGTCTTACCATAACATTCCGTCTGTGTTGTTGATCTTCTTCCATTCATCACATCCCACCCTCCGTCCCCCACCAAAGGCTCCTGGTGGATCTTATGAGTCCTTGTGTTTTCAGGGTTTTTGCGCAGAAATGGCCTCTGGTTTTACTTTTATATGTTGCTTGCAAACACGATCTGAGGTAACTGGGAGAAGGGCATTGTGGGTAGCAGCTTACCTCGAGAGTTTTTTGGTGTACGCTAGCTTTGTACTTGGCCGACTCGGTTCTGAGGGCTCGGAACCGAACCCATCAGTGATAAATGGAAGAAGATCAACAATACAGATGGAATGTTATGGTAAGACATAACTTCTTTGTTCCATGCTGGTGCAGTGGTAACAATTCAGCTTTAAATATTTTTGTTAGTAGAGTTAATAAGCTAATGAAATAGCTACTGTAAGTTATTAACGTGTCCGAATTTGCACCTGGAAATGAGACATCATTCTGCCTATTAGCATGCATTCTGTCTTCTGTCTCTGTCGTTTAATAATATGTCATAGCTAGCCATTCCAGGGCTTTTTGCTGTTTATTATAACCAGTGATATTGGATATTTAGAGGTGTTGCTTACTATCATTGTTGTATTACTTTCTGAAGGAACACCTAAGGGAATGGATGTGATCTCTGCAACTAGAATTGATTTTTTTTCTCCACTGGTATCAATTATAACTAAATCCTGTGTGTGTGGTGGGGGAGACAGTTAAATCTACATCCTATGTTTGTACAATTTGCTGTCTACTACAGTGGTTTGGAAGTTTTATTTTTTTTTATAAAGTCAGAAGATCCCAGTATCACATAGGAAGGAGGTAAATAATTAACAGCTGTTCTTCTCTGGAAAAATTATATAATTGCTGTGGATTACGTAATTGGGATGCAGCCAGTAGGAGCAGTAGTAACCAGTGCCTTAAAATCAAGGTCAAGGTGTACAGGTAGAGGCTGGGGCTATGTTATAGCATGTCAAGTGACTATAACTGTTAACAGTCAACATTTGAGTTCAGTCTGCTTCATTCACAGATTGTCGTAGTATCTACTCAGTATAGTCACTTTATTTGCTGTTTGTACCTCAGATATATCATTGTGATCAGATAAAAAGAATGAGTTCAGTAATATATTTCAGCTTGTTTTATTCAAACACACAAAAGTCCTGCTCAACCTGGTCAGTAATTGTTTAAACACGATCAAGTGACAGCTGGACACTTTATCAGTTTTATCCACAGACTGCCTCTTTGCCTACCAGTTACAGCCATTTTATTGACTATATATACCTCAGATGTCTGATTCCGATCAAATGAATAAATAAATAATATACACAGTAATGTATTTCACCTTTTGCTGTCCGACACATACAGTACAGCCAAATACAACTCCTCACATACACACAGATATATATATATATATATATATATATATATAGACATATATATGTGCCCAGCAATTACAGCCACTTTAATGACTGTGTATACCTCAAATATTTCATTTTAATCAATGAATGAATACATATATAATAGCCATAGTAATATATTTCTACTTGTTGCTATCATATGCATATAGTAAAACTCATTTTAACTCTGTGTGTGCATACTTACACAGACATGCCCACCTGTTACAGCCACTTTATTGATTCTGTACACCTCACATCTGATTGTGATTAGATGAATAAAAATAGATTATGGCCACAGTAACGTATTTTAGGTCACTGCTCTCAGTCACATGCAGGCCACTGCATCCACCTGCACACACAAGCTCTGTGTCTTATTCACTCTCTCTGCGTGAATGTGTGTGTGTCTCTCTCTCTCTCTGTCACACACACACAGACACACACACACACACACACACACATAAAAAACATACAGCCACTTTATTGTCTATGTACACCTCAGATATTTGATTGTGGTCAAATAAATTAATTAATTCATGAATAAAAATAACGAAGAGATCACTAGTTTCAATGATTGGCTAAAATAGCTGGTGTCATATCAGTATGTGCCATTATGTGGTGCGATGTTCAGCAGTCCAGCTTGCTTTGCTAAATATGGCCTGTGCCTCTCATTCCAAGGTGTCCACATACTTTTTAAAGCCCTTGCTGTCCCCTACTGTTTTTTTTTAGGCTGTGTCCAGTCAATGGACATTGCATCACAAATAACATAGTCACAAAATCAAATCAGATTACGGTGGCTGTTCTCAGTGTCAGAAATCTGAAGAGTAAATTGCCTAATCGTGAGGTACTCTTGGTTTTGGAAACCATTGATGTCTGTGTTTAAATGTAAAGAGAGAAGTTCTTCTATACCTAGGTTTTGCGCTTTTCATGTCAACCTTGGTGGAGTCTCCATATTTGTCAAGGAACAAATTACCTGCAGGCAGATCCCTAGGGACCCACAGACTGAGCTCACTAAACTACAGCTCACTCTGAGATTGTTTTAACTAATAGCTTGACACAGAAGACCTTCTTTGTCTTCTGATGACCAAGTAAGATTCCTTAGTGATTTAGAAGGAACTCCATCATTTTTTATGACATTAACTATCCATCAATAAACTGGACACTCATGCCTCCATTATAAGATATTCCCAAAATTCCCGGACTTGATAAATAAAACTCCCTTATACAATTGGTAAACATACTTACTAGAGGACACACCATTCTTTTTTAAACATCTGTATTAACATTGCACATAACATAGCAATAAACATTCAAATATAAAAAGGAAAACAATTACACTAAATTTTGTCCTTTGTGCCCACTTTGCAAATAAGATTTTTATCTTAATTATTTACTCTAATGTTACATAGCTTGCTCAAGTCTTGCCTTCCCCTGAAATATCACACCACCTGAACATTATTATGTATTTATTGTTCCCACAAATTCCTTTCATTTCTGTGTAGTGTACTCCTCTTTGTTTCAGAAGACCCAGCCTCCAGTTCTTTTATCTCCTTTACGGCATTCAATAGTCATGTGACAGTTAGCTCAAGTAAACCACTTCAAGTGACTAAAATGTATTGAGTGTTTTTGTTCTTTTATTTCATGAAGAACTTTATCACAATGAATAAAAATCACAAAAAATTGTCTTTTTGTAACACATCACATGATATAATCAGATGACCACCATTATTTAAAAAATATGTATGTGTGTGTGTGTGTGTATGTAGATATACATACACACACACACACACACACACACACCAGAAAATAAATAAACCAAAGGCCACAGTGCTCAATGAGCAGCACTGTAGAACCCAAGCGTATATCCCAGAAACAACCAGTGCAATTACCACAGCTCCAAGCTTAAAACAAATTTATTCAGTAGATAAGAGAATGAGCGCTTTTGGGCGGCTTCCATCCTTCAGATTCTGCATGCCATAATGGTTGGAAGACTTTTAATTGCATCATAACCAATCACAAGAAAGTAACAGTCTAACCTACCAGTAAAAGCATGTATATCTGTGACTAATTTAAATAAATAATAAATTAGGTTGAATAATCATAATGAGCTAATTAGCAAACTCCCCAACCAAAACCTCACTTAACTTGAATGACAGGTCATATGGTGTTAAGAACAATACCTCACTTAATACCATAAGTGGAACATAGTGACCAACCAACTATATAGGTTAATGAACATCATTATTCAAATATCCAAATCATGAAGATCTGAATTAAATGCAACTGAACGTTAAGCATTAAAACAAATGCAGAGTTCACTATGTAATACTAATATGTCTCTATGAAAGACTGAAGTCAAATGTATCATTTTAAAATAAAAATAGCCCAAAAAAAATTACACTCATTATTCCTATTAAAACCCATATCTGAAAATAATTAAAACAACTCTGCAGTCATTTACGCTAATCCATCTAAGATAATAATGTAATCTTAATAGTAAAGTGACTGACCTCCATAGAATCATTGAAAACCAATACATGTACAAATTGCACCACATTATACCTGCAAGTCTATGGCCACAACTTGCATTTGTTCCACAGTGTCTTTGGGAAATTTTAATCATTCTCATGTATCTTGGTGATAGATGGCTATGAATAGTTACAGACCAATCACTAAGCTAATGTGCATCAGAAGAACAATAGTAAAGAGTCACCCTGAAACTACTTGAGTAATTCATGCTATGTATAAAAATCTGTTGCGCTATCAGTACATAAAATTGTATATTTGTATACCATAAAAACAGTGACAAGATATCTGCCAGTCTAACAAGCACATGCAAAATTGTCTTATGCTTGAAGCTGTGGTGATCGCACTGGTTGTTTCTGGAAGATATATATATATTGTTTCATTAATCAAATAAAAAATAATGATAAAAAATACTAAAAATAGTTACCACCATTGTGTGGCTTTTAGTAAATATTTAACATTAAGAACATCATTCAGACCTGGTAATGTATCTTCTCTCAATAATACTTGCCCTCTCACTTCTTTATTCTCCAATTCTATGTTTACATCTTCATTAAAATTCCTAAACATAAGATCTACAACAATAAAGGGAAATTTGCTAAAATTAGTACATCTTAGGAAGTGTTGTGTAGTATGAGCCTTAACTATGTAGCTCTAAAGCATCCCTTCAGGTCTGGTAATCCTAAAACACTTTGATGGGGAGAAAACTTATCACATCAATTCTAGTATGGTCCTTAGATTCTAATCTTATTGATAAAAATATGCCTGACCTGCGGGCAGTACTAAGAAAAATACAAACAAGTTCACTGCTTGCATCGTATTAGCTATATCAGTCATCAAGAGCTTCCAACTTCTCACTTTTCATATTAGCTTTTGTTTAGTCTCTTCCACATATCCTTAGCTGCAGTAAAATAATCCGTTATAATTCAAACCTTTAAACACTTCATGTTATGTGTGTTGCTGAACCAGTGTATGTATGGGAACATAGTTTATTATTTATTGCCTTTGTAGTATCCTCATGTAGTTTGTAATTTGAAAAAAAAAAATGAATTGACAGCTAAGCAAATTCTGTGTCATATTCTACAACACTAAAGTGTCATTTTCTGGATCTATCAAATACGAAATAATATTGTCTGTAAATAAGGCTAAGTTTCTTGAGTGTCATACCAGTTATAATCTTGAAAAATCCCATTTGTCTGTAAAGAGCCCTCCCACCTTGAGTCTTGCCTGTAACCCTTCATCTATCTTCCCAAATAATCCCATTATTCTATAAGGGGACACAAATGTTGTCATTGCTGAGAAAATCACAGCTAACTCTATCAAATGCCTTCTCTGCATCAAGACCCACCAATAATCGTGTCTTTTTGCAGTCCGCTTCCCATTGGGTCATTATCTTTTTGTTAATGTTGTCAGTTTGTCTATCCTCTGCAAAACCACATTGATCTATATCAGTCAGTTTGAACACATCATCCATTCTTTTGTCTAGTATAGACATAAGTGCTGTATAATCATGGTTCAAAATTGAATGCGATCTATATAAAGTTGGATTTGTACACAAAGCTGCTAGGTATAGAAATTGACAACAATTTGAAGTTTGATATACATATTGCCCAAACCATTAAAAAAGTCTACAAGAAACTTGGTCTCCTCTACAGTAACAATCAATTCCTAACCAATAATAAAAAATCCCCTATTGCCCGAACACAACTCCTATCTACTCTGTTATATGCCTCCCCAGTATTTATAAACCACTGTAAAACCGACCTTGCCAAACTTGAATCTTGCTACAGTGAGATAGCCAAATTTGCAACTGGTGCTTCATACAGATCCCATCACTGCACATCATTAGAAAACTAAACTGGCTTGAACTTCCTCAACTGCTATACTTTAATCAACTTACCTTCGCTTACAAAATCCTCCATCACCCCGATAAAACTCCTGCTCCCCATAACCACTTACAGTGATACAACTCCCCTAGATACGTCCGCTCTTCCACCAAATCCCTCCTACAGGTCTCTAAAGCCAAAAACGCAGCTGGTGAATCACTATTTTCACATTACATTTTCAAATTATGGAATAAACTCCCAATCTAACTTACTTCCAACTGCTCAATCCCACAATTCAGAAAGCTACTAAAAATACATTTTTCAGACTCCTGGCTCTGTCCCTGTAACCCTGGAGGATAGCCCAATTTCCCTGTCTCAGAAGCTAGCAACCCCTCATGAATGCCTTCGCTTTGCCTCAGAAGCTGGAACTTCCTTCTCTGTTATATTCCAGTAGAACTATCTCTCCTGTGATATGATTTATATATTTTTTCTATCAGCAACTGGCTTGTTTATGTCACAGATCTAAATCATATTAAATTACAGTAACCACACAGTATTCCAGAATATGTACTTGTAATCCATGACATTGTTGCAGACTACTATTACTTCTTCATGTAATGCATTCTTTCTCTCTCTCTTGTATTGCCTTGTACTCTTTTGGATTATTTTTGTATTGCTTTCTATTCTTTTGGATTATTTTTGTATTATGTCTTATTGTTGTACATTGTTGTATGATTTAACAAGTAAAAGTGGAGCTTTTCTTCCTGGGCCTCCACTGAAAAAGGACCTGTATCCCTTTGGACTTTCCCAGTAAACAAATGTAAAATAAATAAAATAATACATGAAGGGCTGTTGCCCTCTTTCAGTAGTACAGCTACCGCAGCTTTTTTCCAAGATGCTGGTACTGACCTTTCTTTTAAAATATTGTTAAACAAAACCTTCCTGATCTTTATCAAATTTTCCCTCCTTACTTCCAAATTTCCACAGGAATACAATCTGTTTCTGGAGGCTTCATTTTTATCTCATCCTTTCCCATCTTAGCTATTAACTCTTGAGCCTCATTTTCCTCCAGCTTTGACTTGATCAAGTCTTCCATGTTGCCATTTGTATCTTTTTTAGCCCCTCCCCTCACCCATTCCCATGCTCTGTACATATTTACATAGAATTTCTGAAGTGTCTGTAATACCTCTATAGGGTCTCTGGTTATTTTTCTAGCAACACTCACTTGTGTTTTCTGTTACCTAAGTCATTATGCTAGTATCTTTTTTGCTACAGGGTTGTTATCAAAAATACTTGGTTAACAGTGACCTTTCTAAACTCATGCATGTTATTTAAATATTTCCTTATTTTTCCTTTAGTACTCAACAGATGCTGTTCTTGTTCCATAAGATTCCCTTTCATCTGCAGTGTTTAACATTTATTTCCTCTAAAAAAGTCTTATTACTTATTTCCAATATATCGCTCTCTTTCGTTTCTGCCATATCCCACTCCTCAACCATCCCTTTTGTAAAAGTTTGTACATTTCTGTAACAGCTCTTGAGATTAATTTTCACTACCCATTCCACAAATTTGTCTTTTTTTTAATAGCGAAGCAGGAAAATGACAGTGTCTCAGTTTACTTGATTGGTCTACATCTTTATCTTAGTTAGATGTGTTCCAAAACTGTCAGTTAAATACCCATGCTGTTGTGAAATATAGTTTCTGTCCAGTTTAGCCCAGTTATTGTATTTGGGAATATGTAAATTCTGTCTGGGTTCCTGATAGTGATTGCACCTCTTCCATTCTAAATATTTTTATATATTTCTTCATACATCTACCCTCTTTTATTACATTTTACCTCCGAGGTTCCCTTGATACATTTTCATTGCATATCTGAATATAGTCCCCTCCTATGTATAATACTCCTTGTTGGAAGCTAATTACTTGTCCAGTAATTTTCTTAAGCTCCTTAATAGTTTTAGGTGGAATATGAATGCATGCCATTGTAGTCCATCTTCCCTGCCAGTGACAGCACATTGCCACAAATCTTTTTCTTCTCGTTCTTCTTGTCTATCACTATTGGAGCCCCTCTTGCAATCAGTGTTATTACCCCTTTTCCTTTGTCCCTCATATTCTGCTGGGTAACCATTCTTGAATCCTTTCTTTGCCAAATTCACTTGCTCATTTCTGTCTAAATTTGTCTCCTGTAACATTATTTTTACTCCGTACTGAATGTAATTCAGTGCTCTTTGCTTTTTATCTACAACAGCAGGTAATGATGGTCTTCACTGCTGCAGTAGCTTATGGGCGCATCTTGCCTGATATACAGCAACCAGCCAGCTTCCAAAAGCTTTCTTGCCTAACCATACTGTCATTCTGGCTGCATTTAGGCGAGGCCCTTTGGAAGGGAAATGTGCGTCGTTCACGTTCCATGATATCTCCAATAATGCAGTCATTTTGATAAGATATGACTACTTTTAATATATTCTCCATGACTGTTTTATTGAATGTACAGTTCCACCTTCCAAATTGCACACTACATCAGTGTTTGGCAGACTGAATGTAGAGTTGTGTAGGTTGCACTTACCTCTATCAGCAGATGCTTATATTCTTCACTGCTACAGTAGCGTGTGGTGTATCGTGATAGAGATACAGCAACCATCTTGCTTCCAAAAGCTTCCAAAGACATGCAGATTTTGGTGATTTGAAAGATGAGTTAAGGACAGGCTTGTGTGTGATGTTAATAATGCAGTGAGAACGTTGAGCAAAGCTATAGAGATTTGTCAAATCCATGAGCTCACAAAAAGACACACGAGTAGGCTTGCAAGTGATAAGGGCATGGTTTCAGCAGGCTCTAGAGCAAGCTTAGACAGCATGCAGCACGTGGCAAGCAGAAACAGGCCTAAGCACATGGCAGCTGCAACCCTTGCGGGTTTCCCAGGGAAATCCCATAATTTTCTAGCAAGTTCCAAGACTAGGTCAGCAAAACGGACATGCTCAGTGCAGTATAAGGGTGAGTCAGCAAAACCCAAGTCAAGTCTTATTGTTAACTGTCATAATTGTGCTAATCATGAGTCTAAAAGAGAGAAGTGCTTAGCGTTTCGTCAGCAATGCCACAAGTATAAAAAATGGAACCACTTTCAAAGGCTTTGTAAATCAAGCAAGCCTCATTCAGTTATTAAGAAAGGTCACTCAAAAAAGCAAGTTGTTGATGTTGAAAGCTGCAACCCTAGTCTCTGTGTAGATGATGTGGCAGTGGTCGGTGAAAAGGTTAATGCAGTAGATGTGTTGGCAAAGAATGAAGTATTTTGTAGTGTCCTGATCAATGGTAAGCCCACAGAGCTCAAAGTAGACACTGGTTCAAAGTGTAATGTTATGTCAGCAAAAACATTTGCTTGAGCGAGAGCTGGTGAGCAACTTAATTTTTGCGAAACTTGCTGCTTATGGAGGTGAAGAGATTCAAACAGAAGGATCAATAGTGTTTTCATGCTGTTCGGCTGGGAACAGTTACAGCTTGCAATTTTATGTAGTCAGAAGACCTGTTCATTCATTGTTATGTCAGTGTACATATGGGTGTGAATAACCTGCGACATACCTCCCTGGACTACATGAAAAGAGACATGGAAGAACTCGCGGATTATGTAGCCCAGGCGGGTACAGCCCTAGCCTTGAGCAGCATCCTACCATCACCCACAATGATACCACAGTATCAACAGAAAATGATTGATTTCAACAATTGGCTAAGTTTCTGGTGTCAGTCTAAGGGGATCCAGTATCTGTCTGCCTGGAATGACATGATTGACAGACCTTGATGCTTTGCCAGATATGGCCTGCTTCTGTCACCCTTGGGCTTCCGGATACTGGCCCATGCTTTTGCCACCCCTATAGTGCCTTTTTTAGGTGGTGTTCAAAAGACCAAATTACCACAGTAACAGCTACAAATAAATGCAATCTGAACACTAGAAGTCTAAATGTCAAAATGCACTCACTCGAAGCACTCCTTAAAATGGGGAACATTGACATTTGTACTGTAACAGAGACCTGGTTCAAGGCAGCAGAAAGCACCCCTGCACTACCAGGCTATAAACTCATTCCATACCTTTTGGCCACAGAACTTGGACCAAAGCTGCAAAGGTGGTGGTGTTCCACATTCATAAAGGATATACACATCTCCAGAGTAGTAGCCCAGCATAATGCATCAGAGGTACTTCAGGTGCAGCTAACATTGGGTAAGACAGCGATTCAGGTCGTAGCCTGTTATAGGTCCCCAACCATGTCCCAAGACACTCACTCCACATTCCTAAACACCCTGGAAAATATTAGGGTCCAACTTAACACATTCATACTGGGCAACTTCAACTACCCCTCCATTAACTGGGAAAACTGCTCATGTACCACACTTGCTCAACGTTTCCTGGAATTCATTAATTCAAATGCCCTGGACCAGCTCGTTCGTACCCCCACTAGAGGTAGCAACATGCTTGACCTGGTTATTACGAACATGGGCGACCGTTGCTGTACATCAATAGTCAACTCCTCCCTGGTTAGATCCGACCACAAACTAATCACCTTGGAACTCCACATCCCTCCTACCCCCCCCCCCTCCCACAAAGGTAATCACCATGAAAAACTTCTCCAAAGCTAACTTTGGTCTCCTAAGAACAGAGGTGGCTAACTTCACGGCACCCATGCAAATGGAGAATAGTTGCATGACTCCCAAATCATACACCAATGCACTCTACGAACACATACACAAATACATGGATGTCTCCATACCCAATAGAACCAAGACACTCTCCTCCAAAAAAAGGAAGCCAATCTGGTGGTCCCCTGCCATAAACAAACTCTACAACAGGAGGAAACTGATGCAGAATAAGGTGAAGTCTCCAGATGGGAAAAAACTCCCATATCAGCCTCAAAAAAAAGTTGAGATCCCTCATCAAATCCTCTAAAGCTAGGTATGAAAACAGAATTGCAGCAGATTGTAAAGACAATCACAAGTCCTTCTATAGTTATGTAAAGAACCGCCATCGCAATACCCAGATTTGCTGTGAGCTACTGCACAATGGTACCTCCTATACCGAGCCAAAAGATGTTGCCAGTATACTGGCCGACAGATTCAGTGCCAACTTTACCCCCCCCAGGACCAATCACAATACCAGAAGATTGCCAGGCACCCAGTATTACTGCTGCACAGGTTAAAACAGCACTGTCCAAGGCCCAGGAATACAGCTTCTATGGGACTTGACAATATCCCTGGTTGTGTTCTACAGAGTGAACTGGCACCTCACCTGTGCTCTCTATTCAATCACAGCCTCACCTCAGGCTTTGTCCCTACCGAATGGGTCACTGCTTTAGTTATCCATCTCCACAAAGGAGAAGTGACTACAGACCCTGGGAACTATTGCCCCATTAGCCTGACAAGTGTGATATACAAAGCTGTGGAATGCATCATCATGGACCTAATAAACAAAGATATTGGGAATGTTCAAACTCTGGATCCCTCATAGTTTGGTTTGATGAAAGGTAGATCATGCCCGCTCAACTTGGTCGACTTCTTTGAGTCGGTCACCAGACCTGTGGATGAAGGCAAGGTGGTTCATACAGCCTACCTTAATCTGGCCAAGGCTTTTGATGCCATTCCCTACTCAGCAATCAGAAAAACTCACTAAGCTAGGCATCAACCCTATATCACTAGGTGGGTTGTAAACTGGCTCACTGATAGAACCCACAGTGTGAAAGTAGCTGACGCCAAATCAGACTGCCAACTAGTCACGAGTGGAGTCCCACAGGGATCAGTCCTGCATCCCCTCCTGTTTGGTATCTACTTCTCAGAAGTCCAGTCCAACACGAAGGGACTCTGGCTGACAAAGTTCACAGACAGTTGCAAGTTGGGAGCCATTATTAACTCCCCAAGTGATATTGACATCCTACAGAAAGGCCTCACTGAGACCAACGACTTGTGTCAGAACTATGGCCTTAAGCTCCATGCCAAAAAATGTGTCATCATCCATTTTGGGAAAACCCCAGTTCCCATGAACTACCACATGTATGGTTGTCCACTGAACACAGATGGCCTTGTAAGAGATCTGGGAATACAGGTTGACAGCAACCTCTCTTTTGACCACAACACTGCCACTGTGGTCAGAAAGACCTTCTATGTGGCACATCTCATTACTAAGGGTTTTGCATCCAGGAAGAAAGAGGTCATTGTCTCCCACTACTCTTCCCTCATTAGGCCAATCATCAAGTACAATGCCCCATTTGACATGTACCTCACTAGACACCTGCAACAACTGGAGAGGCTGCAAATGTACCTCACAAAGAGGATCCTAGGCCTGAAACACTTGCCCTATATGGACAGACTCAGAAAACTCCAACTATTCTCTGTCTCATATCACCTACTTAGAGGCAAGCTCTGCTTGACTTACAAAGCTCTGTTTGAAATGCTGCATATAAATAAATCCCAATCCCTCCGCACCACACGCTCCAGAGACCTCAGCCTCATTACCATAATCAACAGAACATGCTGGAGGAACAGGTTCATAACCCAGAGACTGGCCATGCTATGGAATAGACTTCTCATACATGTCAAACAGAGCACTTCACTAGCCCTCTTCAAGAGAAATCTTGATGAGCGGATGGGAAATCGAAAATTCACCCTGGGGATCACTCCAGTGGCTCTACTCGACAGAGGCACTGGAAACTAAGGTCAGGTGGCATGATGCCAGAGTAATCCTATGGGCTAAGCTTGTAAAGGCTGCAGGGCCATTAGCCTAGTACACATCTATGAACCTATTGGGTCTCAGAGACTGTTTAAGAATGAAACTGCATTCTTTTACCAAGGAAGTCCATCATGTAAGCACATGTCCCAGTTCCAGCTTCAGTGATGCTATTTTCTCGGAGTATGCTGATGTTTTCAATGACAAGCTAGCCAAACTTCCAGTTGTGTACTCCAAGAAAGTTGACCCAGAAGTCAGTCCAGTGGTTAAAATAGCTATGCAGGACAAAGTCAAGGTCCAGTTAGACAAGATGGTGCAGCAAGGTGTGATTTGTCCAGTCACACAACCAACTGAGTGGTTGTCTTACATGATAGCTGCTCATAAAAAAAATCAGATGAAATCAGAATATGCATTGACCCAAGAGACTTGAACAAGGTATTAAAGAGCCCTCACCATTCTATGCGTACATTCAAGGAGATTGCCACCCTCGTGCCAAATGCCAGTGTTTTTTTTCTGTCTTGGATGCAAAGAGTTCATTTTGGCAACTGATGCTTGATTGCAAATCTTCACTACTGACTGCATTCAGTACCCAATTTGGTAGATACAGATTCCTCAGAATGCCTTTTGGAATAAATTCTGCCAGTGAAGTCTTTCAGCATGCAATGGGGCAACTTTTTTCAGCCTATCAGTGTGCTATAATAATGGATGATTTACTGGTTGGAGGCAATAGTGAAGAAGAACATGACAGAAACCTCAGGAAAGTTCTGGACAGAGCGCGTGAAGTGAATTTACAATCAATCCCCTGACATGTAAATTCAGACTACCAGAAGTTACTTATCTGGGACATTTATGTACCAGTACAGGCTTACGACCAGACCTTTCCAGACAAGCAGCCATTCCTGAGATGCCAGCTCCAGACAGTGTCCAAGCCCTACAGCGTTTTCTTGGTATGGTTAACTGTTTAGGCAATTTCTTCCCTGATTTTAGTGAGTTATCAGTGCCTTTAAGAGAGCTGACATGGAAAAATATTGCCCGGTCATGGTTGGAACAACACCAGAGAGCATTTGATAACCTCAAACAGCAAATTGCCAACCTTCCTACATTAAGATACTATGATGTTCACAAACCAGTAGTTCTTTCCTGTGATGCCTCAAAGTTCGGTCTTGGTGCAGTTATTCTCCAAGAGGGCAGAGCTGTTGCTTATGCATCTAGAACTCTTACCCAAACTGAGATGCAGTATGCTTAAATTTAGAAGTAACTTTTGGCAATTGTGTTTGCATGTTCAAAGTTCTGATTGTATTTATGGCTGAGCTATCCAAATCGAAACTGATCATCAACCTCTAGTCACAATTTTAAAGAAGCTCATGCATTCAGCTCCACCAAGACTGCAAAGAATGATGCTTAGATTACAAAAATACAATTTCAAAATGGTCTATACAAAAGGCAAATTATCTGGCTGATACCTTATCCAGATTGCCCAGAAATACCACAGGACAGCTTGATGCAGAGAATTTTGACTTTGATGTCATGGAAGTGCATAATTTTTCTACCAAGAGACTTGATGAGCTGAGGGATCATACAAAGACTGATCCAGTTTTGCAAAAGCTTAACCAACTTCATCAGTGTTGGATGGCCATCAAAGCAATCCTGTGTACCACCAGAAGTGCAACCTTATTTTCCATACAGAGATGAGATGCTGATGGAAGATGGTATAATTTTCAAAGGTCCCAAAGTTATTGTATCTACTTCTTTACAACATGAATACATTCAGATTTTGCATCGTGGCCACCAAGGTTCAAATTCTACCAAAAGAAGGATGAGAGGACTAGTATTTTGGCTTTCTCTGTCGAAAGACATTGATAAAGTGCTTTCATCTTGTTCAGTATGCAATAGTACTAAACCTCATTTGCAGAAAGAGCCACTTCAGCTAAGCCAGATTCCTGAACTACCTTTGTCAACAGTAGCCACTGGCATATTTAAGTGGAACAATTAGCATTACTTAGCGTTGGTAGACATATTCGAACTGGTTTGAGATCGATTTGCTACCTAACCTAACATCTAGTGCTGTTATTACTAAGATGAAACATCATTTCTCAGTCCATGGTAGTCCACACAAAGTTATTTCTGACAATGGTACCCAGTTTACCAGTCAGTTGTTTCAGAGATTTGCAAAAGAGTGGGACTTTATCCATGTTACTAGTAGTCTGGAATACCCACATTCAAATGCCTTGCTGAACTTGCAGTACAGAATGCAAAGCAGTTAGTAGAGAGGTCAAAGCATGACAATACAGATATCTTCTTGAATTTACCTAATCTCAGAAGTATACCTCGTAAGAACCTACTTGGCTCCCCTGCTCAGAGACTTCTATCTAGGCAAACCAAAACAACCTTGCCTATCAGTTCTTGTTTGTTGGTGCTTGATGCTAAAAGCACCAGAGCAATCAAAGCCCAGCTTTTTAAGAAGCGTTCTTTTCAGAAGTCCAGTTATGATGAAACAAGCAGATTTCTTTGTCCGTTAAAAGGAGGAGACAGTGAGGATGCAAGTGGCAAAAGGCTTTAATCGAATTAGTAAATTGTGAGGTATATGTGCCACGCCAAGAACATACTTAATGGAATCTGAGGGTGTAGAGTACAGGAGAAACTGCAGGCATCTTCTTCCTGTGTCAGAAACGATATTGCAGCATTGTAACTGTGATACAGACTCTAGATCTCAGAGCAACCGTGACAATGTTCATACCAAAGAACATGTCTCAGTATCCATTCCTGTTCCTGATGATGTCCCAGTTGTCCCCAAAGTTGAACTTTCCTTGAAGACAGTTCCCATTGCTAGATCCCATTCTAGCTTTTGTGTTACATGATCAGGTCATATTTCTAGACCTAGTGTAAAATACACAGCAACCTGGACATGATTGTTTTGTGTGTCTGATTTTGTATGATTGCATGTCAAAGAATTGGTTTTGTATAATTGCATGTCAGAAGATCATTTCTGTATAATTGCATGTCATTGAATATTGTCATTTGATGTATGATTTATTTCTCAAAGAGGGAGGATGTAGAACAGAGCATGTGTTGTATCTTTAAGAAGCATTTCTAGATGTAGGCATGTGCATATAAACAGTGAGCACGTGCAGACAGCGGTGCCATTTTGAGAGAACAGCCCGAGCGTTAACATGTAGGAGTGTGGTAGTCATTCTGTTTATAAGTTTATTAAGGTTTGTTACAAAATCGCATTCCTGATATGTTTGTGTAGTAAAGCTGCTTGAACTGAACCCACAACTGTTCGTCTGTTTTATCCTGACACAAGTGACACATGGGAAGACTTGGAAATAAGTAAGAAAAAAACTTTAATGATGAGATATAAAAATTATAAAAGAATAAAGGAATGTACTTTTTTTGTGGAGATTGTCCATAGGTAAATTACCAGTAAAAGCAAATATGGCATACAAAAGTAAACAGGATAGAATATGTAATAAATGTAAAGATTTTGAAACTACAGAAGATGTTTTTTTTAAAATGTGAAAGAATTCAAGTGTTGTGGAAAGAAGTATGTAAACATGATTTGTTTAAGATTATTTGAAATTTGAAATATTAAATGTGGTCATGATAGAATATGGTAATTATGAAGCGACGTCTCAAAAGAAGGCAAAGAAAATGGACAGTTATCTTTTATGTAACATGGACAATATAGAACAAGAGACTTAATGAGATTGCATATGATGGAAAATGGACATTAACAAAAATATTGGAGAAAATATGGGTTTGGGTAAAAGGGATCTAATAGATGTTTTAAACATTGTTGTAATAACTTTGTATATGTAACCATAGAGCTTTTGTCCCTGGGCCACTACTGACAAGGGCTTTAAATGCCAGTCAGAATTTCCTGGTAATCAAATGTAAATACATAAATCAATCAGACATTGTCTAATTTCACTCACAGTATCTTCTCTTACCTTTCCTGCCCTGGAGATTATTATAAACAGTAGATAATGAGGTCTGTTCTGCAGAGCTCTGAAACCTATTTCTTACAGAAAAGCATAGCAAATCAATGAAGGTGGCAACCCTACTGAAACCTGTACTTAAGTAAGCAAGACTTGTTGCTGTGATGCCCACTACTATAGGCTACTGATTTCAAGCTATAAAAAGGACAAGAGACATATACCCATTAATTCTCAGTCAAGTGTCTTACTTGACAGGTCATTCAAATCTTTTTAGAGTATAATTTTAGAAGGCTGCAGAAATATGCAATCAAAATAAATATAATAAATCCTTAAAAATGTGGATTTGTGAAAAGAGTTTTGAGACACATTCCAATATTTCTGCTTGATCATGTTTTACTAAACATGTCAGGATTAGGGGAACAGAATAATACTTTTCACTGGCATTTGGCTGTGTAACTAGAACTGTACTACAGTGGGCCATGGCCAGTTATGATGGTCCTCATAGTTTTTGTGTGTGTGTCTGTGTATGTTTGAATACTGATATAGATACCAGTTAACAAAAGCCAACCACTGCAAATCATATGCAGTTGATAAAATTTCACTGACTTCCAAATGTAACAAAACAAATTAGAAAACAAAACGAAAATGATTTTTTGCACACCATGGAAATTAACTACTTCCCCAGTCCCACTGTCTGGCAGTCTTACACCAAAATCACATGCATGCACTCTGCTGTTAGCACACCAACACGCACACAATTCAGCACCATGTCTCTCAAGCACATACGCAAACTAAGAAACACATGCATGCAGAAACAAAAAAAAACATTTCCAAATGCAGCAAATATAGCACACATTTCACTACTTCTCCCACCTCAACATCAGCAACATGGAAATTGATTAAAAGCGTCCTGTCTTGACTAAAACCTACTTTGACAAATAGCCATGCAACTATAAACTTATGGATTGTTGTTTATTGATGTATGTAAGTGAATGTGCACAGTACTGATGAACTGTGTGACACCACCCCTGCACTAGCCCAGTAATCAAGGAGCCTCAATCCTCACCACTAGCACCAGTGAGGGATGTACAGATTGGGAAGATGACAAGAACACACACAGTAAAATAAAATTTCCATTAAGAGCACACAGAGATCACCATCAGTCTGGGCTGGTATCTTTCTCTTTCTCCAGATCCCCAGTAAGACTCCCCACTGGCACAGCTATAGGGTTAAGATCTCAGCCGAGTGGCCAAGCTAAGACCTCCAGCACCCTCTCTGTCCAACCAGTGCTTCATGTCCCTGCCCAAGTAGCTGACACATACACTTTGAGATATGATTTATATACATACCCACAGACACTCCTGGGGAAGGCTGGCACAGGTTTACTAGCTGTGCCCCCTTCTGCCCAGACTATAAGGTAGTTATCACTGCTACCAGTCAGCTCTTTATCAGCTACTCTAAGGCCATTACCAGAGGGTGCCCAATCTTACTGTGTAATGTTACTGTTAATCCAAATGGTAAGTGCTACCAAGGCCAAGGCTGTTTAGGAGTGACCTATACAGTGTCACCAGATACATATGCAAGTACTCTAAGAGCTAAACTATCACTAAACAAACCAGCCGCAATTAAAAGGTTTAAATATATTTAATAATAAATAATAAAAGAACAAGACAGTATTCAATAACTCAGCACAGTGACTACAGAGTTCAGAATCAATCACAGAAAATATTTTAAAACAACATTGCAGGACAGTCTCACATGCATACAGAAAACATCTAAACTAATCTTTGCTATATTTCTATCTATATCTGAGAGAGATTAATGTACCCTGGTTACTTACTGTTAGCAAGGCAGGTACTAATGAGAGGATGTTTCCAGGTCCAAAGATATATAAAAAATGCATAGTCTCTGAAAGAGTTCCCAAATTGATATCAAAACATTACTGCCGGGTCAGCTGGATGGCATCACTCTGTGTAATCTGCCTTCAGTTCTCAGACTAAACAGATACTTAGAATTTAGCACCTCTGTGTCAAAATACTTATCTCTCAGATGTACAGATGCTAGGAAGTCACAGAACAGTAAAAACACTTTACATTTGAAACCTAGTAATTGTTTCTGTTTCAAGACAATAGGAAAAACATCTAGCTCTAGACATCCTGCCTCCTTGCATTAATTAACCTTTATAGCACAATAGTAAACAATTTCAATGTATTTTCTTAAAGTTTTGCAAGTTAACTCTGTATGTTCCAACTTCTACTATTAATATAGTTTATATACATTTATATTCTTTCCAGTAGGTTACACTGTGGTTACATTTTTGAAGCTTGGTACATAACATAAAGTTCAATACACACTTCTGCACCAGTAGTTTAATATAGACACAACATATATTTCTCTTACATTTGTAAGACAAGCATATGAATCATATTACTGTTCACAAATGACATATGATTATTTACAAAATTCCAGATAGCTGGGCTGGCAGTGTCACAAACGGTAACTGTTGACATCTGCCTTTCTAAGAGAAAAAAAAATGCTTATTTTAAATGTACAGTAACTTTGACACCTAATTGGCCTAGCTGGTCACAGCATGTTCAGCATGTTACCAAAAAGCAGGAATACTAAGTGGTACTAAAAAGGGTGTTTATAACCCACCCTGTCAAAACCGTGTGTGTGTGTGTGTGTGTGTGTGTTCACTCACACGCGAATGAATGGCTATAAATGCTAAGTAGTTTTACCCAGCATACAGTTATTGGTAATGTAGCATTTAAAGGCAGTCGGATGAGTGTGACGTGAGTGAATGCCTGGGAAGCCAATAACCGTAACCTGTCTTCAGCTGTTGACTATGGAGTTTGACTGTGGCTGGTGCTGGATGTAATTCAAGGCAGCAATGTTTGTCACGTGCTGTTAAAGCTGAGAACCATGTGCATATTGTCATTGCTATTTTTGCAGGTCATCTGTGGTGTATTTACTGATATTAGTGATATGGATTTAAAGATCACATTGTGATACTCCCTCCACAATAATGTTCTGCAAGATTATAGTACCTCTAAATAGGTTGTACTTGGTTGGGGTCCTTAGGTCTTCAAAACACTTAGCAAAACTGATTCAGAGAATCCTGCTACTGTTGTGTGTGTCTTAAGATGTTATTAGGTTCCGTATCTCACAGATTTGAAATGATAGTAGATTGCTACTTAGACTTATTTGTAATCCAGATTTGTTGCTTTTAGTGAAGGGTGTTTTTTAGTGCATATGCTGTATATAACTAGCTTCCTCCTGTCAGCCCAGTGAGAATTAAGCAACAAGTATCAAGTTTTTAATTTGATACAATTTAAATTTTATGTATGACACACCAGGTATTTTAGTTCAATTGTCCTTTTTTATTCATGACCTTATACTCTGTGATCAATAAACTAAAATACATGTTGCAAGTTTTGATATGATGTGGAAGACTCCCTTTTCCTTGATTTTATCTGTCTACATTGTAAGTAGTGTGCCACTCTGTGATGTACTTTCTTTAATCTGTATATTGTATTATTTTGTATTCCTTTTATTCATCTATAATGTTTATTGCTGAAGATGTTTCATGCTATCACCATACTTACATGTGAGTTGAAGGAAGTAAAATAAATGAGCTGACCCGTTGACCTTCAGCTTGCCTCTTGAGCTGCTAGCACAGATATATTACATTCATTACATGGTTCCTGTGGTCTGTTGTCCTGGGTATTGGGACACAGTTCATATATTTGCTTTAAAAAGTTACTGAAGCAGTTGAGATATGGTCCTGAGACTGTCTGTGCTGCCCTGTGGTTCCTCACACTGTCCCACATGGACTTGCTGCCTGAAGAACAGTCTTCTCAAAAGATGATGGCCACCATGACAATTTGAATTACTCCCATTTGTGAGTACATGAAGAAATACGGGATGGTCAGGATATTGCTCGACAGTCAAGAATTATATTGCATAATTAAGTAACATTTTTTTGTCCCAGCTCTCATTGCATACAGGAAATAAAGCTCTGACTACACACCATATGACTTCTGTTTGACTAGTGGCACAAGCCCTGTAGATACCAAGTAGGGGAAGAATGGGAGTGAGTCTAATAACAACTTACCTGTCCTGAGGGTAGTTTATTGGTTTTGTTTGGTGTATTGGCAACACCTGCAGGACTACAATTTTACCACTTGCAAGATGTCTTGTGTATACCCATCATGCCTAGTAGTGCACATGCACTTCCTGGAAGCAGCTGTTGTATATCACACAGTCCATTGCAGAGGGGGTTTGGAAAGCCTGCAGGATCTGTTAGCCTGGCCCACTTCCTAGTCCATGACTCTCAGCTTTGTGGGGGGAATTGTGGACCAGCGAGGTCTTACCTGAACCAGTGCAGCTCAACTTTCACCTCAAAGTAGCAATACATTGACCAGTTCAAGTTCACTGCAGGAAGGTGGAACCCTTGGACTAATCCTGTAGTCCTAATTAAAAAATAATAGAGAAATATGATTTACTTATCTTTTTTTTTTTTTACAGAGATTATAATTAAAGCAGTGGCAAATGTCCTGTTTATTGTGGAAGTGGAAGCTTAATGATATTGAAAAGAGTTGAACTAGCAGAAGAACCCTGTGGTCAACTTAGGACTGTGGAAGTGTAATGCTAATAAGTTATTGATATTTTGTCATGGTACTAATGCTGAAAATTATATATTTTTACAGAATCTAGACAGCATGCTGAAATGGAAGATTTTATTGTGACAATCAAGCCAAAAGAAATACGGACTTTCTTTGCATATTTTGATATGCAGTGACAACCTACAGTCTTATAAGGAAAACACCAAACATATTGCTTGGATTCAGTTGTAATGATATACCCGCAATTTCATTTTTCAGATATCTTTTTTTTCATGTGTAAGACAGTACTGGGTTTACTTTTATCTTTCAATGTCATATGTATTGTCTGCTGCCACTATTCTGTGTGTACAAAAAGTAATAGTGCTTAAGATTTAGTATTTAGAGCACTGATGTTGCACTTAACATCGACAATGCACAGCAGATTGATTACTGACCTCTGGTCTGTCCTGAAAGGATAAAAGTAAGCAATGAGTGTTTTCCTGTCATGACATGTGGAATAAAACAAGCAAGGTTAACTCACCAGTAAAACAGTTTCCCATTCAAGCATGCAGATCTGTAATTCATTTCTGGTATTGTTTTCCATAGGCATTTTTGATCCACAGTGCAACCATTTTGCCAAGAGCAGTGTTTGTGTGAATAAAGAAAAATGATATTTGCAGTCTGTCCCTTCAACTTGGAATTGAGAAAACTACAATCATAATTTTTAAGTCTAATCTGTATAATTAAAAACTCAATTGCAAATGTCATTGTTCAACTGCATTTATTTTCTTGCATTTTTAGCTATGAAAAATGACATGCTGATAAAGCCTTATTTTTTTTAATTCACAGTAAACAAAGTTTACTCATGATATGCATCATTAGTAGTCTGTGGTGTGTGTGTGTGTGTGTGTGTGTGTGTGTGTGTGTGTGTGTGTGTGTGTGGGTCTACTTGAGAAATCCATTAAACTGAATCTTACATTATTAAGGCGACAACACGGAAACCTGACTTTAACAAACTTTCAAATCACCAAAATTTTAATTCGTGAAAAGAGGGAGTTGGCCTACATTTAAAAAAAAAAAAAAAATCAAAGCATGACAAACCCACCTGGGGGGGTGGGGGCTATTTCCCCATGTTGGCCAGCTGCTCTTTTCTCGGATTAAAATTCCTGTGATCTGAAAGTTTGTTAAAGTCAGGTTTCGGCGTTGTCGTCTCAATCAAGTAACATTCTGTTTAATGGATTTTCGGTCTACTCATGTAGACCATATAGTTGTTCATGTAGACCCTTATAGATAGATAGACATTAATTCCAAGTTTATGTCTGGAAGGACAGTACAGTAGCACACTGTTGAACTGTTATACTAAGTGTACACACTTCCAGGTTTCTTCTTATATAAGATGTGTGTTGCCTTTGAATCCAAACATGGAAATAAAAATTCTTTATTTCTTTATGTGTTATGTTTCTTTATGTAATTTTTTTCATTCATCTTTGCTGTTGATACATCCCTCCTACTTATAAAAGGGAAATCACATGAAACGTGAAAAGAAACAGCCTGGCATATGTATAGGATAAAGGCTAACTTCCTTTGCAGAATATGTACGGTGAAAAGCACAACAGTGAATAAGTACTGGGAAAAGTTCTCATAATAAAAAGTAAAGCTTAAGCAATGGAGAAGTTTACTATATCGGGGCTAACTGGTTAAACACCAAATGTAACATGCACTGCTGGTGAAAACCAGCTGTATCAGTGCTGCATTGTCAGTAGCTCAGCAAGTAACACACTTGTCTTTGGTACTGGAAGACCAGAAGGTTGTGGGTTCTATTCCACTACAGGCGATTAGATTGCTGGAGCTGCATTGCAGCATTGGGGGGGATGCTACATTCCTGAGTGTGTCATCCGTCAGATGAGACATTAAACTGAGATCCAGGCTGTTTGCACTGGTGGCAGCTTAGGTGGATGTAAATGATCCCATGGCACCTATAGAGAAGAGTAGAGGAAGTTCCCTGCTCCTCTGACCAAATTTCCTTAGTAGTAAAAACACTACCTTAGATCTTCCCTAAAGAGGCCACTAGCCTAGTGGGACTAACTCAGTCAACAAAGAGTTAATGAAAGTTATTACCTGGACTTAGAATCCAGTAATCTGTTGGTACATTAAGGTCCCCAACGATCAAATCATATCCATTTTTGACTTATTCCTGCTTATGGCCATAAACAGCAGCCAGTTGCTTAGGCATATATTTAAATACACAAGCCCACTTAAAGCAGCAAACCAGATGACAACACTAATGGCAACAGTCGTAGAATAAAAGATGTAGAAAAAAATGTAATACCCACAAAGGATGATACAGTGGGATCTTTTAACACAAGTGCTGACAAATGGTTTGGTAAGACGGTCTACAGCCAACTACTAATCGGGGATAAACTCCTTAAAAGTTTCTGAATAGGCTCGAGTTTGATTTATGTACATCGGATAACTTGAAGATGGACTCAACATTCTGCAGCAGATTTAAATAAAATTAATTTTCCACAGATCACTAGTAAGGAATGTAATGTTGCTGCATGAATTAATAGCATCATGCTGAGGACTGAAACAGTTTCCAGGGAGTGCAGTGTCTGCCCGGATGTTAAAGGCAGCCTTGCTATTGGTAGGGTCCCCAGTTCTATTCTGCTAATACTTGTTCACCAGCATAGGTTGCTGACATGAAAGACAATGTGCTACAATGTGCATGATTATCCTCAGTTATTACTCTTGTTTTTCCTTCCTCCTGCCAAATAATTTGTTCCAATTTTCTTTTTGGGAAAAGTCTGTAAAGTCCTACTTACCTGCAACAGCAGTTGTGTGAATTTTACACTACCACAGTGGCATATGAGTTCTGTTCCCTTCATTTAACTGTTGGAAACTGGATCTGTAAGGCAGACCGTGTTTTGGTGGGTCTTTTTACCTGCTTAGAGGCTGTGAAGGCCAAATTTCATGTTGTTGTCTACAGTGACTCCTTATAGCTTTGTATGTGGAACTAGGTCAGTTTTAGTATAATTTGATGAAGTAATGTTGATGTCCGTGAAATGCGGTAGGGCTGTAGAGACGCTATGCTTGGGTCATAATCTGTGTTGTGTCAGAGAAAGGATGTTATTTAAGTGCTTGAGGAGCTGTCGTGAATACTTTTCTGAAGGATTTTGGATATGGGAGGAAGTATGGCAATGGGTCTAAACTTTGAATAGTCAGTGGAGCAGCTGCCTTTAGGAAGAGTTACAATGTATGTTTTTTTTCCAGATTAGAGGGGCATAACATTCTTTAATGGGTCTGTTTATTAGGAGTACTTTTGGGTAGGCAGCAGCATCAATAACAAGTTTAATGTATTATGAAGGGAGGTTGTCTACAGGGAGAGAGGAGGTTTTGAATTTGAGAAGATATCCTTTTACAGTAGATGTGGATACAGGCTTTGAAGAGAAAGAAACTGAGTGTAAATCAGGTAGCAGTGTGGGAGAAGAGTTATGTGTGGCCTTTCTTTTGTGGAAGGAGGTTACGGTTTGTATGAAGGGATTGTTAGTCATTTGCTATTGTTGCTGCTGAGAGTACTGAACAAGGGTGGGTTCCTATCACGTAGTCGAACTTTTACAAGTTCGAACCTCATATGGTTGAGACCATAAGTTCGAATTTGTAAAAGTCTCGGATTAAAATTCCTGTGATCTGAAAGTTTGTTAAAGTCAGGTTTCGGCGTTGTCGTCGCAGTCAAGTAACATTCTGTTTAATGGATTTTCGGTCTACTCATGTAGACCATATAGTTGTTCATGTAGACCCTTATAGATAGATAGACATTAATTCCAAGTTTATGTCTGGAAGGACAGTACAGTAGCACACTGTTGAACTGTTATACTAAGTGTACACACTTCCAGGTTTCTTCTTATATAAGATGTGTGTTGCCTTTGAATCCAAACATGGAAATAAAAATTCTTTATTTCTTTATGTGTTATGTTTCTTTATGTAATTTTTTTCATTCATCTTTGCTGTTGATACATCCCTCCTACTTATAAAAGGGAAATAACATGAAACGTGAAAAGAAACAGCCTGGCGTATGTATAGGATAAAGGTTAACTTCATTTGCAGAATATGTAAGGCTGAAAAGCACAACAGTGAATAAGTACTGGGAAAAGTTCTCATAATAAAAAGTAAAGCTTACACAATGGAGAAGTTTACTATATCGGGGCTAACTGGTTAAACACCAAATGTAACGTGCACTGCTGGTGAAAACCAGCTGTATCAGTGCTGCATTGTCAGTAGCTCAGCAAGTAACACACTTGTCTTTGGTACTGGAAGACCAGAAGGCTGTGGGTTCTATTCTCACTACAGGCGATTAGATTGCTGGAGCTGCATTGCAGCATTAGGGGGGGGATGCTGCATTCCTGAGTGTGTCATCCTTCAGATGAGACATTAAACTGAGATCCAGGCTGTTTGCACTGGTGGCAGTTTAGGTGGATGTAAATGATCCCATGGCACCTATAGAGAAGAGTAGAGAAAGTTCCCTGCACCTCTGACCAAATTTCCTTAGTAGTAGAAACACTACCTTAGATCTTCCCTAAAGAGGCCACTAGCCTAGTGGGACTAACTCGGTCAACAAAGAATTAATGAAAATTATTACCTGGACTTAGAATCCAGTAATCTGTTGGTACTTTAAGGTCCCCAACGATCAAATCATATCCATTTTTTACTTATTCCTGCTTATTGCTGTAAACAACAGCCAGTTGCTTAGGCATATATTTAAATACACAAGCCCACTTAAAGCAGCAAACCAGATGACAACACTAATGGCAACAGTCGTAGAATAAAAGATGCAGAAACAAATTTAATACCCACAAAGGATGATACAGTGGGATCTTTTAACACAAGTGCTGACAAATGGTTTGGTAAGACGGTCTACAGCCAGCTACTAATTGGGGATAAACTCCTTAAAAGTTTCTGAATAGGCTCGAGTTTGATTTATGTACATCAGATAACTTGAAGATGGACTCAACATTCTGCAGCAGATTTAAATAAAATTAATTTTCCACAGATCACTAGTAAGGAATGTGATGTTGCTGCATGAATTAATAGCATCATGCTGAGGACTGAAACAGTTTCCAGGGAGTGCAGTGTCTGCCTGTATGTTAAAGGCAGCCTTGCTATTGGTAGGGTCCCCAGTTCTGTTCTGCTAATACTTGTTCATCAGCACAGGTTGCTGTCATGAAAGACAATGTGCTACAATGTGCATGATTATCCTCAGTTATTACTCTTGCTTTTCCTTCCTCCTGCCAAATAATTTGTTCCAATTTACTTTTTGGGAAAAGTCTGTAAAGTTCTACTTACCTGCAACAGCAATTGTCTGAATTTTACACTGCCACAGTGGCATATGGGTTCTGTTCCCTTCATTTAACTGTTGGAAACTGGATCTGTAAGGCAGACCGTGTTTTGGTGGGTCTTTTTACCTGCTTAGAGGCTGTGAAGGCCAAATTTCATGTTGTTGTCTACAGTGAATCCTTATAGCTTTGTATGTGGAACTAGGTCAGTTTTAGTATAATTTGATGAAGTAATGTTGATGTCCGTGAAATGCGGTAGGGCTGTAGAGACGCTATGCTTGGGTCATAATCTGTGTTGTGTCAGAGAAAGGATGTTATTTAAGTGCTTGAGGAGCTGTCGTGAATACTTTTCTGAAGGATTTTGGATATGGGAGGAAGTATGGCAATGGGTCTAAACTTTGAATAGTCAGTGGAGCAGCTGCCTTTAGGAAGAGTTACAATGTATGTTTTTTTTCCAGATTAGAGGGGCATAACATTCTTTAATGGGTCTGTTTATTAGGAGTACTTTTGGGTAGGCAGCAGCATCAATAACAAGTTTAATGTATTATGAAGGGAGGTTGTCTACAGGGAGAGAGGAGGTTTTGAATTTGAGAAGATATCCTTTTACAGTAGATGTGGATACAGGCTTTGAAGAGAAAGAAACTGAGTGTAAATCAGGTAGCAGTGTGGGAGAAGAGTTATGCGTGGCCTTTCTTTTGTGGAAGGAGGTTACGGTTTGTATGAAGGGATTGTTAGTCATTTGCTATTGTTGCTGCTGAGAGTACTGAACAAGGGTGGGTTCCTATCACGTAGTCGAACTTTTACAAGTTCGAACCTCATATGGTTGAGATCATAAGTTCGAATTTGTAAAAGTTGGAGCGTTTGAATGGAAATCTCCATAAGCGGAGGTTTCCATTTTGTTCAATGGGGTGCGATCTCGAAGTTGGTATATTTAAGTAGCGGGGGTCATGGGGGGGTGCAGCTCCCCATGGGGGTGCAGTAGGGCTTGCCCCCCTGCTTAAAAGTTTGTTTTGTTTTCCATTGTTTTTTTTTTTTTTATTCATAGTCAAAGTTTTGTAACTTCGAACATAATGGTTCAAACATTACGTGTTCAAAGTTATAAGACTTCAACTATATGATATAGACCCAGCAAGGGTTGGGTAGAGGGTTGAATCCAGAATTCAGCAGTTTTTGAATAAAGGTCCAGATGAGTTTTGGATTGTTTTGGTGTATAAGACTACAGTAGTGTTTTTTCTGTTTTTATGCTATATTTTGCTGTTCCCAAGGTTCCTGTAGGTTTGAAACATATCCTGAATTTTTGGGATTTGCCATAGTTTCCAGGCTTTGTCTCCCTGCCTCCTTATTTGTCCATTTTATTGGGGTGAGGGGGGGTAGCCAAGGAGCTGGGTTGAGTTTGCCATTTTTTTCCTTGAGGGAGCATATTGGTTTAATATATTGAGTAAGATATTGTTGAATTCTAGAGTATAATCTTCTAGATGTAATGTTTTTCATTTTGACCAGTTATATGATTTTTATGGGAGAGTTAAAAGTTTCACTGTTAAAGTTTGTCAAATGACTTACAAAGATACACAAGTGTTTAGGACAGTAGTTAGTGTTTATATTAACAAAGGCTGGTAGATGGTCACTTAATGTGTCAGATAAAGTGATTGTGGCAGAAATGTTGTCTGGATGGGATGAACAGATCCAGTCCAGTGTGGATATTCCATTTGGGGGGGCTTATTGTGTCTTGTTGGGGTGTCAATGAGTTGCTTGTAGCCAAAGAAGTTGATACTGATTATGGAAATTTAAGATGTGATTTGCAGCTAGTCTGTATTTGAGTCCAAGTGAATTAACGTTTCATGAGGTATATTGCAGATTACCCAAGAGAATACATTTTCAGCAAGGGGTATGTTACTTGGAAGAATGCAACCTACATTGATACAAAGAGTCTTATAGGAGTTTAGTTTGAGAAAGGAAATAAGTTCATTGTTGTTGAAATTGGGAACACTATGCTGATAGGGAGAGCTATTTAGGTTGTCAGGACATATGACTGCTACCCCTCCAACCTTTTTAGCTTTTTGATTTGTTCTGCTTATGTTATATCCAGGTGGAAGAATTTCAGTACTTCAATATATATTTTTTGATTATATACTTTTTATTTTCAGATACTGTTAAAAAAATTTTCATAATATATTATGTATAACATTTTAAACAACTATATACAGTATTTACAGTCCGTATTTTTGATGTTGGGCTTTAACTAGGTTTCAGTAGCTACAAAGGAAGTCAGGTTTATAGTGTGAAGTGAAAGCATGGAAGTCAGTTATTCTGCTGGATATACTCCTAATGCTGATATTTATTAATTTTAACCACATGTTGTTTGGTTGTTGGTCTGGTGGGGCTAAGGTGGTGAGAGATGATGAGTTGGTGAGTCAGAATGATGGTGGCTTTGGGCTTGGATTAGGGTGGATGTCTCCACAATGTTGTAGCAAAGTTAATTGGGCTGGTTAAGTAGGTAATTATTTCAGTGTGAGTTTTTGTTTTATAAAGTATGTGAAGGATGGGTCTTATCTTTTTGGAATGTATATTTGAAGAAGTGAAGATGTGTGATATTGTATAGATTATGGGCTGTGCTGATATGAGTTGGGGGAAGTTGTGGATGTGAGAAGTGGGGTTCATTAAAGGGTTATCATACAGGGATTTGTGGTAGTTTGTATGAGGGGCAAGAGAAAATAAAATGAGATATACGAGCTGTAGAAGCATAGTACTACAGATGAATTTGTAAGGTTAAGCTAATGGGGAGTAGGCTGGTGTGGGCTGCACTGGTCATATATACTACAGATGAGAAAGAAGGGATGGATTGTGTGGTATCAGATGAGTTAACATTAGTTATAGTGATCATAAACAGAGAATAAGTGGAGGGTTTAGATGTTGTGGAGAGAGATGGAGATTAAGATGTACAACAGAACATGGGAGGAGATTAGAGCTTATGTTAAAAGTAGGTAAATGGTTATCTTTGGAGAAGAGTGTGGGTGATTGCACAGACGTTAGATAAAGTTAGTGGAGATGCAGTAATCTACAGCATTACAAGCAAATTAATGTAGGAGTATAATGGAAAGATAGCTGAAGAGTGGGTATATGATAGGAATAGGTGCCAGGATGTACTGAGTATTGGTGAAGGAGTTGTGTTTCTTTGAAGGGAATGTAGAGTAAATGATTTAGATGCTGGAGAGGATGTTGATTGTGATTGGTTGTTGATTTGGTTAACAGTTGTGATAGGCTGGGTTTGGCTATAAATGTGGGTGTGGATAGGAATTGGGATAGGGTAGGGGGGCAGGGTGAGCCCAAGTGTGGCAAGGACAAGGGAGAGTGGCGACTCATATGAGCATTCTCTCTGCTAAAAAATATGAAAGTCATGTACTTTGCATTGTAGATTCTTTCATTCCAGTCCATCGAATACAACATTTGAGTCCTTCAGCCTCCATCCAGATCCAATCTGGTAAATTAAGTGCTCCAAATGTGAACCCTTCAAGAACCTTCCTTCCCATAATGGCCTTGCCCACCTCAAACTAATACAGATCTAGCTTGATGCATAAAGTGTAAACATTCACTTTGCACTGCCTTAGACTCAAGGAAAAATGCAATCCTTCAGGTATATAGACTAGCAAGGGGAAAGTTGGCAGTTTGCACTCCAGGATAGACTGGAATGAAAGTATCTGTTGTTATGATAAGTATATAACTTTGTATTCTATTCATTCAGGCTGTCCTATCAGGCATATGCATCAGAATCCCCAGCTGTGATGGCCCCATGACAGGAAACATTTCATGATGGAAGTCACAGGAGGAAGTCCTAGCTCTGGACATGCAATTCAACTTTTAATATTTAATGAAGGTGTTTGTAGTAGACAAAGTAGCTGCTTCACAAATATCAACCAGGGAATGTGATCCAAAAAAGGCTGAAGACACTGCCATGGCTCTGGTAGAGTGAGCCTTGGGTGTGACAGCTATTGATTTGTTAGAGTGAATAGACGAATGACAAACAATCCAACAGCAATCTGGAAAGCAAAATTCTTGACATTTTCCTTCCTAGTTTATTCTGAGCAAAGGATACAAACAACAGTTTATCCTTCCTCAAAGGGGCTGTTCTATCCAGGTAGCATCAGAGTTGAATGTGAACATCTAATGTATGAAGAATATATTCCCTTTTTTTCTGATAGGGAAGAACATAGGTAGGTGAATGGGTTGAGCGATGTTGGTCTGTGAAGCCATCTTCAGTATAAAGGCTGGATCCTTGTGAAAAATGATATAGGGAAAAACAGATATCAAAGCACAAAACTCTCTTAGCCTCCTAGCTGATGTGATAGTTACTAGGAAGATAGATGTCCTTCCATATCACTGTTGCAGTATTCCTTACATAAGGGATCTCCTGCCAATGACAGCCCAATGTCTGGCCAGTATACTAAAGCCTTTAGAGTTTATCGACTCCGTACATCACGGGGATGCTCCCTGTACAAGGTATAGGGTATAAAGTGATGTACAGATGTACACACCTCAGAACTTCTTTGCTGCCAGTCCAAATGCTGTCATTGAATGTAAATCTGCATGCATCTTCTGTGCTGGTTATGGAGTCATGTTTCAGATAAGTTTCTGATTGGGGTTTCTTCTTATTTTTTTATAACTTTATTTTTGGAGGTTTACATGTCATCCATAAAGTTAAAATGTCAGTGTGGGAGGTAGATTACCCATAAAGACCATCATGAGTAATGTCTGCTCTATTTGGGTGCTTCTCATGACCATACACAGTGTTCTTTCTGCAAGCATTTGCCCCTAAGACCCTACATAGTCATCTCTCTTCCTTATCTATTTACCTAGAGAACCAGCTTCTAAAATTCTTGGTGCAAGGTGCTATGACAGAGTCTTTGTATGCCAAAAGTCAGCCACTTGCCAAGAAAAAGGACAAAATACTCATATCTGATTTGGCTGCTATCCTGCTTCCAAGGCATTTCTGTTGAGGCTGGTGAAAGCCCAGAGGATCATCTAGTTGTTGCTATGGATTCCTTTGCTGTCACCCCAATGGAGGCTGGCATGGATCCAACTTCTCATACTTCTTCAGGGGCTTTACAAATATCTTTTGAAGATGTTGAGGGAGAACATTGGCTGATTATATCTGAGGCACCGAGGGAGATACCACAGATTCTAGTTCTGGAAGTAACTCCTACTACGTTGGTTGAATGTCAGCAAGGACCTGAACCTCCTACATTTTTTCTGGCAACTGGTCCTCAAAAGAAAAAAACAAAAAAAAAAATCAAGCAAATTTACCTGATGTTAAAAATTCCTAACGTGATTGGCAGGATTTTTCTCATGGGTTGTTTAATGCATTATTGGCCATGAAGCCACCTCAGAGAGTCTCTGTACCTGCTCCTCTCTGGTCATCTACTCCACTTAAGACGCCCAGAAAGCAGGAGTCCTTTGTTGAGGATTTGGATTCTGGGGAAGAGTCACTGGCATATTCTTCAGATCCCTTCTCCTTCGGATTATGGGTCTGAAGAAGAGGATTCCATTAGTCCAAATTCTCCCTTAGAGGAACTCTCTTTTGGGGACACTGTTTCCTGCAAGATGGAATATTTCAGAATGGACTGTTTTCCATTTTCTGCTGCTCAGAAGAGGTATTAACTCCTGCAGATGGAGTCTCTCAAGCCCTCTGCTGTTCCTCCAGTTTTGACTGCCATCTTAGATGCAGCTAGTAGAGCCATGGAACAGCTAGGCAAAAAGGTATTTTAGGGCTATTACCAGACTCATATGACTAGGCATGTTTTAGCCCTTCTTTCTCAAGCTTCTCAGACAATTTCTGACCTTCCTGATTCAGAAGGGAAGGCCTCAGCCCTTTCCTTATCGGGCTGTTCCTCTCAAGTAGCTCATCACTGTAAGTGTAGCTATGATGCAGCAGATGCTTCTTCAAGGCAGCTGTATTTGGTTCTGTTCTGATGTACTACTCTTGGCTTCATCTTTAGCCTTTACCTGATGACCCTAAAAATAAGTTATTGGATGCCCCTCTCAGTAATAACCATTATTGGCTCTGCTGCTGCTGAGGTTTGTAAGTCCCTGCAGGATAAAGACAAAGCCTTGCAGGAATTGAAACATATTTTTGTTTCTCCTATCCCTAAATTTCAGAGAAATTTTCCTTCTGAATTTGCCTTTGGTTGCAGACACTCCCACCTTTCAACTAAGGGTAAAAAGGTTTGTCGGAGTGTACCCCAGCCAAGTCTACACATAGGTTCATAGGTGTGTACTAGGTGAATGGCCCTGGAGCCTTTACAAGCCTAGCCCATAGAAGTGCTGTGGCATTGTGCCGCCCAGTGTTAGTTCCCAGTGCCTCTATCAAGTAGAGACACTAGAGTGATCCCCGGGGTGAACTTTCTATTTCCCATCTACTCATCGAGATTTCTGTTGAAGAGAGCCGGTGTGGTGCTCTGCTTGACATGTATGGGAAGTCTATTCCAGAGCATGGGCAGTCTCTGTGTTATGAACCTGTCCCTCCATCATGTTCTGTTGATTGTGGTAATGAGGTTGAGGTTTCTGGAGCATGTGGTGTGGAGGGATTGGGATTTCTTTAGATGTAGCCTTTCTAACAGAGCTGGGTCAGACATGGCTTTGCAAGTCAAGCAGCGATCGCCTCTTAGTAGATGATATGAGACAGAGAATAGCTGGAGTTTTTTGAGTCTGTCCATGTACGTGTTTAAGGCCTAGGATCCTATTTGTGAGGTACTTTTGTGGCCTTTCCAGCTCTTGCATGTGTCTAGTGAGGTACATGCCAAATGGGGCATTATACTCAATGATTAACCTAATGAGAGAAGAGTAGAGAGAGACAATGACCTCTTTCTTCCTGGATGCAAAACCCTTGGTAATGAGAAGTGCCACATAGAAGGACTTTCTGACCACAGTAGCAATGTGATGGTCGAAGGAGAGGTTGCTCGCAACCTGTGTCCCCAGATCTCTTATAACGCCTTCAGTGTTCAGTGGGCTCCCACTCAGACTCCTACTTCTCATAAGCCTCCTTTCAAGACAAACCAGGTTCTATCTGACAGTTTGCTTCCCCTTTCCCTGTGCCAGGTTCCTTTAGCCTTTGTCTTTTCCTTGTCCCACCCCAATTGGTTACAGATTACTCAGGACTCTTGGGTTTTGTCCATCATCCGCCAGGGATATTTCATGCTGAGAAAATCCCTTCCTCCTTTTCTGGACATCCCTCAACCGCCTCAGGAACAGCCTCCTTTTTTCTAGAACTGCTTCAGGCACTTCTTGCTCAGGGCACCATTCAAGTTGTGCTCCCTGCCCAGGAAGGGAAATGTTTTTATTCCAGATGTGCCTGGTTTCCAGGAAGAAAGCATCTGAAGACCCATTCTGGACCTTTCCCTGCTCAATACTTTTTTAAAGGTCCCCTCCTTTTGGATGTCCCCTCAGACCTGTTCCTTCTTCTCCATGCCTTCTTGGCATCTCTGAACCTCAAGGATGCCTACCTGCACATCCTCATTCATCCTCTTTTTCAGGAAGTTTTTCCATTTTTGTTTCTTCCTTGCATTTTCAGTTTTCTGCTTTGCCCTATGTTGTCTCTACTGACCCAAGAGTATTCACCAAATGCCTCACTCCTGTCATTGCTATCTAGAGGATGTTAAAGGTTCAGATCTTTCCTTATCTGGGCGGCCTACTCATTTAGGCTTTGTTCCTTGAAATTCTGCTTCAGCACCTCCAATTTACTGTTTGTCTGTTACAAAGTCTGGGGTTTACCATAGACTTTCAAAAATAAGTCATGGTTCCCTCCTAGGTCATGTTTTTCTCAGTTGCAGGATCCAGACCATTCCCATGCTGGCATCCCTGCCTCCACTCAAGGCCCTGTCTGTGATCACCTTTTTTTGAAACCCTTCTTCCTCTGGTCTGAGTCACAGCAAGGGATTTTCTCATGTTTCTAAGTTTCATGGCTTCCACCATTCTTATGGTGCCTCTAGCCAGGCTCCATATGAGAAAATTGCAGTAGTTCCTCAAGTCAGTATGGCTTTAACACTGTCATCCACTGGATTTCCTAGTTCCCTTCCTTCCATGTCTCAAATTCGAGGTTCAGTGGTGGATTCACCAGTTTTCTCTCAACCCAGGGCTTACTTTCCAACCTCCAGTCTTATCTCAGGAAGTCTTTTTGGATGCCTCAGCCAAGGGGCGGAGAGTTTCCTTCATTTCCCTCAAGGTCTGGAGTCTCTAGCCTCCTCATCAGAAATGAGACCTCTCCTTTTATCTCTTCAGTGTTTTCATTCTCTCTTTCTTCCAGGGCCACTCAAAATTTTCACAGACAATACCACAGCGTTGTGGTATGTAAACAAGCAGTACTTCACAGAGATGTGTTTCTGGACATTGTCCATTTATGGGCTATTCCTCAGGTAAATCGTTTTGTCTCCCCTCTAAATAGACAGCTCCCGCTGTTCTGTTCCAGAACCCCAAGTTCCCTGGCTTGGAAGGTAGGCACTATATTTTCCTCAGAAGGGGATGTTTCTGTATGCCTTTCCTCTCCTTCCCTAATTCCAAGGGTCCTGCACAAGATCAAGCAAGACTCCCCAAAATATTGCTAGTGATTCACTTTTGGCCTATACAGCATTGGTTCCCCCTTGTTTTTCACTTGGCCAGGGGCAGTCACCACAAGTTGCCTCATCAGGTAGCTCTTATCACACAAGACAAGGGGTTTCTAATCCATCCTCAATTGTCTACTCTTCACCTGATGCTGTGAATGATAGAGTTTTGATCCTTTTTAGGCACCTCTTTTCTGAGGATATGCTTAGGGTTCTGCAGGAGGCCCGGAAATCATATTTGTCCAAATGGAAGAGATTTTCTGCCTGGTACCTTTCTTGTAAGCAAATTCCTTTTCATTTGGGGATCCCTCTGGTTCTCTACTATTTGTGTGACTTGCTCCATGCTGGGTTAGCATATTCTTCAGTTAAAGATCACTTCTCAACTGTTTTTCTTGTCTGTCCTCGATTCCCCCTTTAGCCTCTGTGTTTGAGGTCAACCAATTTCTTAAAGGCGTCCTTCATATCAGGCCTCCCAGGAAGCCTTTTTCACCTTCTTGGGATCTCAATTTTGTTCTTGAAAAATTGACTCAGGTTCCTTTTGAGCCTGCAGCTTTAGCTTCCTTACAGCATTGTACTTGGAAAACTGTTCATTGTCCCTTACTTCAGCTAGCAGAGTATCAGAGCTTCAGGCTCTTATTTTTACACAGGGACAGTGTGTCTCTTCATACTAATCCTTCTTTTATGCACAAGGTGATCAATGAGTTGTCTCTTAATCATTATATTCATTTACTTTCCTTTTTTCCTTCTCTGCAGTCTGCTCGTGAGAAGGTTCTTCACACCTTAGATTTGCATAGGTGGCTCAGATATTATTAGTATAAGACTAAGGCCAGCCACGAATCTGAGCAACTTTTTATTTCCTTTCATCCCAGGTCTTTGGGTATGGCATTTTCTAAACAAATGATTTCTTCCTGGATTTTTAAGGCTATTTCCTTTTGTTGTTCCTTTCATGATAAATGTATTTCCACGCCTGCTAAGGCTCATTCAGATGCTTTCTCTGGTGCCTTTTTCAAAGCATTAGATATCAATTCCATACTTGAGGCTGCTACTCGGACTTCTGTCCATACCTTCACTAAACATTAGAAGTTGGATATTGTTTCCAGGGCAAGAGCTGGCTTTGCCAGGGCTATCCTGCATGGGTTTCTAGAGAGCTCTTCAGTGCCTTCCTCCTCCCAGGTTTCCTCTTGAGCTTTTTTACTCTACCGTACATACGGAGTACAGCAAGAGTGATGTGGAAGGACATTTGTGTAAAATCTTACTGTAACAGTAGATGCCCTTCTCTTCGCTGTTGCAGTATTTGCTCTCTCCATCCTCCCCCTTCTGCCCTGCTCTATTCTTGACCTCCTGACCAGGGATTCTTTTCTTTTTCCTCCTCCTGGATGTGCATGTTCCTCCTGGTCCCTAGGGATAATCTGTTTCTCCTAGGGCTTTTCAGTTCTGAGATGTGTATGTCCGTCCATCACATTTCCTCCCTATGCCTTGCACGGGGAGCATGAATGTGACATATATGGCTTCTATAAACTCTAAAGGTCTTGGTATACTGGCTGGACATTGGGCTATCCGTGACATGAGATTCCTTACATAAAGAATACTGCAACACTGAAGAGAAGGACATCTACTGTTATGGTAATATTTTACAAAAGTGTACTTTTTCCAAGATAAGAATTTCAGGTCTCCAGATTATGTGGGCTTTAATGGAGGCTTGGACAAGGCTTCTAGGAAGAAATTTATATCCCAAGGAAGTACTGGGTCCTTTATTGGGGATCATAGAAGGAAGATGTATTGGAGGAATGCTTTACACAGTCCATGGATAGCCAGTGAACGAACCTTAAATGCAACATGAAAGGAAGAATATGCTTCCAACTGAGCCTTAATAATTGATAAATTTGAACCAGAGTGAAACAGGGTTGAAAGATAATGGAGAACATCCGCTATAGTAGCTGAAAAGGGTTCCGTATTTTGAGATTCCTCCCAATAAGTAAATGTTTTCCATTTATTATTACTGTAAATCTTTCAGGTCAAAGGTTTTTGTGAAGCTGTGATGATGAAAGCCACTTCCATGGGAAGTAAACTATCCCTTGCCATCACTGGAACTGGAGAAACCTAGTGGTTGAGGTTGTGAATGTCCGATTGAGGCTTCCCAGAGGGGCGGGTGACTAAAAACTGAATTTGTCTAGGCGGAAAGGGCACTATGAGGATGACAATGGCTCTGCTCTGTAAGGCTTTCTGAATGAATGTGGTCATCAGGAGAAGAGGGGGGTTAAGTATAGTGTAACCCATAAACCAACAATGAAACATTGTGTCCCTGAGTGGCTGTCCCAGAGGGAGAGCTATGGTGAAATAGCTGTGCATTTCCTTTTCTAGGGAGTTACAAAGAGGTTGGCAGCAGGGGGTGCCTCAGAGATCGAATATCTTCTTGGCAATCTCTGGATTGAGAGACCACTCATAAGGCAAAATGATATTCCTGCTGAGCCTATCTGCCAAATAATTGCACTACTTATAACTTTCTGCTTGTGTTCTGTATTTGAGCCTTAACTGTATAGCTCTATAATATCCCTCCAAATTAGGTAATCCTAAACAATCTTTTTTGATTGGGAGGATCAGCTCTTCCCACTTAACTCTTGCCCTCTTCCCCTTCCAGATACATTTCTTCAACTCTTTTATGAATTATTGTCCACAGCTTCTCTGATTGATAAAAATATTCCTGACCTGTATATACATCTAAAGGGAATAAAACATTTTTATTGCTTGCATCTTAATATCCATATCCGTAAACAAGAGCTTCCAGTTTCTCTGTTTTTGTGTCATCTTCAGTTTAGCCTCTTCCTACATATCCATCAATTTTATAAAAGGAGCATTTTAACCCATACTCCTACAAAGTGTATATTGTCATGTCTCCATACATCTGGGTAGTTCTGAACCAATTTGTATGTGGGTGCATAATTTGTGGCTATAGTTTTTGTTTTATCTTCAGTATTGTTATGTCCTTAAGTCTTGAAACTGTCTTAAACTGTTGTACAGCAACAAAATGTTATTTTTCTTAATTTGTCCATTACAAACTAATATCAACTGCAAATAAAGCCAACTTATTTGATTACCATATCAGATATATAATTGAATTTCTGATCCCCTTATTTTTTTGCCAGTGGCTTTAAATATAAAACAAGTAGCAAAGGAGAAACAGGGCACCCCTGCCTCGTTCCTCTGTTCAAACACAATGTATTTGAGAGGAACCCTCTCACTTTAATTCCTATCTCCAAACCTTCATATATCCTTGTAATTAAACTTTATTATTGTATAAGGGAATTCAAATAAATCTGTTGTCCTATTCATAAATTCTCAGCTTAATTTGTTGAATGGTTTCTCTGCATCAAGACCCACCAATAGCAGCAAGATTTTCTTACATTCTACTTCCCACTGGATTATCATTGTTCTGTTAATGTTGTCAAATGTTTGTCTCCCTTCCACAACACCACACTGATCCACATCTGTCAATTTTGGCAACACATTTGCCATTCTTTTAGATATTATAGACATAAACACTTTATAATGGTTTAACATTCAAATGGGTCTATATGATGCTAGTTCTGGTGGGTCTTTACCCTCTTTAGGTAATACAGCCACCACAGATTTCTGAAAACATGCTGGCATTTCTCTTCTTTTTAAAATACTATTAAACAGAATCTTTCATATCTTTATCACTTTCTTCCCTGCTAATTCCAAACTTCCATGGGAATACCATTTGTTCCTGGAGACATCCCTGCAGATTAATTATACATCATTTTTTTATCTCATCTCCTCCCATCTTAACTATTAGTTGTTGAGCCTCATCTTCTCTCTACTTGCATAACTAAGATTTCTATAAATATTTCCATTTGTATCTGATTTCCTCATTTGTCTGCTTCATACAAATTTTCACATACTCATTTCTTTTCATGTGTGTCTCATGCAACACTTCTATTTGCATCCTACAATTCATTTTTAATACCTTTATTAAATTATCCCATTTAAGACACAGGCCTATATGCACTAATGTAAAAAATATATTCAAATGTTTCTAGTTATGTACATTATACATCGCATATGTTCTTTTTTGTAACTATCAGCAACCCCACAGAATATACATTGGTCAATTCCTACCTACTTTTAAACCTCACTCCTTCTTTTGAACATTGCATGCATGCATGTTCCTTCCCTTTTCAAAAGATTCCACATCCAGTTCTTTTATTTCTGTTACAGTATTCAGTACTTCAAGTATGGTTTGGGTTAGACTTTAGTTTCCTTTTTCTGATAATTGCTTTTGGCAGCCACTAGAATTAAATGTAACAAGGCCTTACTATGGCTAGGCAATTCAGATTGTATGCCCCAGCTCAAAAGAATCATTTTCTTACATTCATTTGCTCACCCAATATTTCTGACAAGAGTACTCTGTTGGGAATTTTTTTAAATCTACTAATTCATTGCACTCTCAGAACCTGAGAAAAAATCTTTGGGGTCCACTTGGGGTATAGAAATACATATTCAAACAGTTCCTAGCAAAACTCCTAAACCTTCCAGACTTTATTGCATACTTGGGAGTCATACATATATCCCCCATTGCTCCCTTGTAAATTGCTTATCCAATCTATTTTTCCAATAATTTCTAACCTTCTCTGATTCTAGTGTAATATTTTATATGCCCTGCTAATTATCCCTTTTTTAATAGCAGCTTCTGTCCTAGATTCAAATAAAACTCTACCAGACCAGGTCTTTTTCTTCTGATTCCCCTATACCTTTTACTTTGCCTACACTCTGATATTAGTCCCTGGTAGGGAACACAGTCTCTAGCCTACAGTCCAAATGTCTTGTCCTCAACCCATTCTAGTGCCTTTCCACGACTAGTTATTTGCTCCAAATACCATGATTTCTTTGCCAGTTTTCTCCAATAAATTCCAGCCCACTGTTTCCAATTCTGTATACCCCTACTTGACGTCATCCCTATCAGCAAACTCTCTTTTCTCTGTTCTTATGTTGGCTTCGTTTTTAGAATACTTTCTGCTACTTTGAATATAATATTATGTATGGCTGTTATTCTTCTTAAGCATCTGCATCCAAAAGCCCACGCTCTGCTTATTTCTTGAACCCCCCCCACTTCATTATCTATTTCCAACATGAATTATAACTTTCTGCTTGTGTTATGTAAATGAGCCTTAATTGTGTAACTCTAAAATATCCCTTCAGATCAGGTAATCCTAAACCACCTTGTTCTATTGGAAGGATGAACTTATCCCACTTAACCCTTGCCATCTTCCCCTCCGAGATAAATTCCTTCAACTTTTTATTAATTATTTCCACAACTTCTGTTTTTGATAAAAATATGCCTAACCTGTATATAAAGCTGAAGGGACTAAAACATTTTCACTGCAGATATCTTATTCTATCCATATCTTTAAATAACAGATACCAGTTTCTTAGTTGTATTACTATCTTTCATTTAGTCTCTTTCCACATAACATTTACTGTCATAACAGAAGCCTTTTTAACCGATTCTCCTAAATACTTCATTTTATTGTGCCCCCATAAATATGGGTATTGCTGAAGTAGTTCACGTGTGGATACATAATTTATGGCTTTAGCCTTTTTTGTTTTTTTCTTCATTAAATTTATATTCAAAAACACTTGAAACTGTCTCAAAATATTCCACAACATTGAAATGTTCATTAGGTACAAAATAATATTATCTGAAAATAAAGCCAACTTCTCTTGATTACCATGCCAATTGTATCCTTGAATTTCTTGAGTCCTTTATTTTCTTTACCAATGGCTCTAAACATAAGGCAAATAACAAAAGGGTAAAATGACACCCCTGTGTGGCTGCCCTCTTCAGGGAATCAGGGAGGAACCCTTCCACCTTAATTTTTGCCTCCAAAGCCTCATATATCCTCCTAATTATCATATCAGGGGAATGCAAATTGTTCCATTGCCATACTTATAAAATCCCAGCTTACACTGTCAAATGTTTTCTCTGCTTCAAGATCCACCGCAATAGCAGTGGTTTCTTACACTTAGCTTCCCTCTGGATCAGCATTGTTCTATTAATATTGCCAAATGTTTGCCTCCCCTGTACAAACCAGATTAATGTATATGTACCAATTCTGACAACACTTTTGTCATTCCTTTAGCTAGTATACCACAGGCACTTTGTAATCATAGTTTAATATTGAAATGTTTGCATATGAAGTAGAGTCTGATGGGTCTTTACACTCTTTAGGTATTATAGCCACCACAGCTTTCTTCCAAGGTGGTGGTGCTTCCCCTACTTATAAAAAACTGTTAAAACCTTCCAAATGTTTATCACTTCCCTCCTAAATTCCAAACATCCACAAGAGACACCATCTGTTCCTGGAGGTTTTCCTTCAGATTAATTATGGGAAATAGGAAATACACTCCGGGGATCACTTCTGTGTGTCTGCTGGACAGAGGCACAGGAAAATAGCTTTCTTGGGTGGTGTAAGCTATGGAACCTTGCTGGCTAGGCTTACGTAGGCCCTTGGGCCGATAGCCTAGTACCTACCTATGAACCTATGCATCACCGTTTCTTCCTTATCTCTTTATATCTTAATTGTTAGGTGTTGAACCTCATCAACCTTTAACTTTGGTATACTTAGGTCTTCCATAAGTATCTTCATTTGTGCTTTCTTAATTTCCTTATTTGTCTGCTTTATAACATTTTCATAAAATGTCCAAAATATCTATAATACCTCTACAGGATCTCTGATTATTTTTCTTGGTAAAGGCTCCCTAAGTTGGGTAACAACCCTTTCTACTTTCTGTTAAGTCATTCTGCTAAAAGTGTTTGTGTTGTGGAGTTATCAAAATACAGTTGCTTGACAGCCATCTTTCTAAAGGCATGCGTATTACACAGATACTTTGTTATTCTCCCTTTAACACTCTTGGATGCACCTCTTCTTGTTCTGATTCCCCCTTGTTCTGCAACACTTTAACCAGGCGGGCTGCCGGACTGTAGCTAGACAGCTGAGTACTTAGTTTATTTTTTTGCGCGCTTCTATCGCAACTCCGCAACAGCGTTTTTTTTTTTTTTTTAAGTCTTGCTGCAATGTTTTCATTGCAGCCTGGAGGAGCTTCTAAGGCGTCATTGTGATGCCCAGAACTCCCCAGAAGTCTATGCGGTTGAGACACAAACTGCATAGACATGGAAGGGGCTCGGACTGCGATGTCCGCAGGCACGTCATGACGTGCTTGCTGGGCAAATGCTGCTGATTGGTTGTCGCTTTCTTCCCGGGCTTTATGTCCTGGGAAAAGAGCGAGAATCAGTCAGTCGGTTTTCGGCGTTGGACCTAGTAGTGACCTTTTTTTTCCCTGCTGCTTAAACAGTACAAAAAAAACATTTTTTAAAATTTTTTGGCACAACAAGAAGAGAGAAGAAGAGCGAGGCAACAACAACTGTGGTGGACCTGGTGGATTTATTATTGCTGCTTCAGTGCTTCCCTGCTGCTTTTTTCATCGGGCTGTTCTGGAATCAACAGGTGAGTTATTTACTATTTATTTCATTACTTATTAATCCAATGCATTGTAAAATATATATTAGATATTTTAGTATTATTATAATTATTATTGTATCACCTCATTGCTATGTCAGACTGTTTTAGATAAATGTATAAAAGCTATGTTATGATTTTATTTATTATTTATACACAGGTTGACAGCTATGGTGAGAACTGAATTCACTGAATATGTTTGGGGGCTGTATTCCCCATTACTGGCTTTGTCTATGTGATTTTTGCTTAGAGGTTGAGAACTATGGAACTGAATTCGCTAAATATGTTTGGGGGCTGTTTTCCCCCATTATTGGCTTTGTTTAGGTGTTTGTGCTAAGAGGTTGACAGCTATGGTGAGAACCAAATTCACTAAATGGTAGCCATTTAAGTTTAAGTCTTCCTCACTTTCACAAAGCAGATGATTTGACATAGTGGTATATTGTACTGACTGTTTTGCACAGGGTCCTGGGTTCAATACTTGGCAATAAAATGTATGGTGGTAACGCAGCATTTTATTCTAGCAATTTTCCAACATTATACAAGCAATGTTTAAAATGTGTGCCTTTTTTTTGGCTTTTGCCCCCCCCCCAATAAATTTTGGCTTTTTCCAGATTTCTTGTGCTGCAAAGCATCAGCGGCCTTAGGTCAGCTAGTAACCTAGGCAAAAAGGCTCCACAGCACCCCCCACACCATCCAGGTGCCCCCAACCTGGTCTACCTACACCAAATAAATACTGGAAAAGTGCCCCTGCTACAGCGCCTATTTGGCCTATTCCTAAGGCCGGCCATGCTGCAAAGTTCAGAGATATAGCTGAGTGTCAAGTAGACTTTACAAGAAGCTGAGAGCTGCAGGGAACAAAAGTTTACTGCTGCTTATGCTAAGCTTGATTGCATTGTTAATAGCACAACAGGTAAGGTACATGCAGAAGGCTGTGGGTTCTACTCCCACAGTAGATAGATGTATTGCTGACACTGTACTGTGTTATAAAGGGGGTGGATGCTGCAGTCCTTCTTGGTGAAGATACCTAGTAACTATGAACCTGCTATCAGTTTGCTATCCATTCCCTATTGCAATATTACTAGCTTATCATGTTTTTTTAATGCAACATAGGCAATTTATTCCTCAAGGGCAATGGACACTTTATTTGTAGATGAAACAATGAAATATAAAGTTGCTTGATAGCAGCAACCTCTTCATTAGTTACAGATTTCCTTAATGTGGAATTATTTAGATGACTTTTACTTCTTCAGAGATTGTGCATACTGATACTGGTGGATTGTAGAAGTTTGAGTAGACTTTTATGATGGAAATGTTCTGAATTGGGCAGTTTTGTTATTTATGCATGCATTTTGTTTCATTGTTTACTGGGAAAAAATTCTGAATTGGGCAGTTTTGTCATTATTGGTGCATGCATTTTGTTTAATTGATAACTGGAAAAATGTTCAAAACAATAAATTTAAACGCCCTCTAACAACTGTATTGTATTGTATAAGGAATATAATTTAATACAATCAGGAAGGTGTATCAAAGAGCACATGTATGTTTCATGTGCAAGGGGCCTATGATTTGAAATCAGCCCAAAGTTAATCTTTATCTGCCACTGGCAAAATGTATTTTCTTTGAATGTGGGTTTCAATGCTGTTTCAATGAATGTGAGTTTCAAGGGCAGAGAAGTTTTAATGCTAAGTCTGTTTTCATTGTGAGACTGCATTGCTTTGTTTAGCAGATGTCTTAGTTTTTGTGCTGTAAAATGCAAAATAAAACTTTCAAATGAAGTCCAAATCATTGTAGAATTAAAGCAGTATGCACATTAGTGTTTATGGTAAATGGAGTGAAATAGCCAAGTAATGGTTCATTGGAATGGCTGCAGGGGGGAGGCTCCATTCGGGCATGATTTTGTGAGGGGTAAAGAAAGCAAACTCAAAGACAACCCTGGCTGAACTATACATCTCAACTGTCCAGATTTTCACAGAATTAATAGATGTTTGTTTCTTATTTTTGGTTTGTTCCTCATAAAATTTGTGGTCTTCTGGCAAATCATTTAGGAATTAAGTCACTAAATAATGACAAACACTGAGTTTCAGACTTCATAACCTTCAGAAAAATTCATGCTAAAGCAAGACCTGTTATATTCTATCAATTGTCTCAGTTTATACAAGAGCAATTTGTAGTACTGTTTATATGTTCCCCCAATATATTTGGCCTTGTCCAGATTTCCTGCATTAACAGGTTGAGAGGTACATGCAAATAAATTGCTTTATAGCATAAAGCATATCCAAACCTCTCCGTGATTTTACCTCAAAATGTTGCTCTTCCCCTAATAATCCCTCTGGAAAATAGCAATTTTGTCAGAAAACGTGGTGATCAGAGTTATAGATTACCTTTATTTCAGAAATGCATGTAGATTATTTTATTTTGTCAGCTGCTTAAGTTAGCAGTACTAATATTAAAAAGTGTCCCTTCTTTGACAGGCTCCCAGCTGTATTATGTGGCAATTTTATATTTTTGCATCACATTTTTGGTCCATTTTTCATAAAATTGTGTTTTTTTGGCAAATTAGTGGCAAATCATTAAAGACTGAAGTCTGAAAATAATGACAGACATTTCAGTTTCAGATTTTATACCCTTCAGAAAATTTATACTAATGCAAGACCTACTATTCTATTATCTTTCTAAGTTTATAAGAGCAATATCTAAAAATTGTCCCTATTTTTGGGCCTTTGTCCCACTTCTGTGTATGGCTTTGTCCAGATGTCTTGCTCTGAGGTTGAGAGGTATGACAAATGTGTCAGGGCCATCACAGTCAAACAGAGATATTTCAAATTGTGACATACTTGTTGCAACCCACTCCTCCATGTAGTGACTCTGGATGTGTTCAAGCAAGGCAAGGAGCAGTTATACAGTGTAAATGTGCAGAGTATCCCCCTATCCAAGGTAGACACAAGTACTACAGTGGCTTTCCATCTGTCCTTGATTTTGCAGAATGTTCTGGTTTCTGTCATATTTTTATACTGTTGAGTTATGCTTATTATTATTCAGAAAGTGCCTGTTGCTCTGTGTTTAAGTAGCAATGCTTTAATGACCATCAGGTAAGCTTGTGTGTGAGATTGTAAGATGCAAGTAAGCTTTAATAAGCATACTGTTAAAGAACTGCCAACATTGAAAGCCTTTCTGTTGTTGCCATGCAGAAAATACTTACATAACTAGATAACGTATAAGCCTTGGGTATTGAAATACATATGACAGTATTTGTAATAAAGGACATGATTACAGTATTTTAAAAAGCTCATTACATTTGTTGGAGACTTGCAGTCATCTTTGCAGGCTTTAGCTGTAAACTAAACAGAATGCCAATCTATCTTATGTGTATCTATCTTATGTATCTTGAGCTTGTTTTTTTGTTTGCCTTTCATTTTTTACTTTGATCATGTTTTCCCCATGAAACAAGAAGACAGTTGTTGTCAGGCAGCAGGTCTTCTTTAGATAAGAAACATTTTTACAAGTGGGGGTATCACAGAGATTGCTACTTTCAGAATATTACTTGGTACTTTAATAAAGTTGAATATAAATTATAAGTAGAACTGCAGTGCAAGGAGAAGTGGTTTGAGTTGAGTGCTGCTTGTTTTTCTTATACTTGATTTTGACTGCCATTCCAGTAATGTATTTAAAAAGTAATTTATTTTTTCATGCCTCACACCCTTTTTGTTTCCATCTAGATATTATGTAAGCTATCATGCAGCCAATGCATTGAAATATTTTTTTTCTTCTACACTTCATTTTGTCTTGATTGGACTCTCATAATGATGGTTTGACACCCAGGGCAGCATATTTAATTAAAGTTACAGTTTTTGGGGTTTTGAGCATAGCTCCACCCCTTTCTGGTTGACCACACCCCTTCTCATTGACCCCTCCCCACCCATTCAGCTGTCTCCTGCAGCACCCCTTTGATTTGAAGTCACCAGCCGCCACTGACTTTAACCTTTGCAAGCCTCTCTAAATAAGTCATATTTCTTCTTAACCATGTGTATTTCTTTTATGTGTACCATATTTGTAAACTCCATTTCAGTTTTCATTTTCATGCAGTTCATGTTTGCATTACAATAACTTACCTTTAATTTCTCAATAAATTAGTTAGAATGTCTCTGACTATTAAATCATTATCATATAATTTGTATCTGTTCTTAAACAATGTTTCATATTAGAATACACAAGTACGAATCAGGAACACCACCTTCAGTATAATAAGCGTAAACGTATTTTAATAAGCTCCGTTTTCGCTTCTACAAAAGTAAAAGCTTCATCAGACAAACAGAAACGCCAAATGGCTCAGTTTAAAAAGCACTTCATATGATGTCATTTCCTTGATTGCACAAGAAACGCCAATCAACTAAAACAACTATCTGTTTCAAATAAACAGATAAGCAAGGTTAAAAAGCTACTTATTTCAACATGTACATATACAAGTATACATTAAAAATGCTACACCATATAATAATAAATCAATACAAGGCAGTACTATAAAAACATACTTAGCAAAATACTAACCATATAGTTTTAAAATGAGGGTTGCTTTATACTGCTTATATCCCACTGTAATATAACAAATGGCAATACTAACGCAAATAACTCTTGTACATTAAAAAAACTGAAATATTACAAGATTCATTTAGTCCTGGTGTGGAAAAGGCATCCAAAAACAATTGCCATTCCAGTTCTTTCATCTCAAGGAGAAGGGATTGAGGACCCCCCCTAATTCCAACATTAACAGTGTCAATCCCCATGAAGTGAAAATTATGTCCAACATTATTTAAAATGTGTTTGGCAAGAGCATTTTCGCTCTTTTTGTTCTTAATGGCATAATTATGTTGGTAAACACGGTCCCGTAATCTACGGTCCGTTTTACCAACATAAAATGCCTGACAACAGTTGCACAAAGCAACATAAATCACCGATTTTGTTAGACAATTAATTTTTTGTCTAATACAATGCTTCTTGCCTCTAATGGTAAATGAACTTCCCACTTTGAAGAGGTTACACAAGTTACAAACCCCACAAATAAATGACCCAGTTTGTCTAGATAAAGGCAGTGGGTTGTCAGTGGTTTGTAACAAGTCTTTTAAATTACTGCCTCTCTTAAAGACAAACAAAGGTTGTAAACCTAAAATGTCAGATAAATGGCCGTTGTTTTGAATAAAGTGCCAATTTTTCTTCACTATAGCACAAATCTCATTTACATGCTTATTGTAAGTAATAATGAACCTGGTTTTATAATCACCTTTAGGTACATGATGCATTACAATCGTATGTTCTGTATTACTTTGAACAAAAGTATTATCAATTGGCACTTTATTAGATGAAAGAACTGGAATGGCAATTGTTTTTGGATGCCTTTTCCACACCAGGACTAAATGAATCTTGTAATATTTCAGTTTTTTTAAAGTACAAGAGTTATTTGCGTTAGTATTGCCATTTGTTATATTACAGTGGGATATAAGCAGTATAAAGCAACCCTCATTTTAAAACTATATGGTTAGTATTTTGCTAAGTATGTTTTTATAGTACTGCCTTGTATTGATTTATTATTATATGGTGTAGCATTTTTAATGTATACTTGTATATGTACATGTTGAAATAAGTAGCTTTTTAACCTTGCTTATCTGTTTATTTGAAACAGATAGTTGTTTTAGTTGATTACGCTTTTGTGCAATCAAGGAAATGACATAATGGCGCTTTAAGCTTTTAAACTCAGCCATCTGGCGTTTCTGTTTGTCTGATGAAGCTTTTACTTTTGTAGAAGCGAAAACGGAGCTTATTAAAATACGTTTACGCTTATTATACTGAAGGTGGTGTTCCTGATTCGTACTTGTGTATTCTAGTCGTTGTTTATCTGGTTTTACAATGTTTCATATTATGTTTAATTAGGTATAATTATTTAAAATGTAGTTGCTATTGTATTATTTTTAAAGACTGTAAAATTATTGTTCTTAAAATGTTTTGTAATACTTTAGAGGTTTCTCCCAGGCCTCCGCTGAAAATGGGCTGCTACCAAGTTGGACTTTCCTAGTAATAAAATAACAGTAGGTTCATAGGTGTTTACTAGGCAATGATCACAAGGGCCTTTTTTAAGCCTAGCTATGCATCCCAAATCTCTGACAAATTCTGATACCCATGATAAGTGTAAGCAGGGGCTTGGGAGATTAAACATTTACAAGCTAGGGCCTGGGAGATGAACCATTTACAGGCCGCCTGTGTCAGACATAGGTGCCAAACCAGGGATGAATTTCCTGTTCCCCATCCAGTTGTTCAGGTTGCACTTGAATTGAGTTCAGGAGGAACATTGCTTCACATGGATGGGGAGCCTGTTCTAGAGACGGGGTAATCTCTGGGATACATGCTTGTCTCTCCAGTAGGTCCTATTTATATCATAGGCAACCTGTAAATCTTTAGAATGGATAATTCTGGTGCTATTTGTTTTGTGGATATGCAGGAGGTCCATCAGCGTGGGGTCTGAAAATGCCCTGTTTGTCATTAATAGATCTCCCCTCAAAAGCCTGTAGGAGACAGAGCCTTGAGGTGGTCTGCGTAGGACAATTTATGTAACCCCTGTATTCTTTTAGCAAGGAGCCACTGTGACCGTTCTAATTGTTGGATATGCCTGGTTAGGTACACATCAAAGGGGGAGTTGTACTCAGTGATAGGTCTGATGAATGCTGGATACAGTGGAACAGTGACTTCCTTGGGGGGGGGCCTTGGCCTAAAAAGGGCACTATGGGGTGGCCCAAGAGCCCTTTGGCCAATTTTTATCCCGGAATCCCCAGGGTGACATTGCAATCTCTCTTTCCAATAATTTCTAAGGTTCCTTGATGAATATGGATGCCCCCCTCCTTTCTTGGTATTGTCAGGATTTTGGGGCGGAGCGCGCTGATATGAGGAGTAAAACCCTGATGGTGCTGGGGTGCTCTCAGGGCCTTGAACCAGGTTTCTGTCAGCACAGACATCGATGTTCTCCATATTGAGGAAAGAGACCTCGAGGTGGAAATTGCATTTTGAGATTTGAGCACTTCTGGCATTGAGCAGCATTACCCTTAGTTTTTCCTTTTTGTGTTCTAGGGTGGTAGGTTTAGAATTTGAGCCTTGCCTAAAAGGCACTATGGGGGTGGCAAGGCCTTTGCCAATATCCGAGAATCCCAGGGATGGTAGAAGTGCTTAACCCCATCAATCTCTCTTTCCAATAATTTCTAACCTTCACCTCTGATTCTAGTGTAATATTTTATAGCACTTTCACTAATTATCCTTTTTTTTAATAACAGCTTCTGTCCTAGATTCAAATAAAACTCTACCAGACCAGGTCTTTTCTTCCAGATTCCCTACCACCTTTTTACTTTGCCTACCTCTGATATTCCTAGTCCACCTGGTAGGGAGCAGCAGTCTCCTAGCCTACAGGCCAAATGTCTTGTCCTCAGCACATTCTATTACCTTTCCACAACTAGTTGTTGCTCCCAAGAAATACCATGACGATTTTTCTTTGCCAGTTTTTTCTCCAGTAAATTTCCAGCCCACTGTTTCCAATTCTACCAACACCTACTTGACGTCATCCCTATCAGCAAACTCTCTTTTCTCTGTTCTTGTGTTGGCTTAGTTTTTAGAATACTTTCTGCTACTTTGAATATAATATTATGTATGGCTGTTATTCTTCTTAAGCATCTGCATCCAAAGCCGCAGCTCTGCTGTATTTCTTGAAGCCCCCCCACTTCATTATCTATTTCCAACATGAATTATAACTTTCTGCTTGTGTTATGTAAATGAGCCTTAATTGTGTAACTGTAAAATATCCCTTCAGATCAGGTAATCCTAAACCACCTTGTTCTATTGGAAGGATGAACTTATCCCACTTAACCCTTGCCATCTTCCCCTCCGAGATAAATTCCTTCAACTTTTTATTAATTATTGTCCACAACTTCTCCTGTGTTTGATAAAAAATATGCCTAACCTGTATATAAAGCTGAAGGGACTAAAACATTTTCACTGCAGATATCTTATTCTATCCATATCTTTAAATAACAGATACCAATTTCTTAGTTGTATTACTATCTTTCATTTAGTCTCTTTCCACATAACATTTGCTGTCATAACAGAAGCCTTTTTAACCGATTCTCCTAAGTACTTCATTTTATTGTGCCCCCATAAATATGGGTATTGCTGAAGTAGTTCACATGTGGATACATAATTTATGGCTTGAGCCTTTTTTGTTTTTTTCTTCATTAAATTTATATTCAAAAACACTTGAAACTGTCTCAAAATATTCCACAACACTGAAATGTTCATTAGGTACAAAATAATATTATCTGAAAATAAAGCCAACTTCTCTTGATTACCATGCCAATTGTATCCTTGAATTTCTTGAGTCCTTTATTTTCTTTACCAATGGCTCTAAACATAAGGCAAATAACAAAAGGGTAAAATGACACCGCTGTGTGGCTTCCCTCTTCAGGGAATCAGGGAGGAACCCTTCCACCTTAATTTTTGCCTCCAAAGTCTCATATATCCTCCTAATTATCATATCAGGGGAATGCAAATTGTTCCATTGCCATACTTATAAAATCCCAGCTTACACTGTCAAATGTTTTCTCTGCTTCAAGACCCACCAGCAATAGCAGTGGTTTCTTACACTTAGCTTCCCTCTGGATCAGCATTGTTCTATTAATATTGCCAAATGTTTGCCTCCCCTGTACAAACCAGATTAATGTATATGTACCAATTCTGACAACACTTTTGTCATTCTTTTAGCTAGTATACCACAGGCACTTTGTAATCATAGTTTAATAGTGAAATGTGTGCATATGAAGTAGAGTCTGATGGGTCTTTACACTCTTTAGGTGTTATAGCCACCACAGCTTTCTTCCAAAGTGGTGGTGCTTCCCCTACTTGTAAAAAAACTGTTAAAACCTTCCAAATGTTTATCACTTCCCTCCTAAATTCCAAACATCCACAGGGCACCATCTGTTCCTGGAGGTTTTCCTTCAGATTGATTATGGGAAATAGGAAATACACCCCGGGGATCACTTCTGTTTGTCTGCTGGACAGAGGCACAGGAAAATAGCTTTCTTGGGTGGTGTAAGCTATGGAACCTTGCTGGCTAGGCTTACATAGGCCCTTGGGCCAATAGACTAGTACCTACCTATGAACCTATGCATCACCATTTCTTCCTTATCTCTTTATATCTTAATTGTTAGGTGTTGAACCTCATCAACCTTTAACTTTGGTATACTTAGGTCTTCCATAAGTATCTTCATTTGTGCTTTCTTAATTTCCTTATTTGTCTGCTTTATAACATTTTCATAAAATGTCCAAAATATCAATAATACCTCTACAGGATCTCTGATTATTTTTCTTGGTAAAGGCTCCCTAAGTTGGATAACAACCCTTTCTACTTTCTGTTAAGTCATTCTGCTAAAAGTGTTTGTGTTGTGGAGTTATCAAAATACAGTTGCTTGACAGCCATCTTTCTAAAGTCATGCATATTATACCGATACTTTGTTATTCTCCCTTTAACACTCTTCAGATGCACCTCTTCTTGTTCTGATTCCCCCTTGTTCTGCAACACTTTAACCTTTGCCAGCCTCTCTAAATAAGTCCTATTTCTTCTTAACCATGTGTATTTCTTTTATGTGTACCATATTTTTAAACTCCATTTCAGTTTTCATTTTCATGCAGTTCATGTTTGCATTACAAATTTCTCAATAAATGAGTTAGAATGTCTCTGACTATTAAATCATTATCATATAATTTGTATCTGTTCTTAACCAATGTTTCATATTATGTTTAATTAGGTATAATTATTTAAAATGTAGTTGCTATTGTATTATTTTTAAAGACTGTAAAATTATTGTTCTTAAAATGTTTTGTAATATTTTAGAGCTTTCTCCCAGGCCTCCGCTGAAAATGGGCTGCTACCAAGTTGGACTTTCCTAGTAATAAAATAACAGTAGGTTCATAGGTGTTTAGTAGGCAATGACCACAAGGGCCTTTTTTTAAGCCTAGCTATGCATCCCAAATCTCTGACAAGTTCTGATACCCATGATAAGTGTAAGCAGGGGCTTGGGAGATTAAACATTTACAAGCTAGGGCCTGGGAGATGAACCATTTACAGGCTGCCTGTGTCAGACATAGGTGCCAAACCAGGGATGAATTTCCTGTTCCCCATCCAGTTGTCCAGGTTGCACTTGAATTGAGTTCAGGAGGAACATTACTTCACATGGATGGGGAGCATGTTCTAGAGATGGGGTAATCTCTGGGATACATGCTTGTCTCTCCAGTAGGTCCTATTTATATCATAGGCAACCTGTAAATCTTTAGAATGGATAATTCTGGTGCTATTTGTTTTGTGGATACGCAGGAGGTCCATCAGCGTGGGGTCTGACAATGCCCTGTATGTCATTAATAGATCTCCTCTCAAAAGCCTGTAGGAGACAGAGCCTTGAGGTGGTCTGCATAGGACATTTTATGCAACCCCTGTATTCTTTTAGCAAGGAGCCACTGTGACCGTTCTGATTGTTGGATATGCCTGGTTAGGTACACATCAAAGGGGAAGTTGTACTCAGTGATCGGTCTGATGAATGCTGGATACAGTGGAACAATGACTTCCTTGGACTTAGATGCCATACCTTTGTTTATAAGTTGTGGAACATAGAAGGATTTCCTCACTACTGTAGACATGTGATGTTAAATGGATAAAATAAATAAATAAATATTTTTATTCCATTCACTAGCTGTACTTCTGAATATTTCTCAAATAATTTCCACTACCCATTCCTTAAATTCCTCTCTTTTTGTCTGGTAGGTGGAAAGTACAAGTGTCTCATTTTTACTTCATTACCCTGCATTTTGTCTTAGTTTGTATTGGTGCATGATATGAAGTAGGTATTGGGTATATATTGAAACTTTTAATTAAATGCACTTGTTCCTGTGGAATATAATTGCTATCTAGTCTAGCCCAGTTATTGTACCTTAGGAAATAATATGTAATTTCTCTCCACATTTCTACTACTGAATTCCTGTCTTCCTTACAAAATATTTTCATAAATATCTTCAGAAGTCTGCCTTTTGTTATATTTTTCCTTCTAGGTCCAATACATACATACTCACTGTTGCAAATCAAGTTTCAGTCCCCACCTGTAAATAATATTCCCTGCTGAAAGCTGATTATTTATCCCCCAAACTTTCTTAAGCTCCTTAATTGCAGTTTTTAGTAAAATATGAATACATACCAGCATAATCCTCTTCCCTTGCCAGTAGCCTCTTCCTACCACAAATCTACCATTATTGTCTTTATTTTTCTCTCCTGTCACTATTGAAACTCCTCTAGCAGTTAATATAATTACTCCCCTTTTCCTTTGTCCCTCATATTCTGCTGAATATCCATCCTGAAATCCTTTCTGTGTCAAATTTCCATGCTAATTTTTTTCCAAGTGTGTATCTTGCAGCATTGCTATTTGCACTCTGCATCTCTTACTTTTTTGTCTGTACCTCTTAGGCTAGTTACACTTCAAAATAATGTGGATATTATAGCTATTGTGATAAGTTATTTTTCCCATCAATTACACAACAGCTTTTTTAATATGTATTTCCTTCTTTTGTGTTATTTGCACACACTAATGTTTGGCAGGTTGATTTTATATACAGTTGTTTTGTTGTCATCTCCATTTGAACCTATGCTACATTTTCAAGACTTTTTGTTTTAATGAAAACCTTAAAAAAAACTAAATACTTTTTCAGAACACTCCTCATAATTTATTAAACTAGAACAAATACACAAAACTATACACATATTCAAAAAATGAAGTTTAACCTTCCAGATAGGAGCAATTGTCCCAAATCAACAGCTGCACCCACAGGTATTACCTAATCTAAAATTAAGGTTTCCCATGCTAAAATACGGGTCTATATCACAACATTGAAGTGTCAAAACGTTGAATGTTATAACATTGAACCCAAAACTACGAAAGCTGAAAACCGCAAAGACTGAGAACAGCAATTTTTTTTTTCCCCTGGGAAAAAAATCGTTGTTCCAGTACAAAATGTGAAACACATGAACACTACAAACTATTTCTAACCCCCCTACTTAAATATACCAACTCCAACATCGCACCACAGTGGACAAAGCCATGAAAACGGCCTACCAAATTTTTTCCCTAGGAAAGAATTTGATGTTCCGCAGCTTTGATATTTTCCTTCTTCGGACTTTCAAGTTCGAGGTTTTGGTATTCGAACTTATCGGCATTCGAAGTTTTGATATACACCCCTAAAATACATGTTACAGCCCGTGCTCCCACCTATACAGATTGCTGCCTGTTCCTTTCTTATCTCTATTCCCCTCCCAGATGTGAGAAACCACATTTATGCTTTCAAAAAGCACTGTAGATTCATAGGTAAGTACTAGGCTAACTACTTTTGTGGGTCATTTTAAGGCAAGGCAATTTTTCATTGAAAGGGGAGAATCAAGCCCTGCACCTTTTGTCTGTGAGGTAAACACTTTAACCATTATGCCAATCCCCAACCCCCCTTTAGCCTTAAGAAAATGTACACTTCCTATCTTTAAATAAAACTAAATTATATAGTATTCTACTAAATGCATTGATGTGTGAAGGCTGGCAGGGAAGCTGATATTATTCATTTGCAGTAATATCAAACTTTAATTTTTACTGAACTGTTTGCCCTGTAGCCATTACATTTTGCATTTCCCTAAGCAAACAATGGTCAGAGCTTATGGGATTAATTGCTTGCATCTGTATACAGCTTGTTTCCATGGAAACAAGAACATAATGCTGCAGGCTTCTTAACCCATTGAATATTTGCTAAAGGGAAAAGACAAGGTAATTTCATTGCATATGCAAGAAACTTAGCATGTCTCATGGCATTCATCATTTTATCTTACTTTTAAGCTCACATGGTTACAGAAAACACCTGTTTTTTAATTAAAGGCATTAATCCAGGAATTCACAGTGCACTTTTACACTCCGTCCCCCACCCCAGTAGCCCAAGATTACAGTATAGTGGCTTAAACTTGCTTTTGTTCAGCCTTTCATCTCTCTTTTTATATTGTAATGCCTATATTGCTTAAAACTAAAAACTACTTGTTTCCTTTAATATCTTTACCACAACAGTTACTGCAAGAACTCATCCTCACCCCCACATTTAAGCTACCTCTGACTACATACTACACAAATCTGCTTTACTATATAACGTGCAGTTTATTTCATTAACCACTTTATACAAATACTCTTCTAGTCTTACATTTACTTTTTTTCCTTTTAATGTCCTTCAAAACCTTAGTAACCTAACGTGGGGTGTATGCTTTACAGTCCACCCACAAGTTTAACAAAGTTAATAAAAGTCCAATCTTTCTCAGTCACTTTTTGTTGCAAAGCCGTGTTTCACAAATGTGACTGCTGCTTTAGAATCTCATATTTATTCACTAGTTTCATTGTTGCTGATTTTCTTGTAGTTGATCTCCATCTCCCAAGACAAGAATCTGGTTCAAGGTACTCCTGATTCTTCAAGTCAACTCCTGTGTTTTTCTCTGTGTCTCAAGCATTTTCCTTTGGAACCCAAACAAACAAATCCAAACTGCAACTCAGGAAACAAATGAAGGCTCAAGGACACAAAGTCTCCAAAGCGCAAAAAAGTAAAAACAGGTTTATTACTTTGCAACTAAACAGTATGATACAGAAATAAATGGTTAAGCGCTTTTCGCCTTAATTTAGAAGGCTTCTTCAGACCTACAACAGTAGCAGGTTACTGTTAATCTGAAAGGGGGGTCCTTATCATCTAATTTTGTAACTCATAACAATGTGTATATAAACATTTACATTTATTTATATATTTTCCATAGTTTTTTTCATAATTTTTTATCACATATTTTAAGAGTTACACTATGTCCACCTAAATGCGGTGATTTAATGTGTGTTTATTTGTGCACAAACGCAGCTATACATTTTTGTTCTTTACAGGTTTTCACAGTTGCTGTTTTCGTATTTGACTTGTTGCTGATGTCGTGTCCAAGCTTAATTACTTAATTACTTATGCAATACCATTGGTTAATGTTTTTTGAAACCACCATGTAGTCTGTATTAAAGTGAGCACTTGTGCTACTGTTGTAGGTCTGATGAAGTCTTCTAAATTAAGACGAAAAGTGCTTAACTGTTTATTTTTGTATCATACTGTTTAGTTCCAGAGTAATAAACATGTTTTTACTTTTTTTCGCTTTGGAGACTTTGTGTCCTTGAGCCTTAGTTTGTTTCCTATTTTCCTTTGGAACACTGGAAATGGTTTCACCAACAAAGTCTCTCTGAGGTCTGTTGTCAGAAAAATGAGAAGCAGAGTCCCTTTCTATTTGATAGCTCACTTTTTGTTGGATAAACTTTTTAATTTCCTCCTTAGCCTGTTCTAGATAAAAAATGTCCTCAATCTACCAGGAAAAAATATTCTGAAGACTGCTGGATACAGTAGCCTGAATCTCACATCTGCCTTTTGAAATTCCCTGATTGCTGGAATAAATTTGCTTCTCTTCTGCCTGGTGAACAGTGAATAATAATTTTCCACAAACACTCGACTGTTCTTGATACTTTGCCTTCTGCCACAGTTTTGTCAGGATCAACTCTTTCTGCTGGTATCATTCCATCTTTATTGATACAGATCTTGACTGCTTTCTTATGGACAGGTTTGAAACATAAACTCAGTGTGCCTTTTCAATTAATAAATCCTGCTGTGGAATATCAGTCCAGTTGCTTGTTTGTGCTTTCATAAAATTAATGTCATCTGTTTCTTCTAGTTTTTCTGTCACAGCAGAAAATCATATTTTTCTCTGCATCCTGTGTCTTGTAACTCTGCCATTTTTGAAACTGCTTTTCTTGAGAATTCTCATATTCAGCTAACTGTTTTTGTCTGTATCTGTAAAGTCATTTACATTCCAGGGTAAAATGGAAAAAATAGCCTTTATGATAGAAATTGATTACTCCTACCTATTATACATGACAGTTCTTTTGTGTGTGTGTATTTCCAAATTTTGGCTTACATGCATAAGCTGATGTTTGGCAGTCTGAACTCTTACACAGTTGCTTCTTCTAATCTCCATTTGAACCTGTGTCACATTTTCAAGACTTTTGTTTCAATAAAAACACAAAACAAATAATTAAGTACATTTTCAGAACCTCATCATCCCCTTTTAATTTACAACAAACACACACAGCTATGTATACTTTCAGCAAATTAATTTTACCTTTCCAGGTAGGAGCAGTTAAGCAAAATTAACAGCTACACCCACAGGCACTACTTAAACTAAAATCAATGTATCCATGCTGAAGTGCATGTTACAATTGGTGTTCCCACTCACACTGATTGTTATCTAGTCTCTTGTTAATTCTATTCCCTTCCAGATATGTAAAACAGCTTGCATGCTTTCAGTAGATATTAACTTTTAGCCCTAGGAAAATGTACACTGGCTGCCTTTAAATAAATAAATGTTGCAGTGTTTTATTAAATGCATTAAAGTATTACAACTCCTTATTCACTTCCCACATTTTCAGACTTTACTTATTTTTCAGTAAGCTGCTTGCCACTGTGATTTTAAATAACAGTTATCTCAGCAAGATTGTTCAGAACTCTCAACACTAATTGCTTGCATTTGCCTGACAGCTCATCTTCATGTAAAATCACTCAACAGTGAGAAACAAAACAGCTAACAACTTTGAACATAAGGAGGAATATTTGTAAATCTCACTCAGAACAAAGTTTATAGGCTTCATCTGGTCATCTGCCTGCACCTACAGACTTTTTCTCTACCATTGTGTGCAATTGCTAATAGGAAACTAAACAAGGTAATCACTTTGCAGATGCAAGAAATGTACAACTTATTTTTCTTTTATCATTTTAGTTTTCAAACCTGTTTGTTTTAAAACATACTTGCCTATAGCTTAAACAAAGAACAAGAATCTGTACATACATCCTTGTAAAAATAGAAAAAAAGTAATCCCGAAGGTTCAAGTCAAGGCATGTATCTCACTTCTGACCCAGAGAGTGTCAAAACTAATACAAATGCAGAGAGAATAAAAAACAAGAGTACAAAGGATTAGTCCAGATAAAATCATTTTAACTAGCAGATCTAGGAATTATCTCTGTCTGATACCCTTCCTGTGGGAAGAATAAAGATGCCTTGTTGAAGTTTCAAGTAGTTTATTAAGTTAAGTAAGTAGCTAGATGAGTGCTGTTATTCTAATACATTACACATCAACAAGTCAGTTAATTAAAGGCAGTTTCAGACAATGATGAGAGGGTCCAGGGAGCTGATTGGAGGGAAGTCTCGGAGATGGAAAAAGCAAGGAGCTAATCCCAAATCTTAGAGGTTAGTCTCTTATTTCTGTATTCCTGAAAGACCTGTACCAGCTCTGCAGCAGGTGGAACCTCATTGTTAGTTAAAAGTTTTGTATTTTTATTTTTAACAAACAAAACATGACAACACACAATAAGCTACAGATATAGAACTATATTTAAGAAAGCACTTTTACTGGAACTTTATCAGGTCCATGTAGTAGAGTGGTTTACACTTTGATCATTTGAAAATGCCTGCTTTTATGAGGCTATCACCAGACTTTATTAGCATGAAGACAAGATGATTAATTTCAACCAGATTAATTTCAACAATTGGCTTAAGTATTGGTGTCATTCAAAGGGGAGCCAATGCCTGTCAGCCTGGGATGACATGCTCGACAAGCCATGATGCTTCGCTAGGGACGTCTTGCACCTGTCACCCCTGGGCTTTCGGATATTGGCAAAGGCTCTTGCTACCCCCATAGTGCCTTTTTTAGGCAAGGCTCAAAAGACAAACCCACCTCCATAGGTATCACAAGGGATAAGAAACTAAGAGTAATGCTACTCAATGCCAGAAGTCTAAACCTCAAGATGCATGCACTCAAAACTCTCCTTAGCATGGAAAACATCGATATCTGTGCAGTAACAGAAACCTGGTTCAAGGCTCCCGAGAGCACCTCAGCACTACCAGGTTATACCTCATACCATGCTTTTGCCCCAAAACTTGGACCGAACCACAAAGGAGGGGAGTATCAATATTCGTCAAAGATACCCACACCTCCAGGTTGGTGGCACAGCATGAAGCATCAGAGACTATCCATGTGCAATTAACAGTGGGTAAAACTGCCTTCCAGTTTATAGCCTGCTACAGACCACCCTCCCAAACCCAGGAACCCCACTCGACCTTCCTGAGAACACTGGAAAATATGAAGGTCTCTCCAAACATCATTATATTGGGCGACTTCAACTACCCAAACATAGACTGGGAGCATTACTCTAGCTCCAACACCCTAGCTCAAAGTTTCCTAGAATTTATAAACTCAAATGCTATGGAACAACTTGTTACCACTCCCACAAGTGGGGAAAACATACTGGACCTGATCATCACCAACATGGGCAACATGGGGACTCTATGCTCCAGACCAGAAGTGTATCCCTCACTGGTAAGATCAGACCATAAACTAATCTCACTGGATATTCACATCCCGACCCCACCCCTGCCCAGAAAACCACAGTGAAAAACTTCTCTAAAGCAAATTTCACACTCCTCAAAACCGAGGTGGAATCCTTCAAAGCCCCCTGGCCTGTGGAAACTATGGCCCAGACCGCAGAATCCTTTATAAACGCATTCTATGAACACCTTCAGGAATGCATGGATCATGCGATCCCAAATAAAACCAAGACTCAATCCTCCAAAGGCAGACGTCCTGTCTGGTGGACCCCAGCCATAAACAAACTGTACAATAGGAGGAGGAAGCTACTACATGATAGAGCAAAATCCCAAAAAGGGAAGGCATCTCTGATCAGTGTTAGCAAAAAACTACGGGCACTCATAAAATCGTCTAAGGCCAGCTTCGAGAGAAAAATTGCACAGGACACTAAGGATAATCACAAGGCTTTCTTTAGTTATAATAGGAACCTAAGTGGGAATTCCCAGACATGCTCAGAATTAGTCCAAAATGACAAAAAATACACCGAACCCACAGACATTGCCAACATCCTAGCTGACAGGTTCAGCACAAACTTCTCCCCCCTCCCCACCAAAAGGGCAAATATCTATCCCAGCAGAGTGCTGCCCCCCTGGCATCTCAAATGCTCAGGTAAGAGCCGCCCTCTCCAAAGCAAAAAACACAGCATCAATGGGACCAGACGATTTCCCGGGCTGCGTACAACATGAACTCCAAGAAGAGCTAAACCCAAACATAAAACTACTGTTCAGTCTCAGCCTTACCACAGGGAATGTACCCAAAGAGTGGCGTACAGCAGCAGTGGTCCCTCTCCACCAAGGTGGTGCCTCAACAGATCCTGGAAACTATCGCCCCATAAGCCTGACTAGCTTGGTCTGCAAAGCTATGGAAAGGATCCTCATGGACCTCATAAATAAAGATATTTGGGACCTACAGACACTGGATCCTACCCAGTTCGGCTTGTTAAGGGCAGATCCTGCCTCTTAAATCTGGTCGATTTCTTTGAAACAGTCACCAAGGCCATTGACGAGGGGAAGGTGGTCCACACAGCCTACCTCGACCTCACAAAAGCCTTCGATACAATACCCCACTCGGGCATTATAGATAAGCTCACCAGCTTAAATATAAACCCCTATGTCACTAGATGGGTTGCAAACTGGCTCAAGGACAGAACCCGCATGGTTAGAATTGCTAGAGCCATGCCAGACTCCAAACCAGTTACAAGTGGCGTCCCACAAGGCTTAGTCCTGAGACCTCTCTTGTTGGGTATATATTTCTCGGAGGTACAGGCCAACACGGAAGGACTGTGGCTGACCAAGTTCGCAGATGACTGCAAACTGGGCGCCATAATCGACTCTCCAGCCGACCCAAGCATCTTCCAAAAGGGCCTCATAGAAACAGACAACTGGTGCCAGAGCCATGGCCTCAAGCTAAATGCCAAAAAGTGTATAGTCATCCCCTTTGGCAAAAACAAAAGTGCCCACAAATTACCACATAGGTGGTAATCCATTGGCACGAAGAAGTAATTAGGGACCTGGGGACCCAAGTTGATAGCAATCTCTCATTTGACAACGTGGCCAAAGTGGTTAGAAAAACATTTTATATAGCCCACCTAATCATGGAGGCACTCACATCTAGATCAGGGGAGGTCATCGTGCCTTTTTACTCATCCCTCATCAGGCCCATAATTGAGTACAATGCCCCTTTTGGGATGTACCTTACCGGACACCTTCAGCAACTGGAAAGACCCCAAAAGTACCTCACCAAGAGGATCAAAGGGCTCAAACAGATGCCATATGCTGCCCGGTTAAAGAAACTCCAGCTCTACTCAGTGGCATACCGCCTGCTCAGAGGCGATCTGTGCCTGACGTATAAAGCCATGTCCAACCCGGAATTAATGGGCATGCTGCACCTCAGAAAATCCAAATCCCATCGAGCTACGCACTCGAGAGATTTGAACCTCAGCACTGAAATAAATAGGACATGCTGGAGGGACAGATTCATAACCCAGAGGCTCCCTTCACTCTGGAATAAAATCCCAGTCCAGGTTTGGCAGAGTCCCTCACTGACTCTCTTCAAGAGGAATCTTGATGAGTGGATGGGGGATTGTAGGTTTACCCCGGGTATCACTTCTGTGTCACTGTTAGACAGAGGCACAGTATACTATCCTCGAAAAAGGGCAAAGCAAAATTAATTTAAAATGGGTGGCGAAAGCCAAACACACCCTGGCTAGGCTTATAAATGCCCTAGGGCAGATAGCCTAGTATGAACCTATGCTTTGTAACACTTGTTATATGAAAGGCTCTCTCTGCCTTTGTGGTGTTCATATTTCTTGGAGCCAATTATGAAAGCTTCATTACAAAACTTTTTTCAGCCTGAATTGTCCTTATTGATGCTTGTATCACATGTAATATGAGGGGCTGTGACCACTTTTATGGGGCTTATATCTCCTGAAATACATTATGAATGTTACCAGTTCATAGGTTCATACTAGGCTATCTGCCCAAGGGCATTTATAAGCCTAGCCCATAGTTATTTGGCTTTCGCCACCCCTTTAGTTTGAATAAAACTATGCCTATTATTTTGCAGTGACACTGAAGTAATCCCTGGGGTATATCTGCGATCTCCCATCCATAGGTCAAGATTCCTCTTGAACAAGGCCAGCGAGGTGCTCTGCCTCACATGTACCGGGATTTTGTTCCACAGCATAGGGAGTCTCTGGGTGATGAATCTGTCCCTCCAGCACGTTCTATTAATAACCGTGTCAAGTTTTAAGTCTCCCGCCCTTGTGGTTCTGAGGGATCTAGCTTTTTTGAGGTGAAGCATATTCATCAAATCTGGGTTTGACATCGCCTTATATGTCAGGCACAGGTCACCTCTGAGCAAGCGGTATGAGACTGAATAGAGCTGGAGTTCTTTCAGTCGGGCAGCATACGACATATTTTTGAGACCCTTTATCCTTTTGGTGAGGAACTTTTGGGGCCTTTCCAGCTGCTGCAGGTGTCGGGTCAGATACATTCCGAATGGGGCATTGTACTCAATCATAGGTCTAATGAGTGATGTGTACAGGGGGACGATGACCTCCCTTGATCTAGATGTGAATCCCTTCATGATCAGGTGGGCAATGTAGAAGGTTTTCCTAACTACTTTAGCAACATGAGTGTCAAACGAAAGGCTACTGTCAACCTGGGTCCCCAGATCCCTGATGACTTCTTCTGTGCTGAGTGGATTGCCACCTATATGGTAGCTAGGGGTAACCTTGTTTTTCCCGAAGGGTATGACTATGCATTTCTTGGCATTTAACTTTAGGCCATGGCTCTGACACCAGTTATCCGTTTCTGTGAGGCCCTTCTGAAAGATGTCTGTGTCAGATGTGTTTTCAACTATGGCGCCCAGTTTGCAGTCATCTGCAAACTTTGTCAGCCATAACCCTCCTGCGTTTGCTTGTACTTCAGAAAAGTAGATGCCGAACAAGAGTGGACCCAGGACTGAGCCCTGTGGGACACCACTTGTGACAGGCTTTGAGTCTGACATGGCTCCAGCAACTCTGACCCTGTGGGTTCTGTCACTTAGCCAGCTTGCAACCCATCTTGTGATGTATGGGTTTACATTCAAGCTGATGAGTTTTTCGATGATACCTGAGTGGGTATTGTGTCGAAGGCCTTTGCCAGGTCAAGGTAGGCTGTATGGACTGCCTTTCCTCATCAATGGCCTTGGTGACTGTCTCAAAAGTCAACCAAGTTTAAAAGGCATGATCTGCCTTTGACAAAGCCAAACTGGGTTGGATCCAAAGTCTACAAGTTCCCTATGTCTTTATTTATGAGTTCCATTATGATCCTCTCCATGGCTTTGCAGATAAGGCTTGTCAAGCTAATGGGACGGTAATTTCAGGGTCGGTGGAGGCACCGCCTGTGAAGTGGGACCACAGTCGCAGGCGCCACCCTTGGGTACGTATCCTGAGGTGAGGCTAAGATTAAACAGCTGTCCTAACTACGGGTTTAATTCCTCATTGAGTTCGTGGAGCACACAGCGGGGACACCATCCGGTCCCATGGATGCTGTGTTTTTGCTTTGGAGAGAGCAGTTCTCACCTGGGCGTTGGAGATGTTTGGGGGCTATAATCCTCTGGTATAGATATCTCTCCTTTGGGGGGGGAGTTTGCACTGAACCTGTCAGCCAGTATGTTGGCAATGTGTGTAGGTTCAGTAATCTTCACATCATTTTGAACTAATTCTGAGCATATCTGGGAGTTTCCTCCTAGGTTTCTAACATAGCTAAAGAAGGTCTTATGATTGTCTTTTTGAGTCATGGCGATTTTTCTCTCAAAATTTGCCTTGGATGATTTTATGAGAGCTCTTAGTTTTTTACTTATAATGATCAAAAGTGTCTTACCTTTCAAGGATTTTGCTCTATCTTGTAGTAGCTTCCTCCTTTTGTTGTAGAGCTTGTTTATGGCTGGGGTCCACCAGACTGGACGCTTGCCTTGGTACAAAGAGTCTTAGTTTTGTTTGGGATTGCCTGATCCATGCAGTCCTGTAGGTGCTGGAAGAAGGCATTTGTAAGTGATTCAGCGGTTTGAGTAATGTTTACCACTGGCTCAGGGGCCTTAAAGGAGACCACACTAGTTTTTAGAAGTGTGAAGTCGGCTTTTGAGAAGTTTTCACTGTGGTCTTTTTTATTTCAGGTGGAGGCGGGATGAGGACCTCCAGCGAGATTAGTTTATGATCTGATCTCACCAGTGAGGGGTATACTTCCAGTGTTGAACATTGTGATCCCATGTTCGTGATGATGAGATCAAGTATGTTTTCTCTTCTTGTGGGGATGGTGACTAGTTGTTCCATGGCATTTGAGTTTATGAACCCAGGAATCTATGAGCTAGAGTGTTTGGGCTTGAGTAGTGTTCTCAGTATATATTAGGGTAGTTGAAGTCAGTTAGTATGATGGTGTTTGGAGATACATTTATCTGCTCCAATGATTTCAGGAAGGCCATGTGAGGTTCCTGAGTTTGAGAGTGTGGCCTGTAACATGCTACAAATTGCAGAGCAGTCTTGCTCTATGGTTAATTGCACCTGGATGGTCTCCGATGCATCGTGCGTTGCCACCAACCTTGAGGTGTGGGTGTCCTTTATGAATATGGACACCCCCCCCCTCCTTTCTTGGTGTTGTCCGGATTTTGGGGCCGGAACGCATGATATGAGGTGAAACCTGATAGTGCTGGGGTGCTCTCAGGAGCCTTGAACCAGGTTTCTGTCACAGCACAGACATCGATGTTCTCCATACTGAGAAGGGCCTCGAGTGCATGCATCTTGAGATTGAGACTTCTGGCATTGAGCAGCATTACCCTTAGTTTTTTCCTTTTTGTGTTCTAGGTGGTAGGTTTAGAATTTGAGCCTTGCTAAAAAGGCACTATGGGGGTGGCAAGAGCCTTTGCCAATATCCGGAAGCCTAGGGGTGACAGGTGCAAGCCGTCCCTTGCTATGCAGGAGATTTAGTCACTCAGAGCTACACTAGGTGATTCCCATTTTTGAACAATTCATGCATCCAGATAATAACTTACAGTGGAATGCTCATTTTTACAGAGCTCATGGATGTGCAAAAATAGGAGGAAAATGAAAGTACAGTTTGTGACCTCAGAACCTTTTGTATAGGCTTTCTATGCCCATGGAAAAATCCACCAAGTGTTGAACTGCAGAGTATAAAAAACACTTTAAGAAAAATAAGAATCTCAGAGTTTCTTTGAGCATACATGCCTATGGCTTAAATAACACAGCAGTGTGAAGTGGTGCCCTGGGATAGCAATTTTCATTGTACTGCAAATTACAGAAATTTTGTTAAATCCATGCCAGGTGGCTAGAGTATCTATACCTGGTTGCTGTGGGGTAGGTGAAGTGACAGGGAGAATGTTCCTGGTCTCAGACTTTGAAAGAAATAGTAAGACATCATTGACATTTAAAAGCCATGTAGCTGAAACACTTGATATCCTTAAGGAGTCATTTGCATATATCCCATGGGTCTCTTATTACAGGAGGTTTAAGGTATCACACTGTGCAAACTAGCTTGGTTGGGTTTTTATTGTAGGTTTTACTAATTGGTTTGTGTGACCTTTTAACTCTTTGGTTATTAGTTGGGTTATTTTGCAGACATCTTTATGGTTATGGACATCAGCTAGGTGTAAAGACCCTGTGTTTCTAAAGTATATCCAAACAGTCCATGTATGCTGTGCTGAAGAGGTCATAAGGAGGCCAAAACATGCATGTCCACAGTTAGTGTGGTTTGACTTTATTGGTCTGAATGTATCCACAATGATTTAATAAGAAAATGTAAAAAGTTATGGACATTCAGATGCCATGTAGCTGAAACACTTGATGTCCCATGGGTCTCTATTACATAGGTTCATAGGTAGATACTAGGCTATCTGCCCTAGGGCATTTATAAGCCTAGCCAGAGTGTATTTGGCTTCTGCCTCCCTATTAGATTAGCCTACTGTGCCTCTGTAAAGTAGGTCACAGAAGGTACCATTTTAAGATTAGTTTACTGTGCCTCTGTCTAGCAGGGACACAGAAGAGATCCCAGGGATGAATTTGCGATTTCCCATCCACGCGTCCAGATTTCGCTTGAAGAGGGTCAGCGAGGGGCTATGTCTAACATGAATTGGGATTCTATTCCAGAGTGAGGGGAGCCTCTGGGAAATGAATCTGTCCCTCCAGCATGTCCTGTTTATTTTTGTGCTGAGGTTTAGGTCCTGGGCGTGTAGCTCTAAGGGACTTGGATTTTTTGAGGTGGAGCATGTCCATTAATTCTGAGTTTGACATGGCTTTGTACGTCAGGCATAGATCGCCTCTGAGTTTCTTTAGTCGAGCTGCATAGGACATCTGTTTGTAGCCCATGATCCTCTTGGTGAGGTACTTTTGGGGTCTCTCCAGTTGCTGCAGGTGTCGGGTAAGGTACACCCAAAAGGGGCATTGTATTCAATTATGGGCCTGATGAGTGACGAGTAGAGGGGCACAATGACCTCTCGTGATCTAGATGTGAACCCTTTCTTGATAAGGTGGGCTATATAGAAGGTCTTTCTAACCACTTTGGCAATGTGATTATCAAAGGAGAGATTAATATCTACGTTGGTCCCCAAATCTCTAATTACTTCTTCCATACTTAATGGATTACCACCTATGTGGTAATTTGTAGGCACCTTGTTTTTCCCAAAGGGGATGATTATGCACTTTTTAGCATTTAGCTTGAGGTCAGGCTCTGGCACCAAGCATCCGTCTCTGTGAGACCCTTTTGGAGGATGCTTGTGTCAGCTGGAGATTCGATTATGGCCCCCAGTTTGCAGTCATCTTCGAACTTTGTCAGCCATAATTCCCCCCATGATAGCCTGAACCTCAGAGAAGTATATACCGAACAAGAGAGGTCCCAGAACTGAGCCCTGTGGGACGCCACTTGTAACTGGTTTGGATTCGGACATGGCACCTGTGATTCTGTCCATGTGGGTTCTATCTCTGAGCCAGTTTGCAACCCATCTTGTGATATAGGGGTTGATATTTAAGCTGGTAAGCTTATTTATGATGCCCGAGTGGGGTATTGTGTCAAAGGCTTTTGCGAGGTCCAGGTAGGCTGTGTGGACTACCTTGCCATCATCTATGGCTTTGGTAACTGTTTCAAAGAAATCAACTATGTTTAAGAGGCAATATCTGCCCTTAACAAAGCCGAATTGGGTAGGGTCCAGTGTCTGGAGGCTCCCAATGTCTTTGTTTATGAGTTCCATGATAATATGCTCCATAGCTTTACAGACCAGACTACTTAGGCTTATGGGGCGATAGTTCCCGGAGTCCATTGTGGCACCACCTTTGTGGAATGGGACCACTGTGGTGACTGGTAGACATGGAGAGAAGGTGAAGTGCTATTTCAGTGACTGATACCTATTGGATAGGTAACTTTTGAACCATAGAATGGTAGGCTGAAATATAGACCTAGGGAGCACATCCGGAGTAGAAGTTATGGAACAGAAAGTAGAATGTGTTCTTGTCAAACCTAGGAAGCCTATATCAAGAAAAATAACACGAGATGCCACAGAGATATTAGAGATATTTTGAACATTTTATGAAAAATTAGATAAAACAGTGGAATGTTTTAACCAAAAAAGCATAAATAGAAGCATTTATGAAAGACTTAATTATGCCAAGGTTAAAGGCAAATTAGGCACAACAATTAATAGCTAAGATAATATGAGATGAGGTAAAACCTAGATGTATAATCAAATGACAGGGACATCCCTGGAACATGTTAATGTACACCACCCCAATTCCCGACTGGAGTCAGATTAATACTTAACAACAAAAACACCACGAAAGCTCTGCTATAGTTGCCACATTTTCTTTATTGACTCTTTTTTTAGCTGCCAAATTTTCTTTATTGACTCCGGTACCACGGCCCCAAAGGACTTCAGTGAAGTAACCCAATGCATTTTTAGCAACTTTATATATTCCATCCAACCAAATAATTAATTAATTACATAACCCTAAAAACTAAAACAGATAGTTACAATCGGAGTACATACAGTGAGAATAATATAGGACTATTACAGCATTCAAAAGGGTAAATAAAATGAGTACAGTGGAGTATATTACATAGTACAAGCTTACTAAATACAGAGGAGGAAATAAACTATTTACACTTCTCAGCATGGTTATATGACAATGATTTAATATTTAGATACATTTTAGCCAGTTTGTAGAGAAATTAGTGGTAGTTAGTACAAGACAAACAGGAAATGCAATAAAAAGTGAGGGGGTATGGCATATTTAGAAAGACAGTTGGGGAGATAAAGCAGTTGAAGTAAGGAATTTTTGAAGAAAGGAGTGTAAGGAGGTGTAAGGTGTGAATGGGTAATTCTTCATATTTAGGGATATAGTTTATCCAGGGGATGAGCAGAACAGAGTGATATTTTGACTAGGAAATCTTTCAGAATGATTTTAAAGGACTGGGGTGAGGGTATTGACCTTATGGGTACAGGTAAGGAATTCCAGGCCTTAAAAACATGGTCCAAGTACAGACCATGCCAAGTACATTTTATTTATTTATTTAACATTTGTTTAGAAGGAAAGTCCAACTGGGACAGAGCCCATTTTTAGCAGAGGCCCAGAGAGAAACACTTCAGACATGTCTTTGGAATGTGGGAGGAAATCGGAGCATCCAGATGAAAGCCACGCAAACACAGGGAGGAAGTGCAGACTCCGCACAGAAGGCACTCCAGCTGAGAATCAAACCAGAGAACCTCTTGCTGTGAGGTGACAATGCTAACTGCTGTACCACTGCATTATCATTTGATTGGTTTGTGGACAGAAAGGAATTCTTGGTCATTGGTTCATAATGCCCAATTGGGAATATAGTTATGTAGAGTGGTATTTAGGTCTGGACATACAGGTGGATGCTGGCTAATATAAGTGGTAAGAAGCTGCGTATGTGTTGGTTTATGAGGTAGTTCTATTGAATTTAGGCTGTTTATGGCTACACAGTGGTGGGTGCTGCAAATGTAGCCATTTTATTATAGCATTGTTCACATTTTGATTTTTGTGATACCTGCAGATTAGAAAGGATGAGAATGCCATAAAGTACTGAGGAGAGGAGGTAAGTAGTGCTATGTGCAGTTTTAGTCGAGTTGGTGAGAACATTTTTAGCACTGTAGAGCATCGCAATTTGGCAAATTTTTTATGCAGTTTTGATGTATACGCAGATCAATTTTAAAATTATCATCCCTAATGATTTGCTATGAGAATGTCAATGGTTGTGTTATTAAGAGAGAGGATTTTAAGTGTTATTTTCATAATAGAGGGGTTTGGGGAAAAAGTAGTAGTTTTCTTTTGGGGGGAGGGGTGTTGAGATTGAGTTGCGAGATACAAAGCCATGTTTCAGTGGCTGTTAAAGTTTCTTGAGTAATTTTTTGGAGATGTGCCAAGCTGTCGGGGGTGCATATGAGTGTGGTGTCATCTGTGTATTGTATCAGGGAGTTCTGTTGTGTAGATCTGTGGAGGGTGTTTGTGAGAATTTTAAAGAGGAGGGTCCAAGGATAGAGCTTTGTAGTACACCAGTGGTGACTGGTAGACATGGAGAGAAGGTGAAGTGCTATTTCACTGACTAATACCTATTGGATAGGTAACTTTTGAACCATAGAATGGTAGGCTGAAATATAGACCTAGGGAGCACATCCGAAGTAGAAGTTATGGAACAGAAAGTAGAATGTGTTCTTGTCAAACCTAGGAAGCCTATATCAAGAAAAATAACAAGAGATGCCACAGAGATATTAGAGATATTTTGAACATTTTATGAAAAATTAGATAAAACAGAGGAATGTGTTAACCAAAAAAGCATAAATAGAAGCATTTATGAAAGACTTAATTATGCCAAGGTTAAAGGCAGATTAGGCACAACAATTAATAGCTAAGATAATATGAGATGAGGTAAAACCTAGATGTATAATCAAATAACAGGGACATCTCTGGAACATGATAATGTACACCACCCCAACTCCCGAATGGAGTCAGATTAATACTTAACAACAAAAACACCACCAAAGCTCTGCTATAGTTGCCACATTTTCTTTATTGACTCATTTTTTACCTGCCAAATTTTCTTTATTGACTCCGGTACCACGGCCCCAAAGGCCTTCAGTGAAGTAACCCAATGCATTTTTAGCAACTTTATATATTCCATCCAACCAAATAATTAATTAATTAATTAACAACTTCATTAAACAATTAAATATCCCTCCAAAATTCACTCATAACAGAAACCTAAGAGAAAACTTAAAACCATCTCAACCCAGTGCAAACCCCAAGTGAAAATACAATAAAACACTAATAAGATATCTTCTCTTAAGTACAGTCCAACACTAAGGGACTCTGGCTAACAAAGTTCACAGATGACTGCAAACTGGGAGCCATTATTGAATCCCCAAATGATGTTGATACTTTACAAAAGGGCCTTACAGAAACAGATGCTTGGTGCCAGAGCCATGGGCTCAAGCTCAATGCCAAGAAATGTATAGTTATCCCCTTTGGGAAAAAAACATGTACCTGTGAATTACCACATAGGTGGCAGTACACTAAACACCGAAAGTGTGATAAGAGACTTAGGTGGACAGTGGTCTCACCTTCAATAACCACATCGCCGCAATAGTCAGGAAGTTTTTTTATGTGGCACACCTCATCACTAAGGGCTTTTCATCAAGAAAAAAGAGGTCATTGTCCCACTGTACTCATCTCTCATTAGACCCATTATAGAATGCAATGCCCCATTTGGTATGTACCTCTCAAGACATCTGCAACATCTGGAAAGGCTGCAGAAATACCTCACTAAAAGAGTCACAGACCTAAAGCAGATGCCCTATGCTGACCGCCTTAAAAAACTCTAGCTATACTCTGTTGCATATTGTCTACTCCGAGGTGATCTCTGCTTAACATACAAGGCCATGTCAAACCCAGAGCTGCTGGACATGCTACACTTAAATAAATCCCAATCCCTCAGAGCCGCACGCTCCAGGGATCTAAACCTTATCATCACAATAAACAAAACATGCTGGAGGGATAGGTTCCTGATCCAGAGACTTCCCAGACTCTGGAATAGACTGCCCCATACATGTCAAGCAGAGCACCTCTTTGGCCCTCTTCAAAAGGAACCTTGATGATTGGATGGAAGAAAGAAAATTCACCCCAGAAATCATGTCAGTTGCCCTGCTAGACAAGGGTCCAGGGAAGTAAATAGTGTGGGAAGAAATAGCCAAGGAATTGTTATGGCTAGGCTTCTATAGGCCCTAGGGCCGTTTAGCCTAGGACCAACCTATGAATCTATATAATACATATATAAACATCAAATTGTGCAATAAGCAATTTTATCATTCATACAATAATCTCTGGAACAGATGGTGTTCCTGAAAAAAGTTTGGTAATTGGGAGGGAACAAAGTGAAACAGATCTGGAAAGCTTTGCTTAACAATGTTTTAAAGGAGGAGGGGGTACCAGCATCTTGAAAGAAAGCTTTTGTGGGTGGACCACCAGAAGGTAAACCACCTTTCAGATTCAGCTTCAAATAGTCCATTTCAATTTTAACCGTGATTTGATACTAGCTACAAGAATGGCACAGTTATTGCCCAAATTGACAGTTAGTTATGGATCAATGTGGTTTTGTGGAGGGGGAGTAGACATTTGACAATATGAACAGAACAATGTTGATCCAGAGGGAAGTAGAGTGTAAGAAACCACCACACTTGTTGGTGGGTCTTTATGCAGAGACAGCATTTGATGGAGTCAGCAGGGATTTTATAGGTTCCAGTGGTGCTTAACTGAGGTGAATTTGCCATTACCCACCCATTCATCCAAATTATCTTTAAGTTGTGTAAGAGAAGTACATTACTTTATCTAGAGTAGAAGACATTTCCTCAGAAGTGTTCAGTGTGATTCAGCATGTTCTACTAATTTTGCAAAAGAGATTGTGGTCTTTTGATTTGGTGTTTAGGATACCATTGTGCCTGTGAATGTGTAATAGGTCTGATGGAATAATGTCTGTTGTAGCACTATATGGAAGACAGAGATCACCTCTTAATAGCCAGTATGCATACCTCTCAACTGTCCAGAATTTTGCCTCATATTTTTGGTTTGTTCCTCATAAAATCTGTGATTTTCTGATGACTGAAGTCTCTAAATAATGACACACATTTGAGTTTAAGACCAGATTCTTCAGAAAAGTACATGTTAACACAAACCCTGTTATTCTCACAGCTTTCTGAGTTTATTAGAGCAATATTTAAAATCTGTCCCTATTTTTGGCCTTTGTCATCTTCGTCCCCCCATTTTGTCAGGAGTTGTCCAGATTTTTAACACTAAGAGATTGAGAGGTATTCCAATGTGATACATAGAAGAGAGATAAGGCTTTCACTCAGAGGTTTGCATAATTTTTTTATGATTTAGGCCTCTCTCTCTCTTTTTGTGAAAAAAACATTATAGTTGTTCCATTTGTGACAGCTGTTTGGGCATGCATGTACCAGAAGAGGCATTATACAAAGTGATCAACCTAATGAGTGCTGAATAGAAGAACAATTATGTTGCTGGATCTGGATGCCATACCTTTTATTATAAATTGTGCAATGAAAAAGGATTTCTTACAGTACAATATATGTAGTGATGAAAGCACAGTTCAGTATTAACAAAGATTCCCAACCAGATCTCTAGCTACAAGATCAGTTTTCAGGAGGGTGTTGTCAATTTGATAGTTACAAGGGGAATCAAGCTAGCAAAAGATATTATTTTACATTTATTGGCATTTAGTTTTAGTCTATGCTTTTGACATTATTTGTTTGGGACAGGCCCTCTTGTATAATCTTGGTGCCCTCTGAAAAGTTTATGATGGCACCGGGTTTGGAGTCATCTGCATACTTTGTCCGCCACAGACCCTTAACATTAGCTTTGACCTCTGGGATGTAAATCGCAAAGAAGAATGGCCACATTCTTAAACCTTGGTGAAATCTGCTAGTGACAGATCTAGCTGAGATAGGCCCATCCATCTTTACATCCTGCGTTCTATATGTGAGCCAGTTTGCTCTCCAATGAGTTACATAGTGGGTTAACATTTATCTGGGAGAGGTCATCTATGATACCTGAGTGTGGGATGGAGTCAAATGCCTTTGTGATGTCCAGCTATGCAGTGTACACTGATTTTTCCCTCATCCATTACCTTTGTGATTTTTTTCCAAAAGGGTAATGAGATTAAGAAGGCAGGATGCGCTTTTGACAAATCGCAACTGGGTTGGATTGAGTGCCTGTAGGTTACCAATATCCCTTTTTATTAGTTCCATGATAATCCTTTCCATAACCTTACAAATGAGACTGGTCAGGCGTAAGAGATCAATAATTATACAGGACAGTTGAAGCCCCAGCTTTGTGCAAGGGAATGACTGTTACTTTTCTCCATTCCTCTAGCACAAAGCCTGTTTTGATGCTAATACTGAATGGCATCTGTAGGGGGTCCAACATGTCAAGTTTTAAGATAGCCAGTTTTTTTGATCTGAGAATATTTGATGAGAGGGGAGGTAAAGTTAGAGCCAAATTTCTCCAGTAGTAAATTTGCTATGACCTCAGGGGTTGACAATGTAATATCAGTTACAATAAACTCACTGCAGTGCTGGGCATGCTTCTGAGATAAAGAAGGCTTTGTGGTTATCTTTTACCTGGGTGGCTATTTTTACCTCATATTTGTCTTTGATTTATTTGATCAGGATCTTGAGCTCCTTGTTTACTTTATTAAGAGCATTTTTATCTTCATGAGAAATACATTTATTTTTGCAAGCAATTACATTATAGCGTTTATATTAAAGCTCCACCACAGGGCTTATTTTTGAAATTGGGGTTGGATTTGTCCTGATGGGGACCAATGCTTCTATACACCTATTTATGTGTGCATAGAATTTGGTAGTAAAGGATTACACTTGTAGGCAGTGGGATTGTTGAAGTGGAAGGGACTTTTGAATTTAGCCAGGTCATCACTCAGTTTTAACAGATTAACCTCTGCATCGTTACTGAATACTCAGGTATTGGAGGATGCTTCAGACTTCAATCTCACTGCGACTGTGTCTAATGTGAGATGAAATTTGACCAGGAAGGAGGCTGCATATGGTAGGTAGCAGAGCTGCCTCATACTAGTAGGGGCCCAGTCCAGGAGTTTATTGCCCCTTGTTGTAGTGCATTCTAACTGGTCTAAAGAGTAAGACTAGTCCAGAGAGTTTGTACTGATGATGAATCTTGGGAGAATGGTGTTTGGCTTAGTACACAGGACCCCATACCGAATAATAAGGAGGTATTGGCCAAGGGGGACATGCAGGAGTTCTGTAGTTAGATAAGGTGTGATAAACAGTTTTATTTATAGTAAGTTGGATGGGGAGGAGTTCCAGATCATCATCTTGCCTAACAAGCCTGGAGGTGAGTTTTTTAGGAATATAGAAACACCATCACCTTAGTACCTTTGTCTGTTTCAGTGGGACTGTATGACTGTAAGGCACTGAAGCCCTGCACTGATGGAGTGATTTCACTCATTTTGTTTATAGTAAGTTGAATGTGGAGAAGTTCCTGGCTTATTATCTTGTCTGGAAGTGAGATTTCTTTAAATGATGATTAGACTGATGGAGTGCTTTCACTGGTCTTGTACCAGGTCTCTGTGACAATGCGTGTGTTGACATTTTCCAGGGTAAGTAGTACTTGTAGGTTGTGGAGTTTTTTAAGGCTCCTAGTATTAAGCCGCAATACCTTAATGTAGTCTGAATTCTGTTTAGTTATGTTAGAAGCTTTAGAAGGCTGACATTGCCTAAAAAGTATTAACGTAGCCTGTGTCTACATTCCCCCCAGGTAATAATGATGCAAACACCCTAGAATATATCCTGCCTTGGCTGTCTAGTAACTACCCTCAAGAAACTGTTCTCAGAAATTTCAACATCGACTGGAATATTTGTTCCTCAGAATCTCCGACCATCCATGTAAATCTGTACAGATTTACTCAGATCATATCCTCCCCTGCTAGGATCAGTAAACCTAACAACAAAGATAGTATCCTAGATTGGATACTCATTAATAGCCATCCCCACATGTATAGGGCCGGTACCTGACCTGAAGACATAAGTGACCATTTTCTTACCTATATAATCAGGCATAAGACTGACATCCCCCACCAACCCACTTACAAAACAATTAGAAACAGCAAAAATTTTAACCCCACTAATTTCCAGAATTAACTCAAAGCATGTAATTGGGCAGTCCTAAAACATCTACCACTTGAAGAAGCTGTATTATATTTCAACACCAAATTCCTAGCCATCCTTGATACCCATGCACCTGCACGTTCTATAAGAACTAAAGCAAAAGTTGCTCCATGGCTTTCAAAAAAAAAAAAAAAACAGACAAATGATCTTACTTAGAAACAAAGCTTGGACCACTTGGTGTACCACATAATTCCCCTTAGATCAACTTAGATTTAGAAAACTAAGGAACAACACTAAAAAAATCTACCACTCTAGATAAAAAAGCTTTTACTGCCATTTACAACAGAAGCATCAAAACAATCCACAAAAGTTTTGGGCAGGCATAAATAAACTTATTTACCCAGGGCAATGCACAACTTCTACCCCCCTCAGCTACCATCCAAAAACCTTTGGAAGACGTTGCCAAGTCCTTTAATAGTTTCTTCACAGAAACTATCCAGTCACTACCTAACCAACTATTTCCCAGTTGCCCAAGTCCTAACGCCACCGCACCTAGTTCTCAACTCCCCTTTAACTTTCAACCAGTTTCCACATCACTTATCTGTGCCCTAATCAAGAAACTAAAACCTACCATCCTTGCAGCGGATCTCCTCCCAGCTGAGTATCAAGCTGTGGATACCATAGCGTTCCCAATCTCTATCCTGATCAATAGAACTATATCAGAAGCCACAATCCCCTCCATCTGGAGGACATCCCATGTTATTCGACTCCACAAAGGGACAGTTCCACGGTCAAATTACAGACCTATAGTTATTTTTTCACCCCTGGCTAAAATTATGGAGAAGTGCATCCATAAACAACTCCTGAGCCATCTCATTCAGCACAATCTCCTGAGCCATCTCATTCAGCACAATCTCCTGAGCCATCTCATTCAGCACCATCTCCTGAGCCATCTCATTCAGCACAATCTCCTTAGCCATCTCATTCAGCACCATCTCCTGAGCCATCTCATTCTGCACAATCTCCTGAGCCATCTCATTCAGCACAATCTCCCAAGCCATCTCATTCAGCACAACCTCCTGAGCCATCTCATTCAGCACCATCTCCTGAGCCATCTCATTCAGCACAACCTCCTGAGCCATCTCATTCAGCATCATCTCCTGAGCCATCTCATTCAGCACCATCTCCTGAGCCATCTCATTCAGCACCATCTCCTGAGCCATCTCATTCAGCACAATCTCCTGAGCCATCTCATTCAGCACAGTCTCCTGAGCCATCTCATTCAGCACAATCTCCTGAGCCATCTCATTCAGCACAATCTCCTGAGCCATCTCATTCAGCACCATCTCCTGAGCCATCTCATTCAGCACAATCTCCTGAGCCATCTCATTCAGCACAATCCCCTGAGCCATCTCATTCAGCACCATCTCCTGAGCCATCTCATTCAGCTCAATCTCCTGAGCCATCTCATTCAGCACAGTCTCCTGAGCCATCTCATTCAGCACAATCTCCTGAGCCATCTCATTCAGCTCAATCTCCTGGCTAACTTGCAGCATGGATTTAGACCATTCCACAGTACAACCACAGTCCTCCTCTCCTTCTCTAATGTTATTAATGAAAACTGAAACAACAATAAGCTTTCTTCTGCCCTCCTTCTTGATCTCTCCAAAGCCTTTGACATGGTCACCCACCAACTACTCATACACTTAAAACTACTCCCCTAGATGTCCAGACTATCCAGTGGTTCAAATCTTATCTGAGTGGTAGACAGGCTGTACTATGGCAGAACAAACTATCTTCCCTTCTACCTATCAACCTTGGGGTCCCTCAGGGCTCTACATTAGGACCCCTATTATTTTCTATCATTATTAATGACTTGTACACAGTCATCCCAACAGCCACCTGCATTCAATATGCAGATGACTCCACTTTGATTTGCTCTGCCACCTCCCCTTTAAGTCTGCAGACTCTATCCCAAAATGTTTTTAATACTGTCAAAAATTGGCTCTGTAATTGACATCTCCTATTAAATCTTAACAAAATGAAGCTACTGCTTTTCTCCCCCACTCGTAAAACTTCTGCACCAACCTTTACTATAAAATCTAACAATGGCACTGTCATTGTCTCAGATCCCTGTACCAAACTCTTAGGTGTAACAGTTGATAACCTCGAGTTTGATATGCATATTTATCAAACTATTAAAAAAGTTAATAAAAACCTTGGCTCATTATACAAGATCAAATCTTTCCTCACTCCACTAGCTAGGACGGTAATTGCTTGTACACATCTGCTTTCCACCCTCCTTTATGCATCCCTTCTCTAAACAAACTTGAGTAAGTCTGACCTTAATAAACTCTCTAGCTGCTTTAATCATATTTCTAGATTTGCCACTGGAGCAGCATACAGAACAAACCACTGTCTGAACCTAAAGAATCCAGGGTGGCTAGAATTGCCTATCCAACTTCAGTACAATCAGCTAATAGTAGCACATAAAATTCTCTACCAACCTGAAAACACACCCATACTTACAAAAATTATCACCCCTTACAGCAACCTCAAGACACTTCACTCATCCAATAAATTACTAGTGCAAACCCTCAAAAGCAACAACTCATCTGGAGACTCTCTCTGTATGCCAACTCTGTTGGTAAAATATGGAACTCACTTCCTGCTCAGCTTACTTCAGAACCCATTCTAACGCAATTCAAAAACAAATCTAAAACAGTAGTTTAAAAGGCAATGGCTATGTCCTTGCTCTAATCCTGACTAACTCTGGCAATATAAACATGTGCTAAAGACGTCTTTTGGCCACCCCTACATTGCTTCCTAATTGTTAGTGCATAACAAATCAGATTTATATATGACAAGAATGAATGACTTTTATCCTGTGTATTGTATCTGTAACAGTGCTTTAACTTGATTAATGTAACAGTTTTTCTGTATGTATGTATGGAGCTTTTCTCCCCAGGCCTCCGCTGAAAATGGACAAGTATCCAGTCGGACTATCCCGGTCAACCAATGTAAAATAAAATAAATAAATAAGGCACTTCAGGGTGGATAAGATTTTAGCTAATATAGAGAAGCCTTGTGGGGAGAGGTGCTTGACATGTCTGGCAAAGCAGTCAGGCCTACTGTCTCCTCCCAGGCTGATATATATTGTAACTCCTCCAAATGACAATTGAACCTATGCCAAGTTGAAGCCAGTTATCTTTTGTTCGTCTTGCTGTATCATTCTTGTTGATGGTAAAATACTGCTCAAGGTTAGGTCCATTAACTGTCTTAGATGGATATTTCAAGAGCGCCATCATGTCTTTCTTCATATAGTTCAGACAGGTATGTCTTAAGCCTTTTACATCCACATGTAGAATGACTGTTGTTTCCCGTAGGCACTATTTTTGCCTTCACACTGAATGTATGCCTTTTCTGGAGCCCCTGGCCTCTAATCAGACATATCACCATCTTTACTCCTATTCTGTCAACCCTGACCAAATCAGCCCCAGCTAATACACTGCACAGGCTACATAAGAACTATCACTGTCATACAACTATCACCCTGAAGTTCATCCTTGAAAGTCCCAAGAGTGTGCAATCAAAGTAGATATGTATGTGTAATCCAGTCAAGTTAACATAGGCTAAAACTTACAGCTTGTAGAATCAGACTATAAGGACAGATGAGTATCCATGCAGACCCACCTGAAGTAGGTAGCTGCATTGGTGCATATCTTTACTGGAGGACTTGGCTCCATAGAACCCCCAGCAACACCTATACCACTGGTATATACTACAGCCCATAAAAATGGGCAACCAGTTTAACGAGTTTATGTTTTGTCCAAAATAAGGGCCAGTCATCCCCCACCTTCCTCTGAAAGTGGACAAGCTATTTGCTTTGTTTTCATTTTCAGACTGCTCCCTTCTTTTTTTCCTTTACTGCAGTATCTTGCTACTAACTCCCTAAATAGCTAACCACACGTATTAATCTCTGCTTAGTCTTCCTGGGCTTGGTACTGCTCCCTGTAATTCTCCTTTTCACCTTCTCAACTTCTATTTTATACAGTTCAACTCATACAGTTAACTATCTCTAGAAACCTTCTTAACATTTGCCACAGCCAAAGCTTACAGATTGTTTTTCTCAACACTGTTACTTTGCTGATTCAGTGATTGGACCCTGCTCCATTCCAGTACCCTACTCCCAGTTCCCACCCCTCCAACTCTATATTTAAAATATCCCAACTCCACTCCTGCTTTTCTTCCAACTTATCTGTACCTCAGAACAATCAGAACATAACCCAATCACAGTTGGCCTGCAATTAGCATATCTGACTCATTTACTTAAAGTACTGTTACACCCATCCCATCCTTTTAGAAGTTATACTGCTGTAACTGTAACTACTCTTGCCCAATAACATTTTACAGCTAAAACTAATATTTTCAGCAAAATCTAACTTACATATTATACAAAATTACTCTGACTCCAACTCTACTAGTGTGGCTCCTCAGCATATTAGTACTTTTTACCAACTACCATACCTCCCAAATAAATATAATTAATAGTCCTGCAAACCGGACAGCCACAATGGTTAGCATTGCTGCCTCACAGCAAGAGGTTCTCCGGTTCGGTCCTCAGCTGGGGTGCCTTCTGTGCAGAGTCTGCATGTCCTCCCCGTGGTCGCGTAGGTTTCCTCCTGGTGCTCCGGTTTCCACCCACATCCTAAAGACATGTTGTAGGTGGATTGGTCACTCTAAAATTGGCCCTAGGTGTGAGTGCATGTGTGTGCCTTCTGTGGAAAGTTGGGCACTGGGCTGGCAACTCAACACTGTAAAATTCCACTGCCAATCATGAGCGGACAGGTGATCCGCTGTGGTGACCCCTAACCGGGAAAAAGCAGAAAGAAGAAGAATAGTCCTTCAGACCCACACCTACTAAGTCTATCATTCACTGTCTCCATTTAAAATCCTTCTAAATTCTTCCTGAGCAATCCCAATAACAAAAACTGAACTGCCGTATTACCCTTCATCTCTTACTTCCTACTTACTCCTTCTTTTAACCATAATACATATATATATAGCTATGTTCTCTAATATTACAATGTTTACTTCACAGCTGCGGTAATGTTTCTTCAAAGTATTAACACATCTATGATTAATTTTAACCAGATGTGATCATCTTAACATATGTGTGCATTTTCTTATATGATATATTGACTGTAACCAGCAGAGATCTTTGGATGAATCAACTAATATTTGTATTCATTATACTATGTATTATCTTGGGGGGCTTGTTGGTTGCCCCAACATATGTTTTTTTTTCTTATGGCTGTATTTTTTCATGTTATATATTCTCTGTAACTTGTGGGGCATCTCTCCCTGGGACTCCTCTGAAAATGTGCTACCCACCCAGTCAGACTATCCCAGTAAACAAACAAACAATAAATACATAAATAAATAAAGAATTCACTAAAACATCCATACTGTGCCAGCAAAACTTCCTAGATTTTTTCACTTATTGGTATGTTAAATCTAGGTGTGCTACTATATGAAATTCAATAAAACTAAAGCATTTGGCTACATACTTTCCTTTATAAAATTTCCACCCAAAAAATCAGTGGAGACTTTTACTCAAACCCTGGCTCCAAATAATTGCAAAGAAAACAAACAGCACAGTATTAAATGAACCATTCAGTTTTCCCCCCTCCCATCTCCCAGACCCATCCTTTTCTTTCAAAATATCAATCTTAGAAGCATAAGCAATAATTATATTGTCACATATTCCTCAGACATAATCATAGCTACAGAAACATGGTTGAAAAAAGACATAAATGACAAATTACCCACCTAGTTTCAGTATTAGGCATATTATGTCCACTGGCCAGGGTATCTTACCTGGATCTCTCCTACACCAAATGGGATTGGTTCTCCCATAGCTGAACCAGGTACTGGAGCAGTCCCTGAGAAAGTGTCTGATCCCCCATACCATATGGGACTGCAGGCTCACACCAGAGGGCGATGAGGGCAAAAGGGTTTATGAACCTATGAACTGGTCTCTAGATGGCTTAAGACAACAAAAGATTCACATACTTTTGGCTAAGGTTTGGTTTTGTTGACTTTTTTTTTCGTTTTTGGTGATCCATCAAGTCAGGGGAAAAACACCAGCTAGAATACTACCCTGTTACTATTTAGGGAAATAGGGCTTAACTGCATAAAATATATCATAAACATTTTAAAATCTGCTATGCCTTCTTCTACAACCAGCACAAGGTAGTAAAGAACAGCACACACAAACAGTAACAGTACCATGTAAATTTACTTGTCCAAATAGTGCCAAAAACTCAAATAGATGCCCTTAATATCAAACAGAAACCTTTTAAAACAACATAAATAAGCATTTACTTAGAAATTCCCTTGTCAGAAATTTAAAAACAAATTGTACAGAAAATGCAAATAATGTAATGTGCATTAAAATTGTGGTTTAATGATAAAAATGGCTACAGCAGTAAGTCAGTAGTAAATATCATGCAAATGAAGAAAAGATAAAAATGCAATGTTTTCCTGTCAGCACTTCAAACTGAATCAGATAAACAACAGAAACAACGGGAGCTACTAAATCACAGCTGTGCATGCATGCAACAGCATCTGGTGTTCAGCTGACACCACAGAACCTCAGTCTCCCAGAACATATCATAAAACACTTTAGAAAAGCCCCATAACTGTTTAAAGCAATATTAAATATACAGTAACACAACTGTAACTTAGAATTCCTGAAGGAATTAACGTAACAACCTGTATTCAAACTGGAACCTTAGTTTGAGAGACAGCCTTACAGAACTATCTGCAAGTATATAGAGCTGAGTATATTTTCTGTGTTATTCTGTATTATAGAGCTAAATTGTCTGCTTGATATCTGTGTCTTACTGCTCTGCAAATATATAGAAAACAGTATATATATTTTTTTATAATTTGCACATTCCTTACATCTGTGTTGAAACTGTTCCCCCCTCATTTCCTGCCTTGTCTTTCAGCTGATATAATTTAGCTAGTGCTGTGTCTCCTTTTAATTAACAACCTGTATTCAAACTGGAACCTTAGTTTGAGAGACAGCCTTACAGAACTATCTGCAAGTATATAGAGCTGAGTATATTTTCTGTGTTATTCTGTATTATAGAGCTAAATTGTCTGCTTGATATCTGTGTCTTACTGCTCTCCAAATATATGGAAAACAGTATATATATTTTTTTATAATTTGCACATTCCTTACATCTGTATTCAAACTGTTTCCTCACCCCCCCCCTCATTTCCTGCCTTGTCTTTCAGCTGATATAATTTAGCTAGTGCTGCCTCTCCTTTTAATTAACAACCTGTATTCAAACTGGAACCTTAGTTTGAGAGACAGCCTTACAGAACTATCTGCAAGTATATAGAGCTGAGTATATTTTCTGTGTTATTCTGTATTATAGAGCTAAATTGTCTGCTTGATATCTGTGTCTTACTGCTCTGCAAATATATGTAAAACAGTATATATATTTTTTTATAATTTGCACATTCCTTACATCTGTGTTGAAACTGTTCCCCCCCCCTCATTTCCTGCCTTGTCTTTCAGCTGATATAATTTAGCTAGTGCTGTGTCTCCTTTTAATTAACAACCTGTATTCAAACTGGAACCTTAGTTTGAGAGACAGCCTTACAGAACTATCTGCAAGTATATACAGCTGGGTATATTTTCTGTGTTATTCTGTATTATAGAGCTAAATTGTCTGCTTGATATCTGTGTCTTACTGCTCTGCAAATATATGGAAAACAGTATATATATTTTTTATAATTTGCACATTCCTTACATCTGGGTTGAAACTGTTTCCCCACCCCCCCCCTCTCATTTCCTGCCTTGTCTTTCAGCTGATATAATTTAGCTAGTGCTGTGTCTCCTTTTAATTAACAACCTGTATTCAAACTGGAACCTTAGTTTGAGAGACAGCCTTACAGAACTATCTGCAAGTTTATAGAGCTGAGTATATTTTCTGTGTTATTCTGTATTATAGAGCTAAATTGTCTGCTTGATATCTGTGTCTTACTGCTCTGCAAATATATAGAAAACAGTATATATATTTTTTATAATTTGCACATTCCTTACATCTGTGTTGAAACTGTTCCCCCACCCCCTCATTTCCTGCCTTGTCTTTCAGCTGATATAATTTAGCTAGTGCTGTGTCTCCTTTTAATTAACAACCTGTATTCAAACTGGAACCTTAGTTTGAGAGACAGCCTTACAGAACTATCTGCAAGTATATAGAACTGAGTATATTTTCTGTGTTATTCTGTATTATAGAGCTAAATTGTCTGCTTGATATCTGTGTCTTACTGCTCTGCAAATATATAGAAAACAGTATATATTTTTTTATAATTTGCACATTCCTTACATCTGTGTTGAAACTGTTTCCCCACCCCCCTCATTTCCTGCCTTGTCTTTCAGCTGATATAATTTAGCTAGTGCTGTGTCTCCTTTTAATTAACAACCTGTATTCAAACTGGAACCTTAGTTTGAGAGACAGCTTTACAGAACTATCTGCAAGTATATAGAGCTGAGTATAATTTCTGTGTTATTCTGTATTATAGAGCTAAATTGTCTGCTTGATATCTGTGTCTTACTGCTCTGCAAATATATAAAAACAGTATATATATGTTTTTATAATTTGCACATTCCTTACATCTGTGTTGAAACTTTTTCCCCACCCCCCTCATTTCCTGCCTTGTCTTTCAGCTGATATAATTTAGCTGGTGCTGTGTCTCCTTTTAATTAACAACCTGTATTTAAACTGGAACCTTAGTTTGAGAGACAGCCTTACAGAACTATCTGCAAGTATATAGAACTGAGTATATTTTCTGTGTTATTCTGTATTATAGAGCTAAATTGTCTGCTTGATATCTGTGTCTTACTGCTCTGCAAATATATGGAAAACAGTATATATATTTTTTTATAATTTGCACATTCCTTACATCTGTGTTGAAACTGTTTCCCCACCCACCCTCATTTCCTGCCTTGTCTTTCAGCTGATATAATTTAGCTAGTGCTGTGTCTCCTTTTAATTAACAACCTGTATTCAAACTGGAACCTTAGTTTGAGAGGCAGCCTTACAGAACTATCTGCAAGTATATACAGCTGAGTATATTTTCTGTGTTATTCTGTATTATAGAGCTAAATTGTCTGCTTGATATCCGTGTCTTACTGCTCTGCAAATATATAGAAAACAGTATATATATTTTTTTATAATTTGCACATTCCTTACATCTGTGTTGAAACTGTTTCCCCACCCCCTCATTTCCTGCCTTGTCTTTCAGCTGATATAATTTAGCTAGTGCTGTGTCTCCTTTTAATTAACAGCCTGTATTCAAACTGGAACCTTAGTTTGAGAGACAGCTTTACAGAACTATCTGCAAGTATATAGAGCTGAGTATATTTTCTGTGTTATTCTGTATTATAGAGCTAAATTGTCTGCTTGATATCTGTGTCTTACTTCTCTGCAAATATATAAAAAACAGTATATATTTTTTTTATAATTTGCACATTCCTTACATCTGTGTTGAAACTGTTTCCCCCCCCCCTCATTTCCTGCCTTGTCTTTCAGCTGATATAATTTAGCTGGTGCTGTGTCTCCTTTTAATTAACAACCTGTATTTAAACTGGAACCTTAGTTTGAGAGACAGCCTTACAGAACTATCTGCAAGTATATAGAACTGAGTATATTTTCTGTGTTATTCTGTATTATAGAGCTAAATTGTCTGCTTGATATCTGTGTCTTACTGCTCTGCAAATATATGGAAAACAGTATATATATTTTTTTATAATTTGCACATTCCTTACATCTGTGTTGAAACTGTTTCCCCACCCCTACCCCTCATTTCCTGCCTTGTCTTTCAGCTGATATAATTTAGCTAGTGCTGTGTCTCCTTTTAATTAACAACCTGTATTCAAACTGGAACCTTAGTTTGAGAGGCAGCCTTACAGAACTATCTGCAAGTATATACAGCTGAGTATATTTTCTGTGTTATTCTGTATTATAGAGCTAAATTGTCTGCTTGATATCCGTATCTTACTGCTCTGCAAATATATAGAAAACAGTATATATATTTTTTATAATTTGCACATTCCTTACATCTGTGTTGAAACTGTTTCCCCACCCCCCCTCATTTCCTGCCTTGTCTTTCAGCTGATATAATTTAGCTAGTGCTGTGTCTCCTTTTAATTAACAGCCTGTATTCAAACTGGAACCTTAGTTTGAGAGACAGCTTTACAGAACTATCTGCAAGTATATAGAGCTGAGTATATTTTCTGTGTTATTCTGTATTATAGAGCTAAATTGTCTGCTTTATATCTGTGTCTTACTGCTCTGCAAATATATAAAAAACAGTATATATATTTTTTTATAATTTGCACATTCCTTACATCTGTGTTGAAACTGTTTCCCCACCCCCCCCCCTCATTTCCTGCCTTGTCTTTCAGCTGATATAATTTAGCTAGTGCTGTGTCTCCTTTTAATTAACAACCTGTATTTAAACTGGAACCTTAGCTTGAGAGACAGCCTTACAGAACTATCTGCAAGTATATAGAACTGAGTATATTTTCTGTGTTATTATGTATTATAGAGCTAAATTGTCTGCTTGATATCTGTGTCTTACTGCTCTGCAAATATATAGAAAACAGTATATATATTTTTTTATAATTTGCACATTCCTTACATCTGTGTTGAAACTGTTTCCCCACCCCCATCATTTCCTGCCTTGTCTTTCAGCTGATATAATTTAGCTAGTGCTGTGTCTCCTTTTAATTAACAACCTGTATTCAAACTGGAACCTTAGTTTGAGAGACAGCCTTACAGAACTATCTGCAAGTATATAGAGCTGAGTATATTTTCTGTGTTATTCTGTATTATAGAGCTAAATTGTCTGCTTGATATCTGTGTCTTACTGCTCTGCAAATATATGGAAAACAGTATATATATTTTTTTATAATTTGCACATTCCTTACATCTGTGTTGAAACTGTTTCCCCACCCCCCCTCATTTCCTGCCTTGTCTTTCAGCTGATATAATTTAGCTAGTGCTGTGTCTCCTTTTAATTAACAACCTGTATTCAAACTGGAACCTTAGATTGAGAGACAGCCTTACAGAACTATCTGCAAGTATATAGAGCTGAGTATATTTCCTGTGTTATTCTGTATTATAGAGCTAAATTGTCTGCTTGATATTTGTGTCTTACTGCTCTGCAAATATATAGAAAACAGTATATATATTTTTTTATAATTTGCACATTCCTTACATCTGTGTTGAAACTGTTTCCCCACCCCCCTCATTTCCTGCCTTGTCTTTCAGCTGATATAATTTAGCTAGTGCTGTGTCTCCTTTTAATTAACAACCTGTATTCAAACTGGAACCTTAGTTTGAGAGACAGCCTTACAGAACTATCTGCAAGATTATAGAGCTGAGTATATTTTCTGTGTTATTCTGTATTATAGAGCTAAATTGTCTGCTTGATATTTGTGTCTTACTGCTCTGCAAATATATGGAAAACAGTATATATATTTTTTTATAATTTGCACATTCCTTACATCTGTGTTGAAACAGTTTCCCCACCCCCCTCCCTATTCTTGGTTGTAGTTTAAATTTGGTGGCTTTTGCAGTGCCCGCCCCACTGTAGATTTGATCTAAGACACTCCCCCAGGACATCTCTTTACCGCATTCTACCTAATAAACCCTTTCTGCACTTGCTTTTAGTCCTTTTTAATTTAATTACATTTTTTCAAACTGTGTGTGGACTAATATTGCTACATATTCAAGTGTGCCAGCTTGCACTGCATGAGAATTGTATTTACTACTGCTTTTGCTACTTTTCTAAAAAAAAAAAAAAAAAAATTCATCTGCTTTTACTCTACTTGTGTTTCTTCCTACTTTATTTTGCTTTTGCGTCATCTTAAAACTTCTCAATTGTATTTATTACTGCTTGGTGTAACTCATTCTAAGCCTTTTAATTTAAACACTTGGGCTTCAGACCAGTTGTTTTACATTGAGAGGGTTTGTGGTCTGCACTGTAGTGGCAGAACAGGTAGCTTACATCCTTCTAAGTTGGGAACTGCTGATTGAGGGCTCAGTGTCTGTTATTCTAAAAGTATATTAATTCTGGTTTAAGCACTTGGGCTTTCAGGCCAGTTATTTTACATTAAGAGGGTTCGTGGTCTGCACTCTTGTGGGAGGAGAGGCTGGACTCTGCCCTTCTGAGCTGGGAATTTCTGGTTGAAGGCTTATAGTGCATGCATATCTGAATTGCTTCTTACTGAAATTGGTACACCTTGTTTGCTGTAGCATAGACTAGATCCAGGCCTGCTGAATCTAGCTTTGTTTGTATAACTTGAGCACTAATCCAGGCATTATTTAAAGTATTCAGTTGTATTTATTACTGCTTGGTAGTAACGTGGTTAAAGTGTAGCTATCATTCTAAATCTTTTGGATTAAGCACTTGGGCTTCAGACCAGTTGTTCTACATTAGGAAGGTTTGTGGCATGCACTGTGGTGGCAGGACAGGTAGCTTTCATCCTTCTAAGTTGGGAACTGCTGATTGAGAGCTCAGTGTCTGTTATTCTTAAAGTGTATTAGTTTTGGTTTAAGCACTTGGGCTTCAGGCCAGTTATTTTACATTAAGAAGGTTCATGGTCTGCACTCTTGTGGGAGGAGAGGCTGGACTCTGCCCTTCTGAGCTGGGAATTTCTGGTTAAAGGTTTATAGTGCCTGAATATTTGAACTGTTTCTTACTGAAATTGGTACACCTTGTTTGCTGTAGCATAGACTAGATCCAGGCCTGCTGAATCTAGCTTTGTTTGTATGCTTGTTATTTCCCTAGAATGCTAATTCCACCTAAAACGCGGCTTCTCAGCGCTTCTGTGGATCCCTAGTGATATCTGCATTGCTTACTGTACTTATTTCCTTGCTTCGCTTGAAAGAAAGTTACTGTTTGTGGTTTTTGCATTTAAGTTACCTGTAACACATTGCACTTGTTACCTGGCACTTGCTCACCAAAGCAATTATAAGTCAGCACTAAAAATTAAAAGCACTACACCCTCACGCCCCATTGGCCCTTGTTTTCAATTATAAAGGAATTCCCAATATTATTCTAGCATGTCCAAAGGTCAGTTGTCAATCTCCTCTCCGGTCCAGCTGGTGAATATGGGAATCTTGAGGCAATGTTACAACTGCCTCATGTACACAGACAACCCTCTCCTCCTCCCAACAAATTCCAACACATGTGAGAGATGCAACCATATAGCCAAACTGGAGGCTAAGCTCTTTCAACTCAGTACTGGCATAACCAGTCAGGAGGAGAAGGAAACCACACTCACTACAATTCCAGTCTCACATAGACCTACCACGACAGCAAACCAAGCACATAATCACACAAAAACATACTCAGAGGCTCTAAATAAAGATCTGCCTAAGCAGCAGAGACCTCCAAAGCAGACACCCAAGCAACCGCTACCCCAAAACAAAACACGTGCAACACATATCTCACAAAGCCAGTGTGCCGAACAGTCACAGCCCTTAAGGCTAAACAACACACCTGATACACTTGTAATAGGTGAGTCTATCGTCAGGCACACTGACGTCCCGCTCACCAGGCTGAACAAGGAGAAGGTCACGGTGAGCAGCCTGTCTGGCGCTAGGATCCGCCACATAACAGAAGCACTCAGGTCACTCCAAGGCAAGTACAAATATGACTCAGTCATTGTCCATGCTGGTGTGAATGACCTGAGATGTACCTCCCTGGACTACATGAAAAGAGACATAGAGGAGCTCTCTGAGCATGTAGCCCAGGCTGGTATGACCCTGACCTTGAGTAGCATCTTACCCTCACCAAGAATGATGCCACAATATGAAGACAAGATGATCAATTTCAACAATTGGCTTAAGTATTGGTGTCATTCAAAGGGGATCCAATGCCTGTCAGCTTGGGATGATATGCACGACAAGCCACGATGCTTTGCTAGGGACGGCTTACACCTGTCACCCCTGGGCTTTCGGATATTGGCAAAGGCTCTTGCTACCCCCATAGTGCCTTTTTAGGCAAGGCTCAAAAGACAAACCCACCTCCATAGGTATCACAAGGGATAAGAAACTAAGAGTAATGCTACTCAACACCAGGAAGTCTAAACCTCAAGATGCACGCACTCGAAACTCTCCTTAGCATGGAGAACATCGATATCTGTGCAGTAACAGAAACCTGGTTCAGGACTCCCGAGAGCACCCCAGCACTACCAGGTTATACCTCATACCATGCTTTTCGGCCCCAAAACTTGGACCGAACCACAAAAGGAGGGGGAGTATCGATATTCATCAAAGATACCCACACCTCCAGGTTGGTGGCAAAGCACGAAGCATCAGAGACTATCCATGTGCAACTAACATTGGGTAAAACTGCCTTGCAGTATATAGCCTTCTACAGACCACCCTCCCAAACCCAGGAACCCCACTCAGCCTTCCTGAGAACACTGGAAAATATGAAGGTCTCTCGGAACACCATTATATTGGGTGACTTCAACTACCCAAACATAGATTGGGAGCATTACTCTAGCTCCAACACCCTTGCCCAAAGGTTCCTAGAATTCATAAACTCAAATGATATGGAACAACTTGTTACCACTCCCACAAGAGGGGAAAACATACTGGACCTGATCATCACCAACATGGGGACTCTATGCTCCAGACCAGAAGTGTATCCCTCACTGGTAAGATCAGACCATAAACTGATCTCACTGGATATTCACATCCCGACCCCACCCCCTGCCCAGAAAATCACAGTGAAAAACTTCTCTAAAGCAAATTTCACACTCCTCAAAACCGAGGTGGAATCCTTCAAAGCCCCGGGCCTGTGGAAAATACGGCCCAGACCACAGAATCCTTTATAAATGCATTCTATGAACACCTTCAGGAATGCATGGATCATGCAATCCCAAATAAAACAAGACCCAATCCTCCAAAGGCAGACGACCTGTCTGGTGGACCCCAGCCATAAACAAACTATACAATAGAAGGAGGAAGCTACTACATGATAGAGCAAAATCCCAAAAGGGAAGGCATCTCTGATCAGTATTAGCAAAAACTAAGGCACTCATAAAATCGTCAAAGGCCAGCTTTGAGAGAAAAATTGCACAGGACACTAAGTATAATCACAAGGCTTTCTTTAGTTATGTTAGGAACCTGGGTGGGAATTCCCAGATATGCTCAGAATTAGTCCAAAGCGACAAAAATACACGAACCCACAGACATTGCCAACATCCTAGCTGACAGGTTCAGCGCAAACTTCTCCCCTCCCACCAAAGGGCAAATATCTATCCCAGCAGAGTGCTGCCCCTGACATCTCATATGCTCAGGTGGAGCCGCCTCTCAAAGCAAAAAACACAGCATCAATGCGACCAGACGGTGTCCCAGGCTGCGTCCTACATGAACTCCAAGAAGAGCTAAACCCAAACATAAAACTACTGTTCAATCTCAGCCTTACTACAGGATATGTACCCAAAGAGTGGCGTACAGCAACAGTGGTCCCTCTCCACAAAGGTGGTGCCTCAACGGACCCTGGAAACTATCGCCCCATATATACCGAACAAGAGAGGTCCCAGGACTGAGCCTTGTGGGACACCACTTGTAACTGGTTTGGAGTCTGACATGGCTCCAGCAATTCTAACCATGTGGATTCTGTCCTTGAGCCAGTTTGCAATCCATCTAGTGACATAGGGGTTTATATTTAAGCTGGTGAGCTTATCTATAATGCCCGAGTGGGGTATTGTATCGAAGGCTTTTGCGAGGTCCAGGTAGGCTGTGTGGACCACCTTCCCCTCGTCAATCGCCTTGGTGACTGTTTCAAAGAAATCAACCAGGTTTAAGATGCAGGATCTGCCCTTAACAAAGCCGAACTGGGTAGGATCCAGTGTCTGTAGGTCCCCAATATCTTTATTTATGAGGTCCATGATGATCCTTTCCATAGCTTTGCAGACCAAGCTAGTCAGGCTTATGGGGCGATAGTTTCCAGGATCCGTTGAGGCACCACCTTTATGGAGAGGGACCACTGTTGCTCACGCCACTCTTTGGGCACATATCCTGTAGTAAGGCTGAGATTGAACAGTAGTTTTATGTTTGGGTTTAGCTCTTCTTGAGTTCATGTAGGACAGCCGGACACCGTCTGGTCCCATTGATGCTATGTTTTTGCTTTGGAGGCGGCTCTTACCTGAGCATCTGAGATGTCAGGGGGCAGCACTCTGCTGGGATAGATATTTGCCCTTTGGTGGGAGAAGTTTGCTCTGAACCTGTCAGCTAGGATGTTGGCAATGTCTGTGGGTTCAGTGTATTTTTTGTCATTTTGGACTAATTCTGAGCATATCTGGGAATTACCACCCAGGTTCCTAACATAACTAAAGAAAGCCTTGTGATTATCCTTAGTGTCCTGTGCAATTTTTCTCTCGAAGCTGGCCTTAGACAATTTTATGAGAGCCCATAGTTTTTTGCTAATACTGATCAGTGATGCCTTCCCTTTTTGGGATTTTGCTCTATCATTTAGTAGCTTCCTCCTTCTATTGTATAGTATGTTTATGGCTGGGGTCCACCAGACAGGACGTCTGCGTTTGGAGGATTGGGTCTTGGTTTTATTTGGGATTGCATGATCCATGCATTCCTGAAGGTGTTCATAGAATGCATTTATAAAGGATTCTACAGTCTGGGCCGTATTTTCCACAGGCCCGGGGGCTTTGAAGGAATCCACCTCGGTTTTGAGGAGTGTGAAATTTGCTTTAGAGAAGTTTTTCACTGTGGTTCTCTGGGCAGGGGGTGGGGTCGGAATGTGAATATCCAGTGAGATTAGTTTATGGTCTGATCTTACCAGTGAGGGATACACTTCTGGTCTGGAGCATAGAGTCCCCATGTTGGTGATGATCAGGTCCAGTATGTTTTCCCTTCTTGTGGGAGTGGTAACAAGTTGTTCCATAGCATTTGAGTTTATAAATTCTAGGAACCTTTGGGCTAGGGTGTTGGAGCTAGAGTAATGCTCCCAGTCTATGTTTGGGTAGTTGAATTCGCCCAATATAATGGTGTTTGGAGAGACCTTCATATTTTCCAGTGTTCTCAGGAAGGCCGAGTGGGGTTCCTGGGTTTGGGAGGGTGGTCTGCAGCAGGCTATAAACTGTTAGGCAGTTTTACCCACTGTTAGTTACACATGGATAGTCTCTGATGCTTTGTGCTTTGCCACCACAAAGTTCTCTTATAGCATAACCTGAACTTATGGTATTCAATGCCAAGCTTTACAACAGTTCTCATTTTCTTAACAATGACCTCCCAAGGCTCTGATGTGACCCAGTACTTTGTCAATATACTGTAAATACATAGATTAATACAAATATGTGTGCACATATGACACGTACAATAATACACACATACCATCATTAAAATAAGATAAATGCCATATAAATCATATCAATATAGTTATGATTTCTAGTTTATGACCCTCTTTGTGTATGGAAACTTCTTTTTGAATTTATGTTCAAGCAGTTGTATATTTGTTGTATATTATCTTGTTTAATTGTTTCTCGGTATTCTAACCACTGTGTATGCTGCATCAATTGTAAAACTCTGATTTTGCTCCTTTTATATTTTCTATGCTCTTTGTACAAAATAGCTATGTTTATATAATTTATTTTTATTATGTTTCATAATTGTTTACTATGTATCTGGAGCTTTTCTGCCCCAGCCTCCGCTGAAAACAGTCATCTTGTGTCCAGTCAGACTAACCTGTTAAACAAATGGAAAATAAATAAAAAATAAAATATACTAAGAAAATCAATCAATATACCAAGAAAAATCCAAAACTTAAGAAAAAAAACACAGAAGGAAGGAAAATGTTTCCTTGATGCTGTCATGAAAATCCCACTCACTTATGCAGATATTATGGGCAAACATATATATTTATATATATATATATATATATATATATATATATATATATATATATATATATATATATATATATATATATATATAAATATATATTATAACATATATAATATATTAGGCAAAACAACATACCCAACACAGTAGTCATAGGTGACTCTATAGTCAGGCACACTGATGTCCCACTTACCAGGCTAAACAAGGAGAAGGTTACTGTCGGGTGCCAGGATCTGCCACATAACCCATGCACCCAGGTCACTCCATAACCAAGTACAAATATGACTCTGTCATTGTCCATGTTGGTGTGAATGACCTGAGACATGCCTCCCTGGACTACATGAAAAGAGACATGGAAGAGCTTGTAGCCCAGGGAGGTATGACTCTAGTCCTGAGTAGCATTCTTCCATTGCCCAGAATGATACCGCAGTACAAGGACAAAATGATTGACTTCAACAATTGGCTAAGCTTCTGGTATCCTTCTAAGGGGATCCAGTATCTGTCTGTGGGATGACATGTTCGACAGACCATGATGCTTTGCCAGAGATGGCCTGCAACTGTCGCCCGTGGGATTCCGGATACTGGCTAAGGCTCTTGCCGTCCCTATAGTGCCTTTTTTAGACAAGTTTCAAATGTAACAGGAACAGGCAAGCAAAAACTGAGGGTAATGCTACTCAATGCTAGAAGTCTAAATCTCAAAATGCACTCACTCAAGGCACCCCTTAAAATGGAGAACATCGATACCTGTGCAGTGACTGAGACCTGGTTCAAGGCTCCAAAGAGCACCTCTGCACTACTAGGCTATAACTCATACCACACGTTTCGGCCACGTAACCTGGACCGGAACACCAAAGGCGGAGGTGTGCCCATATTCATTAAGGATATCCACACCTCCAGGCTAGTTGCTCAGCATAATGCATCCGAGGTTATCCAAGTGAAACTAACTCTGGGCAAAACTGCAGTCCAAATTGTAGCATGCTACAGATCCCCCATCATGTCCCACTCCTCTTTTCCTGATATACTGGAAAATATTAGGGTTCAAACACCCTAATAATGGGCGATTTCAACTACCCCACCATTAACTGGGAAAACTACTCATGTACCAACTCCTTCACTCAACGCTTTCTGGAATTCATAAATTCCAGTGTCCTGGATCAACTTATCCACACCCCCACCAAGGGCAACAATATCCTAGACCTAGTCATTACCAACATGAATGACCGGTGTTCCACACCCAAAGTCATCTCCTTGTTGGTCAGATCCGACCATAAGCTAATCACCCTAGATATCCACATCCCGTCCCCACCCCACATTAAGGAAACCACGGTAAAAAATTTCTCCTTAGCCAACTTCATGCTTCTTAAGACAGAAGTGGCAAACTTCATGACACCCATGCAAATGGCCAATACAGTTACGACTGCTGAATCCTACACAAATGCACTCTATAAGCACTTACATGAGTGCATGGATCGTGCTATCCCAAACAGAACCAAGAAGCTATCCTCCAAAAAAAGGAAGCCAATCTAGTGGTCCCCTGCCATAAACAAACTGTACAACAGATGGAAGAAACTGTTGCAAAAGAGAGTAAAATCCCATGAGTGGTGGAACTCCCTGGTCAGCCTCAGTAAGATGCTGAGATCCCTTAAAAGAGCATCCAAAGCTAGCTATGAAAATAAAATCGCCACTGATTCTAAGGACAACCACAAAGCATTCTATGTCTATGTCAAGAATCTCAATGGCAATACCCAGATCTGCTCTGAGTTACAGCACACCTGCATGAAAATTACATAACCAACTGATATTGCCAACATTCTGGCAGATAGGTTCAGTGCTAACTTTACCACCCTCTAACACCCTAAAGGGCCCATGTCTATACAGGAAGAATGCAGAGTCCCTGTAATCACAACTACACAGGTAAAAGCTGCACTCTCTAAAGCCAAAAACACAGCATCCATGGGACTGGACAACATCCCAGGCTGCGTTTTACATGAACTTCAGAACAAACTGGCTCCCCACCTAAGCACCATGTTCAATCATAGCCTCACATCAGGCTTTGTGCCCACTGAATGGCGCACAGCAACAGTTATCCCATTCCACAAAAGGGGAGCCACCACTGATCCCGGGAACTATCGTCCTATTAGCCTGATGAGCTTGATCTGCAAGGCCATGGAACATATAGGTTCATAGGTAGTTACTAGGCTATCGGCCCTGGGGCCTATACAAGCCCAGCCAAAAAGGTACCCTGGCTTTTACCACCCAAGAAAATTATTTTCCTGTGCCACTTTCGAGCAGAGCCACAGAGGTGATCCCCAGGGTGAATTTCCTATTTCCCATCCAGTCATCAAGATTTTTCTTGAAGAGTGCTAATGAAGAGCTTTGTTTGATATAGATAGGTAGTTTATTCCAGAGTATTGGAAGTCTCTGGGACAGGAATCTATCCCTCTGGCATGTTCTATTTATGGTGGTGACAATGTTTAGGTCCCTATAGCGTGTAGCTCGGAGGGATTGGGATTTCTTTAAGTGGAGCATGACCAAAAGCTCTGGGTTTGACATTTCTTTGTATGTTAGGCAGTGATCACCTCTGAGTAGGCGATATGCGACGGAGTAAAGCTGGAGTTTTTTGAGACGGTCTGTGTAGGGCATCTGTTTGAGGCCGGTAATCCTCTTTGTGAGGTATTTCTGTGGCCTTTCCAGTTGTTGTAGATGTTTTGTGAGGTACATACCAAAAGGGGTGTTGTACTCTATAATGGGTCTAATGAGTGATGAGTAGAGGGGAACAATGACCTCTTTTTTTCCTGGATGAGAAACGTTTTGTGATGAGGTGTGCCACGTAGAAAGATTTCCTGACTACTGTGGTGATGTGATTATCAAAGGAGTGAATACTGTCCACCTGTGTCCCAAGGTCTCTTATCACACTTTTGGTGTTATACTACGGCCTATGTTGTAGTTCATGGGTACAGAGTTTTTACCAAAGGGGATGACAATGCACTTTTTAGCACTGAGCTTGAGGCCATGGCTTACCAAGCATCTGTCTCAGTGAGACCCTTTTGTAGGATGTCCACATCATTAGGAGTTTTGATTATGGCTCCTAGTTTGCAGTCATCTGTGAATTTCGTTAGCCAAAGACCTTCTGTGTTAGCCTGTACTTCAGAGAAGTAGATACCAAACAGGAGAGGACCCAGGACTGAACCCTGTGGTACTCCACTTGTCACTGGTCTGAAGTCGGATTTGGAGTCTGCTACTTTCACAGTGTGAGTTCTGTCAGTGAGCCAGTTGCCAACCCATCTTGTGACATAGGGATTTATACCTAGTTTAGTGAGTTTATCTATAATTCCAGAGTGGGGTGATGGTGTTGAAAGCCTTGGCAAGCTCTAGATAGGCTGTGTGAACCACCTTACCCTTGTCTATGGCTTTGGTGACTGCTTCAATGAAATCTATCAGGTTTAGGAGACATGATCTGCCTTTTATAAACCCGAACTGGGTGGAGTCCAGAGTTTGGAGATTACCAATGTCTTTGTTTATAAGTTCCATGATGATATGTTCCATGGCCTTACAGACCAGGCTCGTCAGGCTAATGGGGCAGTAGTTCCCGGGGTCCATGGTGGCTCCCCCCTTGTGGAGTGGGATAACCATTGCTGTGCACCATTCAGCTGGTACAAAGCCTGAGGTGAGGCTATGATTGAAAACAAATAAACAGCCTCTGCAAGGCTCGAACCCAGGACCCTGCATACCATAGCTAAAGTGATTTACCACTAAGCCCTGTCAGATATCATCATATAACGTATAAACAAAGACATTGGTAACCTCCAAACTCTGGACCCCACCCAGTTCGGGTTTGTGAAAGGCAGATCATGCATCCTGAACCTAATCGACTTCTCTGAGGCAGTCGATGAGGCTAAGGTGGTTCACACAGCCTATCTTGACCTTGCCAAGGCTTTTTACATTCTGGAATTATAGCTAAACTCACTAAACTAGGTATAAAACCCTACATCACAAGATGGGTTGTCAACCGACTCACTGACAGAACCCACACTGTAAAAGTTGCAGACTCCAAATCTGACATCAAACCAGTGACAAGTGGAGTACCACAGGGTTCAGTCCTGGGACCACTCCTGTTTGGTATCTACTTCTAGGAAAATATACCCCAGGAATCACTTCTGTGGCTCTGCTCGACAGTGGCACAGGAAAATAACTTCCTTGAGTGGCATAAGCCAGGGAAACTTGTTGGCTAGGCTTACTTAGGCCCTTGAGCACCTACCTATGAACCTGTTATTAGACTAAATACAATATTATGTAGCATTGAAATGAGTTGACATAAGGGTGACAGTTCATTATTTGCCCATAAAGCAAATGTCAGAGTGGAAAAGTTCAAATAGTGGATAAAGAGGAGGAGAGGAAGAGAAGAAAGAGTGAGAAAAAGTATTTGTTAGAAGTAATAATTAGGGTAGATATGGGAGGCAGGAGAAAAAATGAGTAAAAGCAACATTACAAGTAAGAGAAACGAAACCAAGGAAAAGAAGAAATAACATGGACAACAAGATTTACTGTGTGTGTGTGTGTGTGTGTGTGTGTGTGTGTGTGTGTGTGTGTGTGTGTGGTGTAAAAGAACTATAAAGCAAATCTACACTGATACCTGCTTGCTGCCCTGTTGAGGGGGACACTTGTGCAAGTGCAGTGGACTGGCTCCAGTAGGAAGGGATGGCAGCATAACTCTCAACATTATAGAACAAGAAATCTGGACAAGGCCATAAATAACAGGGGACAAAGTCCCAAAAATGGGACAATTTATAAATATTGCACTTACAAACTTAGAAAGTTGATAAACAGGTTTTGCATTAGAGTGAATTTTCTTAAGGATATGAAGTCTGAAAATCAAATGCCTGTTAACTTTCTGACTTCAGTGTTCAATGATTTGCCAGTGATTTGATAGAAAACTGCAATTTTATGAAAAACAGACAAAAAATCTGGACTTTCTGCAAAAATCTGTACTGTTGAGAGATATGGATGGGAGTCTTGAACCAACACCCATCAATTATTTTCATTTGTTTCCAAAGCCATTACAGCAGTGTTTTGCAGAGAGGTGGGAAAAGCCTTAAATTTGACTGGTATGTTGTGTGGGTGTGGGTAGCTGTGTTTGTGGAAGGTGGAGGTGTGCCTTTGTAAGTGTGGTGCGAATGTTATGGATTATGAAATGGAGAGATTAAAAGTAAAATTGTGCTCAGTGAAGTCCCTAGCAATTTCATCACTGCCTGATTCAGACATACACATTCCCCTGTGTTTGTCAGTACTATGTTTGAGTACATTGTTTTGGAGTGTAATTTCACTGCTATAGCTGCTGCTACTCTTTCAATACAAGTATCTGCTTTGAAAGTTTTCTCCAGGAGTCTGTTGCTGAGAGGATGAGAGACATGCTACAGGTATAACACTAAGACAAACTAGATAAAGCAATAGTAAGAAAAAGTACTAGGTCACATCAGAGGCTTGGGAGGTCATTGTTAAGAAACTGAGAACTGTTGTAAAATTTATCATTAAATACCATAAGTTCAGGTTATACTATAAGATAATAACTATGTAAATATAACTATGTCAGCAGCCAAAATGCATTACAAGCTGAATATTTTACTGTGCACATTTTAAATGGATAGACTGGCCTAAACTCTGGATTGACGCGTTTGCTTTTTTTTTTTTTTTTCTGAGAAATGCTATTCAGAAGTGAAGAGGCATAGAGACATACAAGGGAACAGATTTAGTGGCACACCAGGCTGTGATTTTTTTTTTATGTCTATTGTCATGCAAAACTGACTAAATAGTTGAATCTAGTAAAGCTGGAAATGTGAGACTGTAGCCCACTGAAGGAGGGGAGATGGGAGGAGTAACCTGGCCAGGAACTGAAACTTGCAAAACTGCTCCTTGTGAAAAGTCTTTTTTATCTCAGTAATTTGTTGACACTTTTGCAAGTTTCTTTCAGAGAATGTGTAGTACATCAGTAGGAACAACATTTGTAAATCTCAGCGCATACCAGTCAATGACACATGAGCTGCAGACTCTCAAACTTGGCAGTTTTTTCAGGTGTTCCATTCTAAGTGAATGGAAGTCTAGTCTGACAACAAATGGTAGGGCTATTTGTTCTCAGTCTGTGCATTATGGGACAGATTTAGCTTTCCAAAGGAATCATGATGTCTGCCCCCATGAGGGCAGACAAACGTAAAAACAAAATAAAATTAGGAATGAGTACTTATTTTGCTGCAGGCAGCTTTGGGAGGTGTAGTAAATCATGGCAAGATAAAAAAAATATATGTTTTCTTCATCATTTGCCCGTAGTGGTCCCTTAAGCTTCCCTTGGTGGGAGGGTATTAGCCAGTCACCTATCACTTGGAATCAGAGGAGGGAATTCTGAGCTCTGTAAAGCTGCAAGTGTGGGTTTGGCCACGCACAAAACCATATGCCACTGTGGCAGTGTGAATAGTTTTAAATAAGTTTTATCAACATTTTACCATAAAAGAAAAGTTATGCCCCTTTGTAAATGCAATAAAAGGTCATGTAGCAACCCAGAGCCCATCTGAAACAATACATTGTTGGTTTGTGATTTTCTGTGCAACTGCCAGGTAAGATAAGATTTATTTTGATTCATATTTTATTTTTCATTTTTTTATGGGAAGAAAGGGATAGCTTTTGGACAAGAAGATTTATTTTGATTGATATATGTATTTTTTACCTCTGATTTTCACTGTTCGTTGTTAGAAATGGATCTATTGTAGACAGGCAAACTCTAGCCATCCCAAGGGAACTAGTCAGCTATCAAATCACACAGACTGATGACACGACATTTCAGAGCTTATATGAAACAGCACCATGTTTTATTGTGCAACTGCTTTGTTAGATTTTCTACCTCTGATTTTCACTGCTTGTAGAAAGAAAGGATTACCCTGTGTATGTCTGTGTGTGTGTGTGTGTGTGTGTGTGTGTGTGTGTATATATATATATATATATATATATATATATATATATATATATATATATAACACCTGATAACATGGGAGACTTGTGTTCGTCATGTCAAAAGTTGGATGATTTGCTTACTATTATTAGTAGTAGTAAATCCTACTGATGATGGTTGTACTTGTGTAGTTTGACACAGCTTGGAAACTGTTATTACATATGCTAATGACTGGGCTGATAAAATAAATAATATTAGGCAAAGCAGAAACAGAATACATTTAGGAGAGGAAAACAAACAATATACCCAATATGAGGGCACTAGCAAGTAACAAATAGGTACAAGGCCACTGCACAACGAACGTTGAAAACTCCAGCACTGTTCAAGCCAAAACAATCCAAAGGCAGGACACCAGTTTAATCCACAGCCACACAAATTTATTGCAGACTTAGCGCTTTCACCTTACAAGGCATCATCAGAGTCAAAAAGCTGTTACAACAACCCTCATTTAAATACTAAAGTCTGTAAACAATAAAATCATAAATCAATTAATTAATGAATTAAACCATCAACCAATAAAAACATTTAACCATTCAAACATTTCAACATTTAAACATTTAAAATACACTCATCCACCTTAAAGGGCCTTTGCAAAGAAGTTAAATGAACACTTTAAATACAGTCAATATACTGAAGCAAGTGTAATATTAATTGTAATATTAAAATGTTAAACTGCCAACTTAATTAACTTGTTTGCATATAATAATTTTATTATTAATTAATCAATTCTATGGGTGCTGAGTAACAATCTTATTGCAAATATTATTATTAAATAATTTTTTCATATTTTATTTTAATGATTGTAATGCAATTAACTGTACATAGATCCACTCCTATAAAACCTGGGATCTATGCACCAAAAGTGGTTTAATGGAAATGTAATCATTAAGCCCAGGGTAGGACATGGCATTTAACCGAAGCTGCCATTCCATCTCCTTTAATGCTACCTTGTTCTTAATGTCACCACCACTGTCTAATAACACCCTATCAATCACAAAAAACATGAATTTCTTAAAATTGTTACATTTAATACTATGGAGGTACAAGGCATTGTGGAAATCCTTATTTTTAATGGATCTAAGGTGTTCAGGGATCCTATCTCTTAATCTGCGGGTAGTCATCCCGACGTAAAATGCCTCACAGGATGAACAGTTGGCCACATAAACTAGATTTCTAGTGTTACAGTTGCAAATTCCCGGACAAGCCAACGTATATTTGTATCCGGAAACAACTACATAAGGGCCATCCGCTATGTACCTACAGCACCTACAACTTCCACATTTACCCATCCTCGACCTACATTGTTGTTTGTTTCTTTCAAACATATCTTTTAAGTTCTTGACCCTACTATAAACTATCACCGGTTCTTTACCCACCACTTTCTTCAAATCATTGTTCAAACAATAATCCCATACATTTCTCAATACTGCACATAGTTCCGTAGATTTGTCATTATACTTCAGAATGAAACAGGGACCCTTATCGTTGTTGTCTTTGTTGTTATTATTGTTGTTGTTGTTCCCCCGTGCCAGATCCATGACATTTAAAGATCCCATCTCATCTACAACATTGTCCCCCAAGATAGGAGCATAAATACTGCGTCTTTTTTTATAGATTTCTTTCTTCACACTTCGCAATAAACTAATCGGATAACCTCGCTCCAATAACATTCCAATTAGCTTGTAAATTTCTAATCTAAATGTCACATCGTCACTTACCAACCTGGAAATTCGTACCATCTGCCCTTTTATTACTCCCTTTCGTTGATGAAAGGGGTGGCAACTGGTAAAATGCAATAACGAGTTGGAGTAGTTGTCCTTCCTATGAATTGTACTAGACAGTACATTGCCTATCTTAGAAATGTTAATGTCTAAGTAATTGATACTTTCTGCTCCCCAAGAAAAAGTAAACTTAAAAAAGCCAGTTGTGCCATTTAGGTACTCAACAAATTCCTTGGCAAGTGCTTCACCCCCTTTCCATATGATCAAAAGATCATCCAAGAATCTGTTGTACAAAATTATATTGTTCCTATATTTTGATGAAAACACATGTGCCCTTTCCCAAGCCAATAACACCAAATTGGCATGTACCGGGGCACATTTGGCTCCCATGGCCACGCCCGAACTTTGTTTGTAAATCTCTCCTTCAAATTTGATGAAATTGTTATGCAAAACACATTCCATCAAATCACAATACAAATTTACTCTAGATTTATCAATGGCATTGCTGGAGTTAAGGCTTGCAACAAACATGTCTAAACCCTCATTGTGAGGTATAACCGAAAATAGGTTAATAACATCTATTGTCAAAAAACTATAATCATCTGTTGTACTCTTAATGTCTCTTAATCTCTCCAAACAATGCCAAGAGTCCCTTAGAATATGGGGCACTTCACTTTGAACTATCTTGGTCCCATGATCTATAAAAGCCGCAAGGGGCTCAGTCTTTGAACCCCTTGCGGCAACAATAGGTCTAAATTCTAAATCATGGATACCCTTGTGGACCTTGGGTATCCCAAAAATACAGGGCACCACTGGGTTTTTAACCGACAAGTAGTCATATTCCCTTTCACTGATCGTAGCTTGAAAAAGTGCATCATGCAAAAACATAGCAATTTTAGCGTGTGCACGATTTAGTTCATTGATGGAAGCCAAAGAGTACGTGTTTTGATCACCCAAAACTCTAGTCATACAAGTCAAATAGTCGATCTTATTCATAAGTACCATTCCACCCCCCTTGTCCGGCTTCATGCACCTCACATTGTTTGAGCTAATAAATTCGTTAAGCAATAATCTTTCGCCCCTGGATATATTATCCATAAATGTACTGGGCAATGCACAAATTCTCCTAAACTCAAACTCTAACAATTTTTCAAAAAACACAAATTCCGGACAAGTGGGTGGATTAAATGTACTTTTTCTTGTTAATGAGGCACCTAGATTACTATATCCGCCCATATCAAAATTCCTATTGTCATTAAAGTACTTCTGAAGGTTCAACCTCCTCACAAACAATTTCAAACTTGATAAAACATGTGCTATGTCTAGCTTAAAACTAGGAACATAGCTCAAACCCCTCGTAAATAACTCGAAGTGTGTACCCCCTATCTCAACTTCAGTGTAGTTGTAGATAGTAAAACCTTTTTGCTTTGTTACAGTACACTTTAAACCTTCGTCAACTGCAGCACCCATGCTGCCATGCGGCAACCTAATATCAGCACTCAAAACATTATTGTCAAAACCATTTCCAATGTCGTAAGCACCATTGCTCATTTCATCATTCATTACTGATACATTGCTAATTGAACACAATTCATTACCTACATTAATGTGGCTATCTACAACCACACCATGGGTAGTATCACTATTCCAATTCCTTCTAAATTCAGTTTTCACATTAGAACATACATGCAAAGGCCCATCTGAAAAATTGACATTGACAGTATTAGATCCTTGAACATTAAAAACAGGTGAAGACATGTAAAAACCACCATTCACACTACTAATAGAGACATCACTCAATCCTCCTAATAATAACCCCCCCTCCCTCTCCCCCTCCCCCTGAATTGCTCCCCCCGAGGGTAGTAAGCAGTCCTTGTTCCTTGGTTCAACAGTCTCTTGGACCTCCTGGGACCTTGATATTCGTCCAAAAAAACTTCATCATCTCCACCAGGAATTTGATCAATACAATCGTCACAATATTCTCCTGTACCAATGTTTTGTGACATACTGCCTTTACCAAATTCAGTGTTAAAAGTCTGCTTAGGCCACTTTTTTCCGGGGGGATAAACATTCCTATTGGCATAGTCAGTAGTGTCTCTAAGTAGTTTTTTATTCTTAACCAATCTACTTTGATGCACATAGCTATCCAAATCTCTGATAACTTTTTCAAAACTTGCTTTATGCTGGAAAAAGAGCAAGTCAGTAGTAATGCTTGTGTGTAATTTAGTGATGTCATCCCTTAAAGAGCACATTTTAGCATTATTGTTGTCAATAATAATATCAAGGAGCTCCATACCTGTTCGGTCAAAAAGTTTGGTCAATTGTCCAAAAGCCTTGGATTCCACATCAATTCCCATAGGAAGTTTCCACACTCTCAGCCCCTTAGGCACTTGCTTCCGTTCCTTGGACTGAGCCAAAAACCAATTGTCCAGCTGCATGGCCCTGTATTTAGTACATAGCTTGTTGAACCTATATATCTGCTCCTTTAGGGAGGGTTTATCAACCCCCACTTTCTCTAAATCAAATGCGTTTTCGCCAAAAGAAGGAGTCTGAAACCATGACTCCACTCGAAAAACATTTTCTGATCTCGTCGGAGGAACCGGGGGTACAACCAAACCTGCTCCCTTGGTGTTTGGTTGACGCGAAACGCCAGGCGCTGAATTGGTAACTGCTCCACTATACAAAGCGGAAGCACTGGATGCATTAGGCAATTGTCCAGGCGCAATTGAACTTGCCGGTGGTGAGTGCAGAGTAAATAATTCAGCTTGCGTATCGGAAAGACCCCTCTCGTCAGCATCTACGTTGGCATCGCTAATGTTACGAACTTCATTGCTGTTGGCATAAACTTGAATAAGTTTGTCTACCACACCTGCCAATTCCTTCAATATAGCCTCCATCTCCACCGGAGTTCACCAACTTCCGTAGGCACAGCCAACAAACGATAAAAACAAACAAATTACCCAATATAGGGCACTAGCAGGTAACAAATAGGTGCAAGGCCACTGCACAACGAACGTTGAAAACTCCAGCACTGTTCAAGCCAAAATAATCCAAAGGCAGGACACCAGTTTAATCCACAGCCACACAAATTTATTGCAGACTTAGCGCTTTCACCTTACAAGGCATCATCAGAGTCAAAAAGCTGTTACAACAACCCTCATTTAAATACTAAAGTCTGTAAACAATAAAATCATAAATCAATTAATTAATGAATTAAACCATCAACCAATAAAAACATTTAACCATTCAAACATTTCAATATTTAAACATTTAAAATACACTCATCCACCTTAAAGGGCCTTTGCAAAGACGTTAAATGAACACTTTAAATACAGTCAATATACTGAAGCAAGTGTAATATTAATTGTAATATTAAAATGTTAAACTGCCAACTTAATGAACTTGTTTGCATATAATAATTTTTATTATTAATTAATCAATTCTATGGGTGCTGAGTAACAATCTTATTGCAAATATTATTATTAAATATTTTTTTCATATTTTATTTTAATGATTGTAATGCAATTAACTGTACATAGATCCACTCCTATAAAACCTGGGATCTATGCACCAAAAGTGGCTTAATGGAAATGTAATCATTAAGCCCAGGGTAGGACATGGCATTTAACCGAAGCTGCCATTCCATCTCCTTTAATGCTACCTTGTTCTTAATGTCACCACCACTGAACAACAACAACAATAATAACAACAAAGACAACAACGATAAGGGTCCCTGTTTCATTCTGAAGTATAATGACAAATCTACGGAACTATGTGCAGTGTTGAGAAATGTATGGGATTATTGTTTGAACAATGATTTGAAGAAAGTGGTGGGTAAAGAACCGGTGATAGTTTATAGTAGGGGTAAGAACTTAAAAGATATGTTTGAAAGAAACAAACAACAATGTAGGTCGAGGATGGGTAAATGTGGAAGTTGTAGGTGCTGTAGGTACATAGCGGATGGCCCTTATGTAGTTGTTTCCGGATACAAATATACCTTGGCTTGTCCGGGAATTTGCAACTGTAACACTAGAAATCTAGTTTATGTGGCCAACTGTTCATCCTGTGAGGCATTTTACGTCGGGATGACTACCGGCAGACTAAGAGATAGGATCCCTGAACACCTTAGATCCATTAAAAATAAGGATTTCCACAATGCCTTGTACCTCCATAGTATTAAATGTAACAATTTTAAGAAATTCATGTTTTTTGTGATTGATAGGGTGTTATTAGACAGTGGTGGTGACATTAAGAACAAGGTAGCATTAAAGGAGATGGAATGGCAGCTTCGGTTAAATGCCATGTCCTACCCTGGGCTTAATGATTACATTTCCATTAAACCACTTTTGGTGCATAGATCCCAGGTTTTATAGGAGTGGATCTATGTACAGTTAATTGCATTACAATCATTAAAATAAAATATGAAAAAATTATTTAATAATAATATTTGCAATAAGATTGTTACTCAGCACCCATAGAATTGATTAATTAATAATAAAAATTATTATATGCAAACAAGTTCATTAAGTTGGCAGTTTAACATTTTAATATTACAATTAATATTACACTTGCTTCAGTATATTGACTGTATTTAAAGTGTTCATTTAACTTCTTTGCAAAGGCCCTTTAAGGTGGATGAGTGTATTTTAAATGTTTAAATGTTGAAATGTTTGAATGGTTAAATGTTTTTATTGGTTGATGGTTTAATTCATTAATTAATTGATTTATGATTTTATTGTTTACAGACTTTAGTATTTAAATGAGGGTTGTTGTAACAGCTTTTTGACTCTGATGATGCCTTGTAAGGTGAAAGCGCTAAGTCTGCAATAAATTTGTGTGGCTGTGGATTAAACTGGTGTCCTGCCTTTGGATTGTTTTGGCTTGAACAGTGCTGGAGTTTTCAACGTTCGTTGTGCATTGGCCTTGTACCTATTTAGGAGAGGAAGTCCTCTGTCAGTAAATATCACTCATCCCCTGTTAAACATATTATTAATGACAGCTTCGGAATTCTGGACATAAGTATTTAGCAATCTGAGAATTCAGGGCATGTAGAAGAAATTAAAAAAAAGGAATAAGTTCACAACAAATAACTACACAGAAAAAGAAGCTGAATATTATCTATAATGCAACAAGAATATGTATTAAAAAGGATACTGCTTTGTTATGTAACACACAGATTACAGGGCATGATAACATTACTCAATCAGAAAATATTCATTCTACAGAAAAAATGTATAATTTATTTAACAGAGAAGTAGAAAAAAGAGGCAAGGGCCAGGCTGAAAGGTTGAAAACAAAACTGAACATGGAAGGACTGAAAAAAATAGTGTAAGAAAAAAGGAGAAATACCAAAGTTGATAACATACCTCAAAATGTGGATGTACAAAGACATCTGGAAGAGAATTGTATGCTTGGAAATTATATAAGCAATGAAAACATTTAGGTTAACGTGACCAATTGTGGTCAATTAATAGAGCATACATTAATAAATTGCAAGAGGGAGATTCTTCAGATCTTGTCAGAAATAATCAGCTAGTAAATAGAGATTCAGTTATTAAAGGAACTGATAATTACATTTGTAGGAATAGATAATAAATATCAAATAATGTTGGCTTGCCAGGATCAAAAATACAAGATGTGACTGGGACCTTAGAATGTCTTAATGTTAGGAAGTATGGAGCCGTTTTTCTTCATGTTGGTACAAATAGACCATTTCAGTGTGTCTTTCGCTGTTAGTTGAGAACTTAAAGCCCTTTTAGACAGTGTAGCTTCTACAGATGTATTTTTCACAAATCAGAAACAGAAAGGAGAACCAGGTCAGGGTGAATGAAAAGATTTTGGGGTAAATACCTACAAGAAAAATGTCCCATTTATAAAAGTAGAAAAGTGTACAGCATCCACACCTGATTTGGGGCACACATGTATCTAGATGGGATGAGTGTACTTGTCAAGATAAGGAAAGAGAATTGTTGCAACAGACATATTGCAATATTTGACAAACACAAGTCAGTTCTTTTTCACCAGTTCAGAAATTTAACAATTTCCAGATAGCAACATTTGATGTATCTGTGCTGGTTATTAACGAATGCTAGGAGTGTTAGTAATCAATTTTTTTTTTAAATTGCTACATTACTACAGGATTGATGATGTTATTGTTTCTGCAACATTGTTAAAGAAAGTACAGTTGTGTAAGTTCCACTTACCTGTAACAGTAGTTTTAGAACACACTGCATAGGCATAACTGGCACACATGTAGTAGTACCCTTCTACCCTCCCCAGGGATAGCCGTTCACACTTACAGACAGGACCTTTCAGTTTTGTAGGGTCAAACAGGAAGAGCAGATGAATCACAAGCATTGTGAACACCAGCTGTGCCATACCGAACACTACACTACACACACACACACACACACACACACACACACACACAGTTGCTAAACCAAACTCAGCAGCACCTCTTGCAACCAACTGTATACAGCCTAAAAAGGGGGTGGGGTGGGAGGGTACGTCCAGTAAGCCAGTGTGTTCTATGAACATATTCTCTTGCAGGTTAGTGGAATTTACACAACTGTACTATGTTCAACAAAAACACTGCCTTACTGGCATAAGGGTAGAGTCCCAAAGCTTACCCAACCTGGGAGGAGGAAGGATAAGGTTCCAGGAGCACCTGGAGAATGGTCCTTGTGAAGCCTGTACTGGATCTAGAAAAACATGCTGTTTTTAGTGCTTCATGAAGGTAAGGCTGGAGGACCAAGTTGTGGCCTCTAGAATCCACTCCTTTCCAAAATGGCACTGATGAGGAAGAGGCCATGGTGAAAACTGCCTTTACCTTGCCTGGATTCATTTCACCATGCTATGTGTATCAAAAAAAAATAATACCAGATGGCAGCCCATGTGCAGTGAAATGCTTAGAGACAGGTTTGTCTTTCGGTGCTCCAGAAAAGGAAGTACAAAGCCTTTCAACCTTCCTAAAGGGTTTTGTTCTGTCAAGGTAGTACCTATGCTGCCTACACATCTAAAGTATAAAGTAAAGTCTATCCCTTATAATTAGGTTCCTGAAATAACACACAGAAATGAAAACACTGATAGAAAGTGAAGACTGAAACCACTTTCAACCTGAAAAATTAATGTGTGTAACACAACCCTACCTCTGTGGCAAATCGGTTAAGATTCTTTTACATGAGAACTTGCAGCTCAGAAACTTGCCTTTCAAATGTCAAAGCAATAAGCAAAACAGTTTTCTATGTTAAGAACTTAATCAGTGTGAACTCCTGCTTCAAAAAGTGGAAAGGTTAATTTTTCAAGCACATAGTTGAGATCTCATGAATGAGGAAGTTGCTTGTGAGGGGTTCTCATATCCAGTACTCCTTTCATGAGCTGTTTTACCAAAAAAGAAGACTGAAAGAGGGAGATACATTGGTTGACAACCAGAGATGGTCACTAAATGCACCTTAATGGATATATATGCAAGGGTGGCACAGTAGCACAGCAGATAGCACTGTTGCCTCACAGCAAGAGGTTCCCCATTTCAATTCTTGGTTAAGGTGTCTTCTGTGTACAGTCTCCATGTCCTCCCTGTGTTCGCTTGGGTTTCCTCCGAGTGCCCCAGTTTCCTCTCGCATTCCAAAAACATGCAGTAGGTGGATTTGACACTCTAAATTGGCCATAGGTGTGAATGTACGTGTCTGGTTTGGATGAACTACTGTGGCTGGGCTAGCCACTTGGTGATGTAAACCTTGGCTCTAGATGATTGTCACTGTTGAAGTGACACCCTGACCCCATGTGAAAAAATGGGAAAAAGGGGTTGTGGATGGATGGATGTGGATAAACTGCACTGTTATATTGCACTTGCCTGCTACACTGAGCCTGTGAAATCGAATTTTATTGCTGTTTTCACTGTTTAGCAAATTTGTTTTTTCCATTGTTTAAGTATTTATTGGTATTTTCTCACTGTTTTAAAGCTATCTGTTCTGCCTGCTCTGGTTTTCCCACAAAGCAGTACTTAATTAACTGGTCTATTAACTGTTTAAATTATTCTTTAAAGCTTCCTGGATGATTTTATGCTGTTTTAAACATTTTTTCAGTGTCACACTATTTTTCTGCTGAGTTAAATATTCTCTAGTGTTTCCTGCTGAAACTAGGGTAGCTAGTAGCTGTAGCATAGTCCAGATCCAGGCCTGCTGCTTCTGGAACTGTTTGTAGTGGTTTGCATGTTTCCAAGGCCATCTTGGATTGGAAGGGGACTATCTGCACTTTTGTGAGAGAATTGTGTTTGATTGGCACCTGACTGGTAAAGAGTGGCCGGTCTAGGGCTTGGAATAATCATGCTCATTGGTCCTTTTGAATTTTGTTAAAGTTTTTTTTTTTTTTTTAAGTTTTAGCTTCTGGTATTTAGGCCCTGCATCTGAGCAGGTTTCTGCATGTTTGCACATCTCGCAGCACTGTGCACTATCGTGCAATTGTGCTCCAAAGCCGGACAGTTAAACTTAATAAAATTTCCCTTAAAACCCAGGCAGAAATATCCATTCACTGAGCTCTTCCATGATCATTTCTGCAAAGCCACTCCTGGTGACAATGTCTTCAGCCTAGCATTATGGACAGTTGGAATACCATTGTTTCAGCTGCCAACGTTGTTGACTTGAGTTTCTTGGGGCAGTATAGCAACTGCCTCATGCTCACAGACAACCCTAGTCTAATAACACGGTCTAGGAACGGAACTCCGGTCTGCTAATGATTGGCAATAGATTTTTACATGCCGAGTTGCCGGCCCTGGCGCACAACCTTCAAAGAAGGTACGCCCATTCACGCATGTCTCCACACAGAAGATGCTCTAGCTGAGAATCGAACAGGACAATGTCTTACTGTGGAGGCTTACATTAAACTACCGCAAGAAAGTACAATGATGTCGCCAGTATAAAACAAAAAATTATTGGATTTTGGCAATAAGCGGTATAGTTATTGTGTCATTCCGGCGGGGATCCGGTTCCTATCTGCCTGGGAAGTCATTGTCAAAAAAACTTGTTGCTTTGGCAGAGATGGTTTGCACCTGGCACCCCTAGGCTTTCAGCTGTTGTATGGCAAATGTTCTTGCCAACCCAAAATAGTGCATTTTTTTAGGCAAGGTCTCTAAAACAACATTGGCCTGGACGCAAAATTAACCAATCAGAATAAAACAAGGGTCATGCTGCTAAATGCTAGGAACTTAAATCAAAAACTGCATTCCCTGTAAGCACTTCTGCCACTAGAAGATGTAGATGTCTATGCAGTCACAGAAACCTGATTTAAGGCCCTCAGAGAGTACTCCCAGCCATGCAAGGCTACAATGCCTTCCATTAATCACCTTTACTCTGCATAATGAACGCAGGAAAACCAAAGGAAGCAGCAGTTTCAATCTATATTAGGAGATAAATTCACTTCACATCTAGTTAGACTGGACAACTCCATGGAGTTACTCCAGGTCCAGGTTATAGTGGGAAAAGACCCCCATTCAAGTCCTAGCCAGTTATAGATCCCCCTACATGGGTGACGCATTAAACCATGAAGCCTACTTTAACCAGGAGTGAAGACAATCCAAATTTTACCAAACACAATGGTCATGTGGGGATTCCAATTATCCCACCATCAGCTCAATACTAGCTACAAACATTCCTTGACTTTGTCAGAATTGAAATGCCCTGGGGCAAATTCGTCCATACTCAACAACAAGAGGAACAAACATTCTAGATTGGGTCCTCATTCAACATGTCAAAACAGATGCACTGGGCTCCAACTGTTTGACCCCCATTAGTTAAAAACTGACCACAAATCAGTCACCTTCTAAATTCACACCAACACCATTGGTGAACTCGTACAAAAGGTGGAAATCAGACTCAAAAAACTTCACCAAGGCAAACTGTACCCTGCTAGGTGAAGGTATAAATGCATTCCAAGCCTCATCCCAAGCTGAAAGTGGAAGCTGGCACTCAAGCTTACACTCAAAAGGCTTGTACATTCACTCTGCATAAGTATATAAACTCAGCTGTACCCAGATAGAACTCAAAGCCAATGCCCCAAGTAAAATCAAGTTGGCCATGGTGGACTTCCCAGCATCAACAAACTCTACAGTAAGTGCAAAACGCTACTGTCCAAGACAAGGATCCAACAATGGAAATGCACCTCCTCCCCAGTGTTAACAGGCAAACAAGATAATTGTCAAATCCCTCCAAGAGCTCCTTTGAGAGAAACCTAGCAAGTACTCGCCAAAGATAAACTATAAGGCCTTTTACAGCTATGTATTATAACCTAAAGGGTGGTAGAACCCAAGGATATGCAGAGATGTTGACCAATGGTATCACTACTACTAACTCGACCCCAACAGAGAGTGCAGTGAACCTAAGTAATGGATAGGTTTGGCAAAAATTTTATTCCCCATCCCTCCTAACTTCTATATAACAAACCCTCCCCCAACCACCCCAATCTTTACATATCTGAAGAGCAGGTCCTCAAAGCCCTGTCCAAGGCCAAGAAAACGCTCTCTATGGGACCAGATGCCATCACAGGCTGTCTTCTAACCACGCTGCAACATCAACTAGCAAAACCCTTAAGTATCCTTTTCAAATCATAGCTTCTAATCCACAGACTTTTCTCCTGTGGAATGGAGAACAGCTACAGTTATTCTCCGAAAGGTGGCCTAGCAACCTAATCTAGGAATTATAGACCCATAAGCCCAACCAACCTCATCTGTAAGGCCATGGAACATATCATTAAGGGACGCTATAAATAAAGACATAGATGACCTCTGAACCCTGGAACCTACCCAATTCGCTTCGTGAAGGCATATCCTGCCTGTTAAATCTGAGAATTTTTGAAAAGTGTGACCAAGGCCATTGATGAGGGCAAGCAAGTCTATGCAAAACAGAATACCTTGATTTGACAAAGGCTTTTGACACAATCCCATTAGGCATTACCATTGGGGTGCTAACAAACTGAATGTAAACCCCTTTGTTGTAAGATGAGTTGCCAACTGGCTCACAAACCAGACACACACAATCAAATTGGGTGACTACACATCAACTCCGTAAACCTGTTACCAGCAGGTGGTGCCACAGGGGTCGTGCGCTGGGCCTCCTACCGTTTGGTATATACTTCTCAGTGTGTGTCAAATTCTAAAGGGTTGTGGCTGACCGTTTCAGTAGACAATTGTAAAACTATGTGCAATCACTGAATCTCCAAATGATGTCAGTATACTCTAGGATGGTCTCACATAGACCAATGACCTGTGTATTAGTCATGGTCTCAAACTGAATGCAAAGAAATTCATCATCATTCCCTTCAGCACAAACAATGTCCCTTCATGTTATCAAGTTAATAACAATACCCTAAGTACCCATGAAGTGATGACGGATTTAGGAGCACAGGTTGACTGCGACCTTAACTTCAACCAGTTTGTGTCTACCATTGTAATGAAAGCTTTCCATGTAGCTCACTTGATTAGTAAAGGCATCACCTTGAAAGCAAAAGAAGTTATAACCCCCCTATACTTGGCAATTATCTGGCCCATAATTGAGCATAATGCCCCAGTTGATATGTACCATACTAAGCACCTACAGTAAATAGACAGCCTTCAGAGGTTTCTAACAAAGAAGATCAAGGGTCTCCCAGCAACTAAAATCCCTGTCACTATACTCCATATCATACAGACTTCTTAGGGTAGACTTATGCCTGGCCTACAGAGTAACCCAAGACCCAAATCTAATGAACTTACTGCATATCCATAAATCAAATGGGTCTAGGGCTACCTATTTCAGGGAGTTAAATATGGCCTGCAACTTAAATAGGACATGCTGGAGGGACAGCTTTATCTACCAGCAACTGACACATCTTTGGAGCAGGCTACCAATTCTTGTGAAACAGATCACCTCTATGATGTTCAAATGGGAGGTTAACTATGGCCCCTGCATGGAATTCAATAGCATCTAGTCCGCCCAATGTGGAATATTGGTATATAAGGAGCATACATCTAACGTACAAAGTATCCAATCTGAATCTAACTGCATGTCATTGACAATACCCAAGAATTCGGTGGTGTCCTGTATTCTTGACCTCACTAATCTTAGTAAAGGTTTCAAATGCATAGTTAGAAAATCAGATAATGGCTCAGTTAATGAACCCATACCTGATACGATGGGCCTCCCCGGTGGATGCAAAAGATCTTTGTGTATTTTTGGTAGAAAATAGATGTAGGGTTTAATGGGGTCAGAGATTGTTAAATGGTTTAATTTTTTCATCGATATAATATCATTATCATAAGCAAAATGTAAGAAGTCATCTATTTCTTTTTTAAATACAGGAGTAGGGTCCAGTGGCATTTTTGTATAATATCGCACATCATCCAATTGTTTATGTGCTTCCATATCATACTGAATCCAATCTAACACCACCACTGCCCCTCCCTTGTCTGCATTGATAATGACCAGATCCTTGTTCCTTACTAGTTCTTCCAAACAAGACCTTTCAGCATCAGTAATATTATTAGCCATTGGTGAACAGTGATTGTACTGAAAATGTAATTCATGAAGTACACTGTGTAAAAATAAATTCACAGTTGGATGCATGGGTGGTGTAAACAGTGAAGTATGATATTTAAATGACTCTGTCTGTGACTGTTCAACATCTTTTGTATCCTGAAAAAATAATTTCAGATTAATTAGTCTACAAAATGAGAATAGATCTTGTGTGAAACTGTCCTCAGACACAAAAAAGCCGGGAATGAAAGATAATCCTTTATTTAACAATGAAATTTGGCCATCTGTGAGTACAGTGTTTGAAATATTATATACATTATTTATTTGTTGGTCAGTATTTCCATCAGATTTTGTAGACTTGTAATTTTTCTTGTGCTTCCTCCCTCCCCTCCTCCCTCCATGTGCCCTAAAGGGGATATATAGTTTTTCCTTTTGGGAGTGGGGGAATCTATGGTGGACTGTGTCTCCGTATCTGTGCCTGATGAGTTGTCATAGTCGGTTGATTCATTATTACTGCCTCGTCCCTTAAGTATAGAACGCGGACGTTTCCTTTTTGGATTAGGTGTATATTTATTTTTATTTTTATTATGTCCCTCCTGAAATCTGACATGTCTTACATTTTTAAAAGGTTGACCCTTCTCATAGTCAGAAATATCCGGATGACAGCAATATTTAATAATACAAATCCAACGAAGCTGGTGATGTACAATTTGCAGCTAACCCTGGTCATTATCAATGCAGACAAGGGAGGGGCAGTGGTGGTGTTGGATTGGATTCAGTATGATATGGAAGCACATAAACAATTGGATGATGTGCGATATTATACAAAAATGCCACTGGACCCTACTCCTGTATTTAAAAAAGAAATAGATGACTTCTTACATTTTGCTTATGATAATGATATTATATCGATGAAAACATTAAACCATTTAACAATCTCTGACCCCATTAAACCCTACATCTATTTTCTACCAAAAATACACAAAGATCTTTTGCATCCACCGGGGAGGCCCATCGTATCAGGTATGGGTTCATTAACTGAGCCATTATCTGATTTTCTAACTATGCATTTGAAACCTTTACTAAGATTAGTGAGGTCAAGAATACAGGACACCACCGAATTCTTGGGTATTGTCAATGACATGCAGTTAGATTCAGATTGGATACTTTGTACGTTAGATGTATGCTCCTTATATACCAATATTCCACATTGGGCCGGACTAGATGCTATTGAATTCTGGCTCTATCGATCAAACATGTATCAACCAGGATTCAACACTTTACTATTGAACTTAACTGAGCATGTGTTGACCAAAAATGTCTTTTTCTATAATGATGAATGCTTTTTGCAGATCAGAGGAACAGCAATGGGGGCCTCTTTTGCCCCCATTTATGCTGATCTATTCATGGCTTATATGGAAGAAATTATGATATATGATGACACTCATAATTGGTTTCTACCTGACATTGACATCTGGCGAAGATATTTGGATGATTGCTGGATGGTATGGAGATCAGATGTTTCATCTCTTCAAGAATTTATGGATTATTTGAATGATAATAAGTGGGGAATACAATTTACCATTACACATGATCAAAAATCTATAACATTTTTGGATGTTTTGATCACAAGAAACATGGATAATACTTAAAAAACGGAAGTATTCAGAAAATTCCCCCAATACAACACTATACTCCATGCCTCCAGCTTTCATCCAAAACATATCGCCAGAAATATTCCAAAGTCTCAATTTATTAGAATCAGACGCAATTGTTCTGACAATACTAGTTTTGATCACCATGCTCAGGATTTGTGTAATAGATTTCAGGATAGGGGTTACAAATCAGGATATGTTACAATGGCACATAGGCATGCCTCAGGCTTATATAGATCAGATCTTTTGAAATATAAAAAGAAACCAGTCAAGACTAACACAGTGCGATTTACAACCACATATGGAAGAAACACTAAGAACTTTACTCAAATTATAAGGGATAATTGGAATATACTAGATGCAGATGCTAGAATTAAGGCAATTATTCCTAACAAATGTTCATTTTCCTTTCGTAAAGGAAAGAACTTGGCAGGGTACTTTAATCATTACAAGCATCATTTTGAATCCTCCTTAACACAGGCTTATCAAACAACTATCTTGGGGGACAAACTTATTGGTTCTTTTCCTTGTGGTCACTGTGTGAACTGTAAACACATGATAAAAACCAAAGAATTCACAAGCAGAAACAGTAGCAAAGTCTTTGATATTCAATTCTTTGCCAATTGTAATACTGATTGGGCCATCTATATGGCAAGCTGTACCTGTCACTCATTTTATGTTGGGCAAACCTCTCGATCAGTTAAACTAAGGGTGTCCGAACATTTGAGTGACATTAGATGTAAAAAAATCATCCAACGCATTATACAAACACACACTTGTACATAATAAGGCCAAATTTCATTTTACAGTTATTGATAAAATTATTGGTGATAGAACCAATAAATGTGGCTGGCATAGAAAACTTGATATGAAAGAAAATAAATGGATCACCAAACTTGGTGCACTATTTAGTCCAGGTTTGAATGAATATCTATAAATATATCTGGTCTAACATATTATATTATATTATATTACATACATCACATATCTAACATATTCAATTTTGATATGATATTTTGATATGTAATATTTGATTGACATATACTTAATATCTGTGTATCTGATTTCGTATGTATGTTTGCATCACTGATTAATATTCATGAGCTTGGTATTTTATATTTAACCAATCAGCTTTTTCTGATGTGTATTTAAAAGAACTGCATAATGGACTCTACATCTATACACTGAAGAAGGCCATATTGAATTTGGGCCGAAACCGGTATGTTTGTGAGCTTTCATGCATTTCTGGTAGCTTATCAATAAACTACCATATTGAATTGTCCACCAGTTGCTGGCTTATTTCTTTCATTTGACATTTCCTTTTGCCGTGCAACTCCTTACGCGCAGGGGACATCATTGCAGTATAGCAATTGCCTCATACTCACAGACAACCCTAGTCTAATAACACAGTCTAGTAAAGAATGCAAGTGATGTATTTACATGAAGAATCTAAAATCCATGCTCTCTCTCACTCAAAACAGTAACACAAAGAAGATTATCACCTCACCCATCACTACATATTTACATAGTACCACTATTCATACACATAGTAAGCATCAAACATGTAAATCCTCATATGTGGAGATTCTCTCAAAAAACTTACCAAAACACCAGAGACCACCAAAAACAAGTATTCTGCAGCACCCATGACACATAGCAACACCTGTGTCTCACCCACCAAACCTGTAAGGTGTAACACTCAAAAAAACAAGTTTTGTTGTCATTGGAGACTCAGTAGTGAGACACTTGTATGTCCCACTCACCAGATTGGACAAGGAAAAAGTCACGGTCAGCTGCCTGTCTGGTGCCAGGATTCAACAAATCACGTATGCACTCAGGTTTCTCAGCAACAAGTACCATTATGACTCTGTCATGGTTCATGTTGGTGTAAATGACCTGAGACTTACCTCTCTGGACTATATGAAGAGAGACATGGTCGAGCCCTCTGAGTATGTGTCCCAGGCAGGTTTGTCCCTAGCCTTAAGCAGCATACTACCCTCACCTAGAATGATGTTACAGTTGTTGTGTCTTTCGGCTTTTCCCGGTTAGGGGTTGCCACAGCGGAACTCTGGTCCGCTAATGATTGGCAATAGATTTTTACATGCCGAGTTGCCGGCCCTGACGCACAACTTTCAACGAAGGTACGCCCATTCACGCATGTCTCCACACAGAAGATGTTCTAGCTGAGAATCGAACAGGACAATGTCTTACTGTGAGATGACAAAACTACCGCAGCACAATGATGTCACAGTATAAACAAAAAATTATTGATTTCAATAAGTGGCATAGTTATTGGTGTCATTCCAAGGGGATCCGGTTCCTATCTGCCTGGGAAGCCATTGTCAAAAAACGTTGTTGCTTTGGCAGAGATGGTTTGCACCTAGCACCCCTAGGCTTTCAGCTGCTAGCAAATGTTCTTGCCACCCAAATAGTGCATTTTTTAGGCAAGGTCTCGAAAACAACATTACTGACGTAAAATTAACCAATCAGAATAAAACAAGGGTCATGCTGCTAAATGCTAGGAACTTAAATCAAAAACTGCATTCCCTGTAAGCACTTCTGCCACTAGAAGATGTAGATGTCTATGCAGTCACAGAAACCTGATTTAAGGCCTCAGAGAGTACCCCAGCCATGCAAGGCTACAATGCCTTCCACACCTTTACTCTGCATAATGAACGCGTGAAAACCAAAGGAAGCAGTGTTTCAATCTATATTAGAGATAAATTCACTTCACATCTAGTTAGACTGGACAACTCCATGGAGTTACTCCAGGTCCAGGTTATAGTGGGTAAGACCCCCATTCAAGTCCTAGCCAGTTATAGATCCCCCTACATGGGTGACGACACCCATGAAGCCTACTTAACCAGAGTGAAGACAATCCAAATTTTACCAAACACAATGGTCATGGGGGATTCCAATTATCCCACCATCAGCTCACTAGCGCAAACATTCCTTGACTTTGTGAATTGAAATGCCCTGGGGCAAATTGTCCATACTCCAACAAGAGGAACAAACATTCTAGATTGGGTCCTCACCAACATGTCAAACAGATGCACTGCTCCAACTGTTTGACCCCCATTAGTTAAAACTGACCACAAATCAGTCACCTTCAAATTCACACCAACACCAGAACTCACAAAAGGTGAAATCAGACTGAAAAACTTCACCAAGGCAAACTGTACCCTGCTAGGTGAAGGTATAAATGCATTCCAAGCCTCATCCCAAGCTGAAAGTGGAAGCTATACCGAAGCTTACACTAAAGGCTTGTACATTCACTTGCATAAGTATATAAACTCAGCTGTACCAGATAGAATCAAAGCCAATGCCCCAAGTAAAATCAAGCTGCCATGGTGGACTTCCAGCATCAACAAACTCTACAGTAAGTGCAAAACGTTACTGTCCAAGACAAGGATCCAACAATGGAAATGCACCCTCCTCAGTGTTAACAGGCAAACAAGACAATTTGTCAAATCCTCCAAGAGCTTCTTTGAGAGAAACCTAGCAAGTACTGCCAAAGATAACCATAAGGCCTTTTACAGCTATGTACATAACCTAAAGGGTAGAACCCAAGGATATGCAGAGATGTTGACCAATGGTATCACACACACTGACCCCACAGAGACAGTGAACCTGCTAGCGGATAGGTTTGGCAAAAATTTTATTCCCTCATCCCCTCCTAACTTACAACAAACCCTCCCCCAACCTCCCCACCTTACATATCTGAAGAGCAGGTCCTCAAAGCCCTGTCCAAGGCAAAGAAAACGGTCTCTATGGGACCAGATGACATCACAGGCTGTCTTCTAAACAGGCTGAAACATGAACTAGCAAAACCCTTAAGTACCCTTTTCAATCATAGCCTAACCACAGACTTTGTTCCTGTGGAATGGAGAACAGCTACAGTTATTACCCTCCGAAAGGTGGCCTAGCAACCGACCCAGGGAATTACAGACCCATAAGCCCAACCAACCTCATCTGTAAGGCCATGGAACATATCATTATGGACGTCATAAATAAAGACATAGGTGACCTCTGAACCCTGGAGCCTACCCAATTCGGCTTCGTGAAGGGCAGATCCTGCCTGTTAAATCTGGAGAATTTCTTTGAAAGTGTGACCAAGGCCATTGATGAGGGCAAGTCTATGCAAACAGAATACCTTGACTTGACAAAGGCTTTTGACACAATCCCATATTTAGGCATTACCAATAAGCTAACAAACTGAATGTAAACCCCTTTGTTGTAAGATGAGTTGCCAACTGGCTCACAAACCAGACACACACAATCAAATTGGGTGACTACACATCAACCTGCAAACCTGTTACCAGCAGGGTGCCACAGGGGTCAGTGCTGGGCCTCCTACTGTTTGGTATATACTTCTCAGAAATGTGTGTCAAATTTAAAGGGTTGTGGCTGACCAAGTTTGCAGACAATTGCAAACTATGTGCAATCACTGAATCTCCAAATGATGTCAGTATACTCTAGGATGGTCTCACATAGACCAATGACCTGTGTATTAGTCATGGTCTCAAACTGAATGCAAAGAAATTCATCATCATTCCCTTCAGCACAAACAATGTCCCTTCATGCTATCAAGTTAATAACAATACCCTAAGTACCCATGAAGTGGTGACGGATCTAGGAGCACAGGTTGACTGCGACCTTAACTTCAACCAGTTTGTGTCTACCATTGTAATGAAAGCTTTCCATGTAGCTCACTTGATTAGTAAAGGCATCACCTTGAAAGCAAAATAAGTTATAACCCCCTTATACTTGGCAATTATCTGGCCCATAATTGAGCATAATGCCCCAGTTGATATGTACCGTACTAAGCACCTACAGTAAATAGACAGCCTTCAGAGGTTTCTAACAAAGAAGATCAAGGGTCTCCCAGCAACTAAAATCCCTGTCACTATACTCCATATCATACAGACTTCTTAGGGTAGACTTATGCCTGGCCTACAGAGCAACCCAAGACCCAAATCTAATGAACTTACTGCATATCCATAAATCAAATGGGTCTAGGGCTACCCATTTCAGGGAGTTAAATATGGCCTGCAACTTAAGTAGGACATGCTGGAGGGACAGCTTTATCTCCCAGCAACTGACACATCTTTGGAGCAGGCTACCAATTCTTGTGAAACAGATCACCTCTATGATGCTGTTCAAGAGGAACCTGGATGAGTGGATGGGGCACCATAAATTCTTACCTGGGATAGTGCCCACAACCCTCCTAGACATGGGCAGTCATCACTAAATGCAATCCCGGGTATTGGCTAATACCGCTATGGTATTACATTGGGTTGAAATGGCTAGGCTTAAAATTACCTTCAGTCGATAGCCTAGTAATCTCCTATGATCCTATGAACCGTCCTGAAGTAGCTCACACCAATATTTCAAAACCAGATGGATACTAACCATAACAGACTCTCTGTTTCCATTTCGGCACCACTAATGAAACCTCATCCATTTGTAAACATATGATTTTCTAGTCTCTTTTAATACCTGCAGCACATCCTCAAGAAACAAGTGCCTGAAGAGAGTCAAGAGAGAATCATCCAGGCTGTCAATAGAAGTTTCTTCAAATCGGGGTACACCACTCACCCCTGAGAACATGTGAGCAGGTTCAGCATGTGAGGAGGTCTGTGGTAATTGCTGTTGGCCAATACTACAAACAGGGACCAAGACTGCTTGACCCAGTAGGGGGTCACCACAATGATCCTTGTCATTTATCTTTGAATTTTCAGAAGAATCTTGTGACTCAGTAGAAAGGGTATAAACACATTCAGAAATTCCTGTCCCAGGCGAAAGAGAATGTGTCTATACTCCAAGCATGGCTACAAGGATGTATGGAATAGAATTTCTCCAGGTACCTATTTTGAAAGGAGGTGAATAGATCTATTAGAGGCCTTCCCTACATCTGGATTTGGTTCTGGAACATCACTGCCTTGAGCTTCCACTCATGTGGATCTGCCCAGGATCTGCTGAGTCTCTCTGCCATGATGTCAAGCTCTGATGGGATGTCTGATAAGTCCACCCCCATATTATCATTGCCAGTTGGCACAGAGGGTAAGACCTTGTATCCTCTAGTTTGTTGAGGTACCATGTCACTATGGATATGTTAGAAACCACCAGAAAAGGGCCTACAGTCCAAAGGTAGTAAAGGAATTTTAAAGGTGTGAAACACTGCCAACATCTCCTCGGTATTGTGTAACTAGTACTTGCATCCCCATTCACACAGCTTCTAAGCTGAAGTCAGACAAATCTGTCTGGACAGACTGTGCTGTCATCAGAGGAAGGAGTAAAAGGAAGGCCTGGATTGATACTCAACTGATCTGTACATTACTGTAATTCTCATCTGGTGAACGAAAGCAGTGTAAACTGGGATTCCAGGAAAATGAGGTGCTGCATCCCACAATTTCAGACATATACAATTAAATTGTTCTCATGTGAAGATGAACCTGTGGTAAAATGAGAATCATAGAAGCCATCAGTACAAAGATTTCAAGAAATTCTCTCACCAAGGCAACATTCCCCTGGGAGATTTTCAGAAACACCATTTGGTACAAAAGGACCTTGTCTTCACACATATAAGTCAGAATCTTGTTGAAGTTAATTAAGCACCCCAGAAAGATGGGTCTTTGCGAGGGACTCAAGCATGACTGTTGGAGGTTTAACTTGAACCCTAGATAAGACAAACAAGACAAGACTTTCTCTAGCAATTTCACACACCTGGACAGAGACTCTGCATAGATAAGCCAGTCGTCCAAGTATTGAAAAAAAAAGTGAATGCCCAGAGTCCATCAGTGGGCCAGTACCACAGCAAGGCATTTGGAAAACACTCACACTTCAGTGAATAACCCAAATGGTAATATGGAAAACTGATAATGAGAACCAGGCACAAGAAATCTCAAATATCCCCTGAAGCTGAAGTGATGAGCTCCGGGGATATGAAGAAAGGCATCCATCAAAACCAGGATCACTGTGAAGTAGCAGTGTGGAAATAGTGGAAGCACTGTCTGCACTGTGACCATCTTGAGATTTAGGGATGTTGACAAACATAGGTTCATAGGTGTGTACTAGGCTAATGGCCCTGGAGCCTTTACAAGCCTAGCCCAAAAAAAAAATTGCCCAGGCACCATGCCACCGAGTGTTAGTTCATAGTGCCCATATCCAGTAGGGAAACTGGAATGATCCCTGGAGTGAACTTTCTGTTACCCAATCACTTGTCAATATTTCTCTTGAAGAGGGCCAGTGAGGTGCTCTGCTTGACATGAATGGGAAGCTTATTCGAGAGTGTGGGTAGTCTTTGGGAGATGAATCTGTCCCTCCAGCATGTTCTGTTAATTGTGGTAATGAGGTTGTGATCTCCAGAGTGTGTGGCACAGAATGAACTGATATTTCTTTAGGTGTAGCATTTCAAGTAGGGCTGGGTCGGACATGGCTTTGTAAGTCAAGCAGAGATCACCTCTAAGTAGACGATAAGAGATTGAGAACAGCTGAAGTTTCTTGAGTCTGTCCATGTAGGACATGTGTTTAAGGCCTAGGATCCATTTTGTGAGGTACTTTTGTGGCCTGTCCAGCTGTTGTAGGTGTTTAGTCAGATACATTCCAAATGTGGCATTATATTCAATGATTGGTTTAATGAGGGATGATGACCTCTTTCTTCCTGGATGTGAAACCTTTGGTTATAAGATGTGCCACATAGAAGGACTTTCTGACCACAGTGGCAATGTGGTGGTTGAAGGTGAGGTGTCTGTCAATCTGGGTGCCCAGATCTCTTATGGCCCCTTCAGTGTTCAGTGAGCCAATTTGCAATCCACCTAGTGATGTAAGGATTGATGCTTAGTTTGGTGAGTTTATCAATGATACCTGAGAGGGTAGTGGTGTCAAAGGCCTTGGCCAGGTTGAGGTAGGCCGTATGCACTGCCTTGCCCTCATCTGCAGCCTTGGTGACTGCCTTGAAGAAGTCAACCAGGTTCAGCAGGCAGGATCTCCCCTGGGCAAAGCCAAACTATGTGGGATCAACAGTTTGGAGATTGCCAATATCTTTGTTAAGCAGGTCAGTGATGATGTGCTGCATAGCTTTGATTACCAGACTCATCAGGCTAATGGGGCAATAATTCCCAGGGTCTGTAGTTGCTCCCCCTTTATGGAGCAGGATGACTGTAGCAGTGCACCATTTGATAGGGACATAGCCTGAGGTAAGACTGTGATTGAACAGGGCACACAGATGTGGTGCCAGTTTTTTTGTAGCTCATGTAGGACACATCCAAGGATATTATCAGGTCCCATGGACACTGTATTCTTGGCTTTGGACAATGCAGCTTTTACCTGTGCCACAGAAATGGTGGGTACCAGGCTTTCTTGTGGTATTGTGATAGGGCCCTTGGGAGGGGTAAAGTTGGCACTGAATCTGTCTGCTAGTATGTTGGCTATATCCATTGGCTCAGTATAGGGGGTGCCATTCTGCAATAACTCAAAGCAAATCTGGGTATTGCCTTTGAGGTTTTTGATATAGCTATAGAAGTCTTTGTGGTTGTTTTTGGTGTCAGCTGCAATTCTGCCTTCATAACTCACTTTAGAGGATTTGATAAGGGATCTCAGCTTTTTGTTGAGACTGATAAGGGATGTTTTCCAGTCTTGTGACTTCATTTTTTTCTTCAGCAGTTTCTTCCTTCTGTTGCAGAGTTTATTGATGGCTGGGGACCACCAGATTGTCTTCCTTTTTTTTGGAGGAGTCAGTTTTATTTGGTATGGCAAGGCCCATGCATTTGTGTATATGCTCGTACAGTGCATTGGTGTATGATTCAGCAGTCATGCAGCTATTTTCCATTGGCATGTGTGCTGAGAAGTTAGCCACCTCTGTTTTTAGGAGCCCAAAGTCAGGTTTAGAGAAGTTTTTCAGGGTGGTCACCTTAGCAAGGAGGTGCAGGTGAGATGGAGATTTCAATGATGATCAGTTTGTGGTCAGATTTAACCAGGGAGGAATTGACTATAGGTGTGGAGCAATGGTCTCCCATATTGGAGATAACCAGATCAAGGATGTTGCTTCCTCTAGTGAGGGTCAGAATGAGCTGGTCCAAGGCATTGGAATTGATAAATTCAAGAAAGTGTTGGGCCTGTACATTGGTACTTGAATAGTTTTCCCAGTTGATGGAAGGGTAGTTGAAGTCACCCAGTATGAGAGTATTGGGTTGAACCTTGATAGATTCCAAGGTGCTTAGGAAGTTGGAATGATAGTCTGGTGACATGTTTGGGGATCTGTAGCAGGCTATGACTTGTATCACCATCTTACCCAGTGATAGTTGTACCTGAAGTATCTCGGATGCATTATGCTGGGCTGCCAGTCTAGAGGTGTACGTATCCTTTAAGAATATGGAGACACCACCGCTTTTGGAGCTTCTGGACGTATTCTGATGCTGAAAGGTATGGAATGAGTTGTAGCCTGGGAGCGCAGGGGTGCTTTCTGTCTCTTTAAACCAGGTCTCCATTACAGCACAGATGTCAACATTCTCCATTTTGAGGAGAGCTTCGAGCGAGTGCATCTTGAGGTTTCAACTTCTAGCAATGAGCAGCATGACCCTCAGATTGCATTTGCTTGTAGCTGTTATAGTGGAATTTTGGTCTTTGGAACACTGCCTAAAAAAAGCACTATAGGGGTGGTAAGAGCCTTAGCCAGTACCCGGAATCCCAGGGGTGACAGATGCAGGCTGTCTCTGGCAAAGTATTGAGGTCTGTCGATCATGTCATCCCAGGCAGACAGATACTGGATCCCCTTAGAATGACACCAGAAACTTAGCCAATTGTTGAAGTCAATCATTTTCTGCTCGTACTGTGGTATCATTCTGGGTGACAGTAGAATACTGCTCAGGGCTAGGGTCATACCTGCCTGGGACACATAATCTGAGAGTTCCATCACATCTCTTTTCATGTAGTCCAGGGAGGTACATCTCAGGTCATTCACACCCACATGGACAATGACTAAGTCATATTTCTAGTTGTTGTGGAGTGACCTGAGTGGAGTGCATGTGTTATGTGGCAGATCCTGGCACCTGATAGACAACTGTCACCTTCTCCTTGTTCAACCTAGTGAGTGGGACATCAGTGTGTCTCACAACTGAGTCTTCTATGATTACTACATTGGGCAGAGTGCTTTGCCTTAAGGGCTTGGGTTGAGGGCCACACTGTGGTGGTGAGCTATGTGTTCTGGGGTTGGTGTGTTGTGGTGGTCATGTGCGTTTCTGTCTCGGGGGTCTCTGTTTGGGTACATTTTTATTGAGACCCTCTGTGAAGGTGAGTGTATGGTTTGTATTTCTGTGTGTGGGTTATGATGGTTGGTGTTTTGGAGGGCTGTGTGTGTGTGTGTTCTATGTAGTGAGTTGCAGGCATTGACCTTCTCCTCTTGACCAGCTAGTCTGGTCATGGTTGGAGCCTGCACTGCTTCCATTTTGGTGATATAAGTGCATCTCTTACAGGTATGAGTGTTGGGAGGTAAGAGGAGAGGGTTTTATGTGTACATTTGACAGTTGCCACACTGTCTCAGAATGCCCAACTGCACCAGGTTAGCAGGAGAAAGCACAGAAAATTGCCCTACAATCATACCAGGAGGGGTGGTTATAACTAATAAGTACTGGTGCTGTTACTGCGTAGGAACAGCTAGTGCTGATAGCACCTAAGTGTGCTACAATAAATGCAACAAAAGCCTGTTAAAGTGCTAGCTGATTATGCTAATTGAAGTGCCAGACGTAAAAGAACAAGCATGCTCTAATGGGAAAATTGAAGAGTAGACTTTCTGGCACTGGTAATAGTTTACTTCAGCTGAGGATTGCTGCACAGTGGGCAAACACAGGCTTTTAAACCAGAAAGTTGAAAGGGATGAAAAAATGTCCAAATGGCCAATAAACTACAATTTCTGGACCAGAAACCACTCCTCTTGTGGTAGATAGGCAACCTAGTGCTTACCACTCCCACTGATAAACTAGAAGACTTCCCTAAAACACAGAAAGGTCTGGGGACTCAGTAACGTACAAAACAGTCCTGGATACAGCAAATCTGTATCTGGATTAGACTAGTTACAGGAAAGGCAGGAAACAAGCTTAGAACTTTTTTTTGCAGAAAAGCAGTTAAAACAGTAGCAAAAACACTTTAAATGCAGTACAAGCTAGCATACTTGAGTGTGTAGAAATATTAAGGCAAATACAGTTTAAAGAAATGCAGATAAATTTAAAAAACAGCAAAAAAAAAAATACGTGCAGAGAGCAGTGCATTATGAAAAAATCAAAATAGAGGCACTTAGAGTATCTCTTCTACTTCCTGTTGCTCTTGTAGTCTGCGGGATGCCAAAACTGGATCCACAGAGCTTAAATAAGCGCAAACCCACGTAAACAAAGGCTTTTAAACCAGAAAGTTGAAAAAGATGGAAAAACTGCCCAAACGGCCAATAAACTACAATTTCTGGGCCAAAAACAACTCCTCTTGTGGTTGACAGGCTACCTAGTGCTTAACTCCCTCTGATACGCTAGAAAGTTTCCTTCCAACACAGAAAGGTCTGGGGGGCTCAGAAACTTACAAAACAGTTCTAGTCTGCAGGACGCCAAAACTGGATCTGCGGAACTTAAACAACAGCAAACCCATGCAAACATGGGCTTTTAAACCATAAAGTTGAAAGGATGGAAAAACTGCCCAAATGGCCAATAAACTACAATTTGTGGGCCAAAAACCACTCTTCTTGTGGTAGATAGGCTACCTAGTGCTTACCACTTCCACTGATAAGCTAGAAGGCTTGCCTCCAACACAGAAAGGTATGGGGAGCTCAGAAACTTGAAAAACAGTCCTGGATACAGTAAATCTGTATCTGGACAAGGTTAGTTACAGGAAAGGCATATTCAGAAATGAAAGGTCTCACACCTATCTGTATGACTACTACTGTTTTTAGGAACCAGGAAATACTGAAGAAAAAAAATCCCATTCTTTCTGAAGAAGGGACTGGTTCTATGACCTCTAAGTTCAGCATTTTCTGAAGAATAGGAGGGAAAATATAAGCCCAGATTTATTAACAGCTACACAAAGTGCAGTTATCATGCTGGTGGCACACCACACCACCAACATGATAGCATGCTCTTTGGAATTCATTAAATGGCTCTACATAACATGTAGAGCTGCCAAATGAAGAGAAATTACAGAATATGCTAATAATATCATAAAGAGCAGACATACATGCTAATTAACCAATCCAATGTGGCAGAGCTATTCCGGAAGCTATAAAGCAATTGTGTTCACTCACTGTAGGCTTTTGCCCTATACAGCAAAACTCTTTGGAATACAACACAATTACACTTAGAAAAAAGCATATTAGGGGTTGCTGTTGCTATTATTATGCTATTGTGAAACAGGCTTTAAATCAAGGTGCTGTTGTTGCTGCTGCTGCTGCTGCTGCTTGACCTTGGGCAAAAAAAGAAGAAGAAGGGTATTTATACCCTATTTGGCTTATCATGGAATGCTTAAAACTGAAAATCATACAGCAAAAGCAGATATATATGGAAAGAGTGTAGTAAATTTTCAGTTTGTTCTACTCTCATCTGAGGCCCAAGGAAAGAGTAGAAACTGTTTTAAAAAATGCCTAACTGCTTAGTTCCATATGGAAGCAATTATATGTCTCTAGGATGAAATATTTATCTTGTGTACAGTAATGTCAGTAATACAATATGACTATAATGTCTGTAATATCCACCCACAGACTGCAGAGTAATGTGCATCAAGCATTTTACTTTCCCACACATATATGTAGCCTAAACTACATTATAAATGTGCAAAGGCCAGTGCATAGTCATCCATCATTAGCACAGGGTGGTGGGGGAGGTATGATGGCAATGATAACACCAAAGAAGTGAGTGCTAGTTATTGAATTGTATTGCCTGCTTGAATGTTCTGCATTCTACCCACTAGTGCTGTACTCCATGTCAAAACCAATGTCAACATACAAAATGAATATTAAATTAAAGCTCCATATTAGTACATTTAAGAAAATACAACCCCCCCGTAACAGGAAAGGAAATAAAAATAAAGTGCACAAGTCATGTAAGGAGGACAACAGCTGTGTAATGGAGTAGTACATTGCAGCATTAACCAAAGCAATGTACACTTTTCCAGTGCAAATGCATAAAAGTGTTCTTTGAGGGCAGTCAGGCAGTCAGCTATATTTCACAGGTTTAACACGTTCATCAGCTAAAAACATCAAATGCCTGATCTTGATAGAAAGTAATACAAAACTCAGCAATAACTTGCCAGGTAGCATATAAAATGGTCCAGAATGTCACGTTACCTTATTCAAAAACCTTTATAATCTAACAAATAATGGATATACTTGCCTATGCCACCAGCAAGGGACAAACAATGCATACACTAAGCTATGGGTGTATTGTAAAATACATCTGTCACTAACTTTGAAATACAGCATTTTGTAAAAAAAAAAAAAATATATAGCAAATTACCTTTGCATCAGGTTAGCTGTGATGCCAACAAACATGTTTTATAAGAAATTAGCAGCATTTAGCTATTTGGATAAACACTCGCCCCTACCATGATACGCATTTCCTTGCATACATAATTGCCCTGATATAGTGCAAATTTAGCTCTATGAGTAGTGTGAATATGCAAATGAAGTGTGAACTCATTAGTATTTGTGAATTCCAAAATCTGCTCTAATTGCAGGGAATATAAACATATGTTAAGGACCTACATAATTGCATGCACATGCCCTACCTCTGCAAGGATGAGCACTAAGTACTATTACCCGATAAGTGCTTGCAAGTGTGAATGATTACTCTGACTGCAGTGTAACTCAGAGTATGATAAGGAGAGGGTACTGACAAGAAATATTACCACTGACTGACGTAGGAGAGGAACATTCCTAAAGTTGACATTAATTTTTTATGACAGCAGTGTCTGCCTCTGAATACAGCAGTGTCTGCCTTTGAATACAACAGTGTCTGCAATTCTAAGGAAGCAGTTTATTCACTGACACATATATCAACTGCAAGGCAAGGCACATAGCAGTCTTGTCAGAGAAATATATACGTTTGAATTATGTTCTCAAAATAAAGAGAAGCAAAGAGGTGCAATGTTCAAATATTTCATTTTATATTATGTAATCAAATATTATTTGCCCTGCTGCCAGTAAGGCAGTATCACAGCCCTTTACACATCTAACTGCAAATTACACAGGACAAAGATCAGGAATTTTGTCTGTTGCTCCTACAATGTAATTGATAGGTCATATATTGAATATATGTAACCCCATTTTTATCTTCACAGTATATGTGTGGCACACAGTGATAAGAATCTGAATTTGGTCTTGTTAATGCCTTGTTGTCCTGGGGTTCTAATCCACACATGGCTGTGTTTCCATGAGCATAGTGATGTTTAATGAGCAAGTTTATGTGGAAACATAACCAAGATAAGGAAATATCAAAGGTGCACATTTTAACTACTTTTTCATAATGTTTCCTTTATTTCAGTACCTTCTTTTTTTTCTTTCTCTTTACATCATTTTCCCACCATTTGGCATAGCTCAGTCTAGAATGGCAGTGATCCCCAGCAGTGAACTACAGTTCACAGCCTAAGGAAAAAAATGAAAAATTTAGTTTAGGCTGCTTTATGTAGTTCAAACAAGCCTAGTGGCATTGCTCAGCCAACAGCACTTTTGATAATATTAAATGAAGACAATGCACCTGTCAGGTAGGTTTCTCAGTGGCACACGATGTAAGTGTGATGACTTTAGAGAAACAACATGCAGGGCTCTAATACAGTGAAGTGATAATTTTAAAAAGGTGGAATCTGAATACATATTTACCCACATGCTGTGATATCTTTGTGCTGCTCTTTGAAAATCAGTTTTTCCCAGTATTGCTAATAACATGTCAGCTGTTGTCTGTTTCTTTTACCATTATTTGACAGTACCTACAGTCCTAATGAATATGTGCCAGAAAATGATATTTTGATATGTCAAAGATATGTGAGAAGGATGAATGTGTCACTGTAATGCATTTCTTGTTGTGGTCATTGATAGGTGTACTCTAGTCTTGAGTTAAGTTGTCCTTTCAGTTTTTTTCTGTCAATTTTTTATTGTTTTGTTTTCTAACGCTTCTTGCATTTGCTGTATGCTCAGCAGCACATGAATATGGTTCACTACTTATGAAAAGAAATGAAAATGTATTTTGGGCTGCCTTATGTAGCTCAAACAAGCCTGGCAGTGTTGCACAGTTGTCAGCACTCTGGATAGTATTCTGTGACAAAAATGCATCTGTCAGGTAACTATCTCTATGGCACAATATGGAACTGAATTGAACTGAGTGAAATAAGGCACATGATGCATTGTTTGTATCCTGTTTGGAGATCACATTGCAGTTATTCACAATATGTAATTTATTTTATCTTTTCATTTAAATTTGGATTTGCTCTCCTCTTGGCAGTGTGCAAACACGAACATGAAGAAAAAAAGTGAAAATTTTAGTTCAGGCTGCCTTAAGTAATGCAAGCATGCTTGGCAATGTTTTCTCAGCACTCTGGATAGTAGTGAGTGGAGAAATTCCATCTGTCACATACCTGTCTCTGTGGCACAAGGTGTAAGTGCAGTGGGATTACATAAGGAACACAGGTGATGAAGAGTTTGAATCCAGCTAAAAGATGTTTTTACAAAGGGTGTTGAATTCCATTTCTCACAACATTTTGATTAAGACTGTAAAAATAAAGACAAATGTTAGTATTAAACGTGTTTATTGCAAACAGTAATGCTTGTGTAATTAAACAGTTCTATTTAGGATATATCATGAATGCTTGACATATAAACACAATCTAATTTATGTCTAATTTCTTAAACATGAGAATGATGATATTTAATTTAAAATTCACTTGCATATGTATGACAGACTCAATACTTTTTTATAACCATCATGACTCATCACATATCCTATGTGTTTCGGACAGTTATGTCTTATGAAATATGCATGTAACATAACCCAATCTGTATTACTCAGTTCATTTTAATCAGCAGTGGTCCAGGTACATTTACGCAAGTGTGCTTAACTCTGCTGTGCTGCGCTATGGGAATCCAGATTAAAGGTAGACTAAAGACACTTCTATGAAACAGTTAATGTAACAGTTCTTAGGCTGCTGAATGTAATGAAGTATGAGTTGCATGTTGAAATAATTACTCTGTTTGCAGACTGATGTTTTTACATAGTGTCATGGGTTCAGTTGCAGCTGCAGGTCACTTTATTAAAGCATGACATTTCATATTCCTATGATAGATTTAACTGCAAATGTTTGTATTTCTCTGCATGTACAATGGTTAAGTAACCTACCATTTGAGTAGTGCAGCAAGAAATTTGCAAAAAACATTGCATCCCCAACAGGCATGCTTATTAAGCCAACCTTATCCTGTTATGTCTTTGTGTTCTTTGCATGCTCTTAACCCCTTATTTCTCCTCATGGCAATCATTGTATTATACAGAGAATAACAGATTAGTGATAATTTAGGAAGACTTAAATACCATACAGATGATTCTACATCTCCCATACAGCATATTGTCGCTATTCATTTCTGTATCTGTCTGTCTGTCTCTGTTCACCCCTTCTGCCTCAGTAAGTTGTCACTCTGCTTCACTCAGTACTTAAATGTTGTGAAGTAGGAATTCCTTTGTAGTATGATGAAACAATTCTCCCATGGAGAGACAGATTTTTGACTAATTTCAAGAGTCCCTTTCCAGTCATTAACTGTTACTAACTGTTTTTGATACACTATTTTATGTGTACCTGTTGGTCACATTTTGCTATGAACCAACATTGTCCTTCTCTCATAAGCTGCTTTGTCTCTGCCTCCATCTCACTCTATTGATGTATCTTTTCTCTTCTGTATCATTAATCTTCCACATCCCTCCATCTGTGCAATATCTGGTACTGGGCAACAAATGCAACTAATGCTAAATGGAAGTACACAACTTAAGGCAATAACTTGTGATTTTTTTTGCCCTCAGTCACATTGCTCTGTTATACTTTGTGCCAATGTGCTTAGCTATATTCAGTTTAATGCACTTTCCATCAATCTGAATAGTTTTATGTGCAGATTACAGTACTCAGTAGGATAAAGAAGATAATACATACATTCACATTTACTGACATCTGCTGTCAATTGCAAACTAATAGAAATATGACTTCCTATGTGGTGTGCTTAGATAATAGATGACTTCCTAAAAGTGGTGTGCTTAGATAATATTCTGATATAAATATTTTTCTTGCAGTGCTCTAAAAGTTTGAATCTAAATAAATGAAGAAATGTTTCATAATGTTTTGTCTGACTTCTGTGGCTGCAAATGCTGGCTACGTGTTTCCTTAACACATTATTATCCTGCTGCTATATTAATGTTCCTGCTACCTGTTGTGAAGCCTGTCTTGTACTGATCTTTGTGTGAAGATAAGCACAGAGCAACACATAGTACTACTAATTCCCATTTTAAGTTCCACACTTCAATATATGATTACACATTTGCTAATGTTTTGCAATCAGACGTGCAATTCAGCTTGGCAGTGCTCAAAGAGTAACATGAGAAAAGAAAATCAAATAATTATTGTTGTAGGTTGCACAACATTTGAAAGTCTGTATTACTTTTGTTAAGATGTTATCTTGATTTCAGAATGATGTTGACTCTCTTAATTCAGCCATTTAATATGTCCGCTCTACAATGATTACACTTGCAACTGTTCTACAAATCTGATTAACCTATTCTCACATATTACATCACTGTCATTTTTCAATGCCCTATCCTATGTATGACTTGCATGCTTGTCTTGTTGATACACATAGTGCGTATGAGAGAATATAACTATGCAATCATCCCACCATGAAGTTACAGGAAAGTCTGATAAACTACTGGTTTACAATAGCAAATATTTATGGCTTCTCATAATATGAAACATATCATTGTCCCCCACAGTAATGCAATGTACATGAGAGATAGTATCTAAATGTTGGTAGAGAAGTAAGTAATTACATGGGGCAATCATAGTGATGTTACATTGTCCTGTGCACTGATATGCATTTATTGCACAACCTGTGATGCAAAGTACCATCTATTCCAAACAGTGGATTTTCAAGAAGCAAACATTTGCTAGATAGGTAGGAAGTTCAGTTTTCAGCATGAAAAGCTTGTGTGTGTGTGTGTCTATCGGTGTTTATATGAGTCTGTGTAACACTTGGTGCTATATCTACTTCCCCTGAAAAGAATACATTTAACTCTTCACACATCCCTCGTATCCCACTTTTTCTGAAACATCCTCCCTGTAACTCACTGATGAGGTCACCCTGATAAAAGTGCACTCTCTCCCCTTAAGAGTCAAACTTCTTCAGTTGTGCTTGCAACTAATACAGTGCTCTCCATATTGTGTAACTGGATGGGTTGGAGGTTTATTGCTCAACATGGGAAACTGTGTGTGTGTGTGTGTGTGTGTGTGTGTGTGTGTGTGTGTGTGTGTGTGTGTGTGTGTGTGTGTGTGTGTGTGTGTGTGTGTGTGTGTGTGTGTGTGTGTGTGTGTGTGTGTGTGCTCACGTATAACACTTGGTGCTATATCCATTCACCCTATGAAGAATATATTTAACTCCTCACGCAGCTCCCTTATCCGATTTTTTACTGAAACTTCTCTGCAACAAACTCATGAAGTCATCATGATAAAGTACATTATTTCCCATTGAAAGTCAGACTTCTCCTGTGGTGCCTGTGACTAATACATTGCTCTCTATCTTGTGTAACTAGATAGGTAGGAGGGTCAATGCTTACCATGGGAAACTTGTGTGTGAGGGGGGGTCACATTGTGTCGTATCCACTTTCCCTGAGAAGAATGCATTTAAATTTGCACACAGCTGCCTTATCCCACTTTTTACAGAAACATCCTGTCTGCAACACAGTGATGAAATCAGACTGACCAAAGTATAGTCTCTCCCCTTAAGACACAGACTTCTCCTCTGTTGCTTGTGACTAATACAGTGCTCTGTGTAGTGTATAACTAGATAGGTAAGAGGTTTGATGCTCAACATTAAAATCTTGTATGTGTATTACACTTGTTCCTGTATCCATTTCCCATTAGGAGAATACATTTCACTCTGCACACAACTTCCTTATCCTACATTTTACAGAAGCATCTTCATTGAAATGCATTGATGAGGTCATCCTGACAAAAGTGCACTTTTTCCCCCTTAAGAGTCAGACATTTCCTGTGGTGCTTGCAAGTAATATGCTGCTCTTTACATTGTGTAACTAGAAAGGTAGAAGGTTCAAAGCTCTATATAAGGAACTTGGATGTGTGTATAAGTGTGTGTTAGTGAGGGGGATTTACAGTTAGGTGAGCATGTTCACTAACACAGTTGTGCTCAGTGAACTTCTACTCTTATAAAATTTTCAACTGCTAGATGACTCCACCATCCCATTATCCCACCTTTCACAACCACAGCTTTCTTGCAGCACACTGGTGTAGTTAGGCATACTTTTAGTATTTTACTGAATACAATGTTCTGTACATTACTTTGAGAAATCATGACTTATTTAGGCCATACTGTGCCAAAACGATTTAAATGAATAAGAGATTCATAGATTGAAAAAATGTCTGTTCAATGATCTTAGAGGAAAAATGGTGCAAACATTTGTTAAGTGGAGGAACATTTACATTTTTCAAATGACAGGTAGGTTGCAGGCAGCAATAAGAGCACATGATTACAAAACTATATTCTCTTGCTACACCCTTAGTAAAACACACTGATGAGGTCATCATTTCTAAAGTGAACTGTTGCACTTTAAAGGACAGACTTCTGCAGCGCTTGCGTTTCTTACACTATTCTCTAGAATGTGTAAATAGGTTGGAGATTCGAATACAGCAGTGTTTAACTTCTACAAAAGTGTGTGTGTGTGTGTGTGTGTGTGTGTGTGTGTGTGTGTGTGTGTGTGTGTGTGTGTGTGTGTGTGTGCATGTATGTGAGACTGTAAATTAATTCAGGATTAGCTTGCACACATTTGTAGTGCAATATTCTTGACCTGTTTATTACTAACATGGGCAACCATTGCTCAAGACCAGTAGTCAATTCCTCCCTGGTTAGATCTGACCACAAACTAATTACCATGGAAATCCACATTTCACCCATACCACTAGCAAAAGTAACCACCATGAAAAACGGCTTCAAAGCTAACTTTGGGCTCCTAAAAACAGAAGTGGCTGACCTCACGGCACCCATGCAAATGGAAAATAGGTGCATGACCACTGAATCATACACCAATGCACTGTACGGACATGTACATAAATGCATGGAACTAGCCATACCCAACAGAACCAAGACCTCCAAAAAAAGGAAGGTAATCTGGTGGTCCCCTGCCATTAACAAACTCTACAACAGAAGGAAAAAATGGTTGCAGAAAAAGGTGAAGTCCCAAAACTGGAAAAACTCCCTTATTAGCCTCAACAAAAAGTTGAGATCCCTCATCAAAACCTCTAAAGCTAGCTATGAAGGCAGAATTGCAACAAACACTAAAAACAACCACAAAGCCTTCTACAGTTATATCAAGAATCCCTACAACAATACCCAGATTTGCTCTGGTTTACTGCACAATGGTACCTCCTATACTGAGCCAACAGATATTGCCAACATACTGGCCAACAGATTCAGTGCCAACTTTACCCCCCTCTTCCACCCCAAAGTACCAATCACAATGCTAGAAGAATGCCAGGCACCCAGCATTACTGAAGCACAGGTTAAAGCTGCATTGTCTGAGGCCAAGAATACAGCTTCCATGGGACCTAACAATATCCCTGGCTGTGTTCTACATTAACTACAAAGTAAGCTGGCACCCCACCTTTGTGCTCTGTTCAGTCACAGCCTCACCTCAGGCTTTGTCCCTACAGAATGGCGCACTGCTACAGTTACCCCTCTCCATAAATGGGGAGTGACTACAGACCCTGGGAATTAACATAAATATAGGGAATCTCCAAACTCTAGATCACAAGCAGTTTGGTTTTGTGAAAGGTAGATCATGCCTGCTCAACCTGGTTGACTTCTTTGAGTCAGCCACCAGAGTTGTGCATAAGGGCAAGGCAGTTCATACAGCCTACGTCGATCTGGCCAAGGCCTTTGATACCATTCCCCACTCAGGAATTATTGATAGACTCAGCAAACTAGGCATCAACCCCTATATCACTAGTTGGGTTGCAAATTGTCTCACAGACAGAACCCACAGTGTGAAAGTAGCAGACTCCAAGTCAGACTGCTGACCAGTCATGAGTGGAGTCCCACTGGGTTTGGTCCTGGGTCCTCTCCTGTTTGACATCTACTTCTCAGAAGTCCAGGCCAACATGGAGGGACTCTGGCTGACCACGTTTGTCGACGATTGCAAGCTGGGAGCCATTATTAACTCCCCAAGTGATGTAGACATCCTACAGAAAGGCCTCACTGAGACCAGTGACTGGTGTCAAAACCATGGCCTTATGCTTAATGCCAAAAAATGCATTGTCATTCCCTTTGGGAAAAAGTCAGTTCCCAGTAATTACCACATTGATGGTAGCCCACTGAACACTGACGGTGTTATAAGAGATCTGGGGACACGGGTTGACAGCAACCTCTCTTTTGACCACCATATTGCCACTGTGGTCAGAAAGTCCTTCTATTTGGCACATCCTATTACCAAGGGTTTTGCATCCAGGAATAAAGATTCATAGATGCATAGATTAGTGGAGTAGAGAGGTCACCATCTCTCTCTACTCTTCCCTCATTACACCAATCATTGAGTATATTGCCCCATTTGGCATGTGCCTCATTAAACACCTGCAATAGCTGGCAAGGCCACTAAAGTACCTCATGAAGAGGTTCCTAGGCCTTAAACACATGCCCTACATGGACAGACTCAAAACAACTCCAACTTTTCTCTGTCTCGTATCGTCTATTAAGAGGCAATCTCTGCTTGACTTACAAAACCATGTCTGACCCAGCCCTGTTAGAAATGTTACACCTAAAGAAATCCCAATCCCTCTGCACCACATGCTCCAGGGACCTCAACCTCATTACCACAATCAACAGAACATGCTGAAGGGACAGGTTCATAACACAGTAACTGCCCATGCTCCGGAATACACTTCCCATACATGTCAAGCACAGCACCGCACTGGCCCTTTTCAAGAGAAATCTTGATGAGTGGATGGGAAATAGAAAGTTCACTGAACGACAACAATGTTGAGCAAAGCAAAAAAAGACCTTTATAAGAACACAAAGCTTTCAGGTTATGTTTGTGTTCTTATAAAGGTCTTTTTTGCTTTGCTCAACATTGTTATCGTTCATTGGATTCATTGATACAGCTTTTGTGTCTACGTTTAAATAGAAAGTTCACCCCAGGGATCACTCTAGTGGCTCTACTTGATAGTGGCACCAGGAACTACCCGTGGCATGATGCCAGGGCACTTCTATGGGCTAAGCTTGTAAAGGCTCCAGGGCCATTAGCCTAGTACACATCTATGAACCTATGAACTTTTACAATCCCAGACTGCTGTAATGATAATTTTACCAGGCACATCTCTTTGGCAATACACTGCTGATGTCATCCATTCATTGATGTATGCTTCAGTTCAAGTCCATTCTTGCTTAAATAGTGTGACTGTGATTACTATCATATATCTTTGACCACCTCACAAACACCTTTAGGTTCATAGTCCATTGGTCAAGATTTGGCATTGTACTCAATCATTCTGATAACTTCTTCTGTGCTACCCTTCCACTTCCACTTGTGAGATGGATTTTACAGTGGCACAGTGTTACACTAGCAAATCTTAGCAACCCCAGGGAAAATAACCTTTTGGCCTCATGATAATTACGTAATGCTAACTGTGGTATCTCATAGTTGGAGGTGAATTCTCCTGTGTTGTTTGACTTTGATAGTGTGCTTTATAGATTGTATAACTACAAATTAAGATGTTTGAGGCCAGCTGTGAGTTTGTCTTTCACCCTCATACTATTTTTACTACTCTTCAAATGTATATATAATATGTAGCTGTACAGTATTATTGTCTACTTCAAACACTTTTTAGCATAAACATCCTGCTAATAAACAGTTGTGATGTCATCAATTTAACTATGCTCTGTCCCAGCTGTACCTCAACATATCATGTGGTGCTTGCAGTTCATGCACTAAGCTGTAGCTTGTGATGTCAGGTACTTAGTTCAATTCTAGCCAATACTTCTCTATGTTGTGTCAGTTTTATTGTGACTGTACATGTTGCTAACACTGCTGTCAAACACATCTGCTGTTTACATGTTCTGTTCAATTCCTGAAATGGCAACATTATATGAATGTATTGATGTTAGATAAACACCATTATATCTAGATATCCTTATCCATTTGTATATTGCACAATGATATATCATCACAGGTTGTGACTGCATGACACTGAAATGGTTACTTGGGGCATGTCCTGCTGTGAGTGCTCCTGTGGCATGTGCATTGAGTACTGGCTTGTACAGCATACCTACACAGACAGACTGTGGTTCAGTTCTGGGACAGTGTGTGTACTAAATGGTGAAAAAAGATTCCTTGTCAAAGAAGCATTGATATTGTACTGTTCATTGTTATATGGACAGTAGCAAGTGATGTTCCTTTCCAGCATTATGACAAAATCTGATTGTTCATATTATGTTCATAATTCCTTTCTTAATGCACACATTGATTTCAATTATTTTTGACAACCTCCATTGCTATCTGATGTTGCACATGCAGTCAATAGAGAGGTCTACAGAGAGTCTAGTGTAATAGGCAGGGGGTTGAATCTGATAACAACTGTCTGTCAGATAGCAGAGGCTTACACACAGACAATAGTTATGGCACAGAGGTCCACCTTTTTTCAGGCCTTGTCCTACAAGGTAGGGAATCCTTACCCCTTATGAAAGGAAAGAGCTGTAAGCTCTTCAGTGGTGTTTTTCATGACATAACTGATATACATATTTCTGTGGTGTCCATGAATGGTATGCATCGCTCCGATATCTGTCATGGCATGTGTCCAAAAATGACATGATGTGAATGTTTATTATGTCATTCATTGCTCACAGGCATTAACTGTTTCCAGAATAACTGTGCTTTGTATTGCATGTCTTCATCAGGACATTTCTTTATCACTGCAACTGGTTTCATCACATTATACAGCTTAATGGCAGATGAGGGCCTCCATAAACATTTATACTGTGTGGCATGCTACCAGACCATCGAAAACTGTGACTGGTCCTCTGTTACATCACTTTCTTGTGTGTTGGTGCTGTTGAATTACTGTTATGTTATGGTACCCTGTAATTCCATGTGAGCATACCCAGTGTAATGATGTCTATGATGTTTGCAAATCAGCAATGGAAAACTTGAAATTATGACATGTCATCTGATCTGTGTTATCATTTGTCACCTATGTATGCTGTGTGATATTAGATTACCATTTGGCATTTACATGACTATGCAACACTTGCTTGTCTGTTACGCATTTGTAGGTGATAACACCCTTTCCTATGGGTGTTGCTGACATTTTTTTGCAAAAACATTTCCATTTTTGCTGTACCTGAAATTACAGCTGTATGGTCCATTTGTTCTTGTGTATACATGCTGAGGTGGAGAACGCAGCAGAGGTACCAGATTGCACATAAATTCCCTATATATACATCTCATATGCAATACCTGCAGTCTATACATTCATCCCGTGAATGTATCTTTTGTTCTTGATAACTGTTATCTCAACTCAGCATTTTATTAACATGTATACCAAATTTTAACTCCTCTTGGTTAACATGCAGCTTTATATCTCTATTACATCCTTTGTTAGCATGTCCATTTTTATTTATTTGAATAACTCTGGTATTGGCATTGACATTAATTATCATTACATCAACCTTACAGTGTTTATGTTAGAAATGTTTCTTTGACTCTTCGCCACATTTGCCTGCTGTATATGAGTACACTTCACTCATTTCCTCTTCCATATAAATTAATTATACAGCACAAATCATTATTATTTGTGTACAATTCCCCAATTTCACTTCTCCCCTTTCAGTATTCTTTCACTGTACTTGTCCTTAATATTTCTGGGCTAGAGCACATGCTCATGTCTTAGCATTTCCTATAAGCAAGCCATTTGTTTACATTCTGTGCTTGTGCTTTCAAGCATCTTTCCAGGGCTATGAACTCTATTGCTGATCATGAAAGGTGCTTATAAACACGTAGGCATGATGACCAGTATGCATATTTGATTAGCACTGCTACTCATTGTGGTAACTTGCTTAAATCATGTAGGCATAGCACAAAGCCTACACAATTATTAATGAGTCCCAGGGAAAATGGGATCCAAAAGATGAGGTTGAATCCCCCTGAATGGAGGTGGAAGATCTTTCCATTTCAGTCTGAACTCCCCCACCAACAGTGTTTAACACCCATCTGTCAGAAACCGCTGACAGCCAGGCCACCTTGTAGAGAACTAATTTGAGAGATTATGGGAACTTGATAAAGACAGGTGCCACAACTTAGCCTAGTTATATGTTGAAAGGGGGATATCCTTTCAAAGAAAGGATCCCTTCTTGTTATGCTTGGCAGAGTTGTCATCTTGCGTTTCCTTTTAATGCCTTGGATATTGTTCAGCTCAGACGTCTGCTTGTTAGGCCACCAAAAATGATCTTGCTTAAAGGAGAAGAACTTGAGAATATGAAACATTTTTGATACCCCTTGCATCAAGCTAACTCTATCATCCCAGTGTTTAAAGATCAGACTCAAAAAGAGAATTCATAATAACATTTTTTAACTGAACAGAAAAATTCTAGTAGTGCAACCAAGCATATGTCCTAATCACCACTGGTAATGCTGCATTTCTAGAAATAGTATTATCTCCCTCCAAGGCACTGTTTAAAGCATGTTTTGACTCATGAGAAACATCAGAAAAATATTTTTAACATAGACGTGCTGCTCTGTGCAATAATGCAGCAACCTCATTTAAAGTGTACATTTATCTCAAGACAGACTTCCACATAAAACATTGGTAGTTAAACACTTTAAAAGCTACCATGTAGGACTTGCCAGCTACTTTCATTAAGATTATAGCTGTCCTGGCCCTGCCAGGTGATTGGTTTTTCACCCACACAGATAGGTAGTGGGGGGAGTTCTGAGTTTAGACAGACTGCCAGCAGGAGGATAGCAGGCACTACTATCCATATACCAGCAAGGCAGTGTGTTTGTATAAATGTTTTTACTATAACAGAAATTCTAACAAAAAAATCAGGTGGAGCTTTATGATAGGGATTAAAGATTGTTATAACATTTGTGATTATGGCATGTTTGATGATAACATCAATACTGCAGATGGTAACTGCTAGAATAAAGGCAACCCCAGAGCAGATAATTGTTGTGAGTTGATAGACCACAAATTGAATTGCTGATAACCTAAAAAAAACTCATTTAAAGAAATAATAGTGGCTGAGAACTTAAATTTATTGGAAACAGACTAGACTAATATTGACTCAACAACACTAATAAAGAAATTATTTATTGCATATGTGCAGGAACAACAGATGCTTCAGATTAAAAAAAAAAAACTGGCAGGGAACAGAACATACTGTACATAGTTTGTGTTCCTAATGAAATGACTGTTACTTTGAGTCAAGTGTTTCCACTGTTGATGTGCAATGATCACGAGTTTAAAGGGTAAATTCCAAAATGAAGCTAGAAACCAGGTCCCAAAGACCACCAGTAAAAACCACAGGAAACTTTATTGTATTTGTCCACAAAATAAGTTTGTTAAAAAAACACACTTTTTTAAGTGTTTGTTTCTTTAACAAACTTATTTTGTGGACTCATACTTGATGCAAATGACTTTGTAACTGGGGGGCTTTGATTGGTCTTGATTAATCATGTGACTGGGAGAGTAAGAATGTAAATGTGAGCATTACATTAATTTTTTGTATTGCGATGAAGTGGTTATACTCGACAAAAGCACTCAATATTGGTTTTTATACAATAAAGTTTCCTGTGGTTTTTACTGGTGGTCTCTGGGACCTGGCTTCTAGCTTAATTTTGGAGTATTTCAAGGTTCTTGGTTTGTTATGTCTTAAAGGGTAAATTACTGCTAGATAATTCAACCAAAATGAAATATAAAAGAATGCGCAGAAGATTAATAAAGACTACAGGGAAACAAACCAGTCACTATTTAAAACTAACTGGAGTGATGCTTCTAGCTTAATTTTGGAGTATTTCAAGGTTCTTGGTTTGTTATGTCTTAAAGGGTAAATTACTGCTAGATAATTCAACCAAGATGAAATATAAAAGAATGTGCAGAAGATTAATAAAGACTACAGGGAAACAAACCAGTCACTATTTAAAACTAACTGGAGTGATGCATTCAGTGGAAAAACTGCAGAAGGAATGTACAGGTTTTGAATGCAATTTAAAAAAAAAGTTTAGCATGAGGATCTAAGTGCACAAGGTCAGGTAGATATATTTCCATAAGAACAAGATAATTAAGATGAGTGACAAAAAAATATAAGAAATGAAAACAAAGTTGAGCTATAACTTTGAATGCTGAAATAAACAAGCCTGACAGGCAAATTAAAAATCATGTGAGACAAGATTAAGAAAAACATTGAAGAAAATTATGTAAATATATTGAGTATAATAGGAAACTATTATATAAATACATAAGATATGGCAGGAGTAAAGACATACAACTTGACAACCTGCGTAGATTCTAAAAGTTATTCTTAAACACAATAGATTATAAATATATTTACAAAATCATATGCAAAACAGTTTGGCTGCACAGAAAGGGTGATAAACTGTTCTAGTAACATCCAGATAAATTCAGATACTGAAAGTAAATACAATTATATTGAAAAAGAACTATGGAAACTGGAAGTAAGCAAAACATGGGATGGAGACAGAATTGCAGTAGAGAGTTGATTATCTGAATGTCGATTATCCGAACCCATCTTCCAAAGCCTTTGGGTAGGAAAAATCATAAAGTCTGAAAATGTAAATATTATATGTATTAGATTGTGCATGTTTTTGAACTTATAGCCTGCTTGTGTGTGAAGAATATTCTTTATTGTCCACTGGACTTGCAGAATGCTTGAAAAGTGTATTCCCTGAGTGCAGAAAAAACAAGATTTTAGAAATTCTTTTATCCAGTTCAATGTATGATTATCCAAACAGTTTGAGTATCCAAATTATCCTTGGTCCCAATTAGTTTGGATGATTGATGCTCTACTGTAGCAAAAATGACCCGAAAACACCAATATATCTGTTATTCACTAGTTCATTTAAGTATGGACAGATTTGTCAAGCCTGGAAACATGCACTCATTAAACCTATCTTTAAAGGAAAGGGTGCTAGGACAAGCAGAGATTCATGCAGACCCATAAGTTTACTTTCTTGTGAAAACAAAATGTTGGAGATTATTTTGGATGTATTATTTTCAGAATTGAAAGGACTGGGACTTGAAATCATATGTCAGTATGCATATGTTGAAATAGATGTATAATCACCTGAAATTTGATGATCTGTAACAACTTTATAACAGCTAAAAATGAAAAATTGTGCTGTGTTTTAATTTATATAGACTTAAGCTCAGCCTTTGATTGTGTCATACATAAAACACTGATCAATAAATTAGAACAACTAGGCATTGATATAATCTTGATGGGATGAATAGCTGTACGGCTTAGAATTAGGGCATGGCAAGTATCATACACAACTGGGCAGGTGAAAATCCTAGATTAGTGTCAGGGTATCCCACAGGGCTCAGTCCTAGGCCCATGCTAGTTTAGATTGTATCTTTCATATCTGTCTTTTTCATCTGAGGTGTCCTACAGTCTGTAGATTACTTGAAAATTAGTAAACTGATTACATATGTTACAGATAGGATATCTCTGCAAACAAACTTAACTAAATTGCCCATTTGGGTACAGGAGAATAATATGCTGATAAATATACCAAAAATTAAGCATATGAGATTTGGGAGACATAGATTGAAGGGTGAATATTTAATACAGCACATGATGATTGAAACTGTAGCTTCATTTAAGGATGTGGGTATAATGGTAGATCCACCTTTAAGTTTTTCTTATAAACCAACTTGTTAATGATAGAACTATAGGTTGTATAAAAATATTTATAAAGTCTATGAAGTTAGAAATGGTGACATCATCATTTAACAGTTACATTAGACCCAAACAGGAGTATGGAATAACAATATGGAAACCTTATAAGAAAAGTAGCATGAATAAATTGGAAAGAGTACAGAGGAAATATACTGAGGGCATTCATGGATATGAACATTTAAGTTATTATGAAAGACTAAAATATTTGAACTAGTACAATGTCTCATATAGATATTTAAGAGAAGACTTTATTTATGTATATCTAGGGCATTTAGAGACAACTACCTCTGGGAATGCTTGGAGCTATCAAAAAGTAATAGAGAATCATCATTCAAGCACTGCAGACGATTATATAGAAATGAGATGAGTGTTTAACAAAATTTGTTCTCTGAGACAGTAGCTGATACATGGAATAGACTATGAAATTATATTAAACAAAGCAATAATTTAGGTATTTTTAAGAACTTGTCACTTATTATGGGAATGACTGTTTTGATATATTGGCAGTCTAGAAGAGTATTGTTGCCAGAGCTTGAAATATCTCTATGCATATATGTATGTATGTATGTATGTATAAAGGTTTCCCTTTCCACAACTAAATAGTTTGTACTGGAATTCTACAGTAGACATGTAGCTCAGCAGCAGCTAATATGGATCTGTACTTCTTTCTGAATATAAATATAAAAGATAACTGTACTATAGTGGTGGACAAAGTTGACAGTCTTTCATCTTCTGCCAGTGGTTCAGGAATGTTTAAGTTCTGAAGCAGAATGGTATTCTTGTGTCTTGTGCAGTTCCCTGATCCGCCACCATCTGCATTAAAAAAAAAAAAAAAAAACATTGAGGGTGTCACTTCCCCTTTGAAATTACAGTAAACTACTTGCTACAAATAAATAAAACAAAATCATAATCCCAAACACAATACTGACATTCACTTCCAATCTCACCACCCTAACACTTTGCACCTGGAGCAGCTGCCCTTTGCCTCTCCCAAGCTATGCGTCTGTAACAGGATTACTTTCTGTGCCATTGTAAAGTGATCAATGTCTTCTAATGGTGACATATGCAACCTTTTCTTAGACTAATAGATTATGATATCCAGTTTCTGTCGAACATCAGAACAGCACTACAGCTCCTTGACAAGGTAATCAACCACTGAACAAAATAATTGGTCACTTCAAATCCTCTACTGACTCTGTTAGAAACCCTGAGCAAGCAACACAGCTGGCATTGAAATTGTTGCCCCGCGATCTAAGAAAATACTTTCCTTCAAAATGAAGGATACAACAGAGAAGATTATAGCTTTTTTTTCCATTATTCCTTTATTCAGAAGAGTGCATCTAGTCACAAACTTGTATACTTATCTATATTGGCATTAATTTATGCTGGTGACAGGAGATCAGCTTTTCTTACCAGTTCAATAAGCATTTCCAGTTGTAATTTGCAGCACTTCAAATGCCTTAGGTTCTGTTTCATATGAGATGACTGATATACACAGCATGTAATTATGCAATGTAATGTAAATGAACTGCAGAAATTTTCTGTAGAACTGAGGAGTGAAAAAAATGATGCTTCACATGCCTTAGAAATAATCCAAATCACTAGCACTTTGATAAAGGGAAACAGAAAGTGCTGTACACTGGCATAAGTATAAGGCTTTGTTCATTCAGATGACAAGCAACCTAATACGTGTTTTCAGCAAGGCTTGAACTGAATATCCAGATGTATTTTATATAGCCATTTAGGATAATTTTTCCTTCTAAGTTACAGCTTTAAGTGATGTGATATTTATAATTATACCCCCAACTGGAAATTTACTGAAATCACTGATATTATCAGCAATTATTCAACTTGAAGTTCACTGAAAATGCAAGTTGGAAAATACAATTTGCCATTTTACAGTTACCTCAGTTTATACAAAACCTGTGTACTTGCCACAGTGCTAGAGACTTGTTATCCCTCTCTATCTGTCTTCACAGATTTTCCACCTCAAGGCAGATCCAAGCTGGCAACAAACTTCAGACCTTCTCCATTGTCGACTTCCACTCTTCCATAATTCCCTGAGCTAGCACTGAAACCAGACTGTATTTGCCCTAATAGGACAGGAAAATCCTTGGAATAGTATTTGAAAGAGGACAATGCCAAGTATTCATGCATGTACTCCATGAACAAAGGCTTCTGGCTTGGTCCATTATGATCCTGAAGAAACAAGGCAAGTGTATGATTGTAATTTGTTAGGGTGAAGGAGGTCCAGATGTCATGATGAGCAGAGAGGGACAACAATGATCTGGCATTATGGTAAATACATAACTTTCCCATCCAGTGTTGTCCCCTCTGTCCATCTCGACATTTAGGACTGAGTCCCCAGCTATGGAGATCCCGGGTGGCATCACAGCATGATACTTTTGCGTATGGTGGAACCAAAACTTGCTCTTGATCTGAAATGGAGATCTAGTTTGTGGTGACTGACAAACTTGTGCATGCTTGACCAGGTTGCTGCAGCACAGATATCATCCAGTGATGAAAGTTTGAAAAAGACAAGAGATGGTAAATCAGACCTTATGGAATATGCCCTTGGTCTGGCTGAAAGAGATAACACTTTCAAATTATAAGCAAAGAAAGTATAATCTGAGAGAAATTTATACAGGGAAACTTTATAGACTTTTGATTCCACTTTGGTTCTTGAAAAAGATGCAAAACGCTGATCATCTTTCTATAAAGACTTTGTGTGGTGTAAGTAAAATCTGAGTTGATAGTGGACATCAAGGGTATGCAAAAATGTGTTCACCTTTATTTGAATAGTTTGGAGGAAAAAACAAGCAAATGTATTATTTGGTTCAATCTGACTGTTGCCATCTTAGACAGAAAGCTAGGGTTTGGTTTGAGACAGACTCTGTCTGTCTTTGTTTAATATCAAGTAAGGATGATCTGAAGTTCAGAAATGCTTCTAGCTGAAGTTACAACCAACAGAAACAATGTTTTCCAAGACAGATATTTTACTTCTGTAGAAGAGGCAGGCATGTAACATCAAGGTAATATCCCAAAGAGGAGATGGATCTTTTATAGGAGGTCACAAAGAAATGAGCCCGTTAGAAAGACTTTGGAGACTTTCAGAGACACTATAGATGAATGATGTGTTCTTATGTGAAAACTAAAAACAGCTACTAACTGGAATTTAACAGTGGAATAGCTAGCCCCAGAGTGAAAACCTGGCAAAAAATCCAGAATGGAAGAATGGGGAGCAGAAATAGGATCAAGCCCATTCCCAACTGCCTATATTGAAAACCTGTCCCATTTGTTTTTGTAAATCTTTCTAGAGGAAGGTTTCTGAAAGGCAGGCAGAATGCACACCACTCTAAAAGGTAAGGAAGAATCTTTCACTATTGGCTTTGGAGAAACCATGAGGTTAGTTTGAGGGACCTGATGTCTGTGTGGGGTTTGCCAGATGGGTGGGGTAGCACATCCAGAAGGGGATCAGGAACCCAAGAAGGTCACAGAAGATGAGGCCATAGGTAAGGAAACCAGACTTGTTGAGGCTAGAATGTTGCAATGAGGATTACCTTTGTCTTGCACATGGAAGCTTCCTGTATGAATTTTGGTATCACTAGAACTGGTGGGTAGGCATAAAGAAGACCAGTTGACCATATATGGACAAGAACATCCATTGGTGACTGTCTGTTTTGAGAGTTGTCAGTAAAATAGCTGCTGCTGCTGTTGTACTCTGCATTGGTGGGAGAAACAAGAAGGTCAGAGCAAGGCTGACCCCAGCAGCTAAAAATCTCCACTGACATTGTTTCACTGTGGGAAAGTTCATCTGGTATGAGAATGCAGTGATTCAGCCTATCCAGAAGAATACTGGAGTGACCTGGAATATGCATTGCTATGAGAAAGCATTGAGATAAATAGCCCACTGCCACACTCAAATGACCTCTTCGCAGTGCAGGCTCCCCACTGTCTGTTGATATACCAGACCACCAAGGTGTTTTTTTAAATACCTTTATTGAATTATCACTTATGACATAGGCAAATTTACATTTATACAAAAGTAATCAAACTGTATTAAAAAATTAACATTAGCAAACATTATACTTCACATATATTGCTATATATCATATAACAGACCACCAGACACAAAAATAGTCAGTGTTTTCCCTCTGAAGAGAAATTTCATCCTGGGGAAGGGAGTCCTGAAGTGCTTGCATCCTAAGAGGACTGCCCTCATCTCTAGAGCATTGATGTGAAGATAAGCCTCCTGACTAGCCCATATACCCCAAACTGCCCTTCCCTTGAAATGCCCATCATCGTAGCGGGTAGACATCTGTGGTTACCATGACCAATAGAAGGGAAAAAAATGAATGTCCTTGCACTATGAGAGAGGTAGTTATCTACCAAAAGATGTGACAATGGCAGAGTCAAAATAGTCAGATTGGGTTGTGGAGAGAATGTGTTAACAAGTGTCCACTTTATAAGAAAATTCATGAAAAACCTTGCATGAAGTACCAGTGTTGCGGAAGTGGTCATGGAGCCCAATAAATGAAGGATTAAAGTGCTGGAGAGTTTGGAGTGACAATGGTCTCTTGTGCCTGTAGATGAAGGGAAGTCAGCCCTGATAGAAATAGTTTGTCAATTTTTAATACTGTGTCTAGATGACAAGCTATGAAGTCCAAGTACTAGATGTAAGTTTGATTTTTCTTATTTGATAGAAATTCTCAAGGACCATCACAAGCAAAGCAAATAATGTCTTGTTTGGATTAAGGATTCTTTAGTTCTTGCAGTGAGAAGCCAGTAATCTACATAAGGGTTCACCTGGAACCACTTCAGCCTGAGGAGTACTACCACTACTGTCATGCATTTGGTGAGCACCCAAGGGACCGTGGGGAGAGAAATTGACAGAGGCCTGAACTGATAGTGACTAGACCCCAAGCTACAAATGCAGGTATGTGCTGGGCTGTTGTGCAACACTGACATAATAATAGGCATCCTGAACATTTATAAAGTACATCCATTCCTCATTCCACAGAAAAGGATGAATATAATATAATATGAAAATAAAAAATAAGATCAAATGTTATAAAAAATAAATAATAACAACCAACTTCACATCCCAAGATATGGTATGGTTAATGTGTTAACATAATAAGTCGGAATTAATTCCAGTATATACCATAAACTAAAAAATGAGTTATATAAAATTTATTTTAAACAACTCGGGTATACATTATTGAAATCTGCGTATCTCACTTCTAACAAAAAGCTAACGCTTAAGTGCTAAAAGTTTAAGAAAGCATTTAATAGAAATGCTTTCATTTAGCCCTGGGGGAATATGGGCATATTAACCATACCATATCTTGGGATGTGAAGTTGGTTGTTATTATTTATTTTTTATAACATTTGATCTTATTAATTGATAAATTATTAATTATTTAATTGGAACGTGTTTTACTATAAAACTGTGTAAATGTATTGTATTTGCTATCTGATGAAGGAAGAGCATCGACTATTCCGAAAGCGCTTATCTCATTAAATTCTGTTTGTACTGTTCCCTGACTTGTTTTTCGCCTTTTTGTTTTAAAAGTTTTTTAAGTCATTTATTTGTTCAGAAGGTACAAGATTCTATCATGACCTCTGACCAATGACTGTTTGGAGTTGTATTTTTTCCCTGTGTCTCTGTGGGGTTCTTCCCACCTCCAAAAAACATGCTAAATGTTTCCGTCTCAAACTCATCCAACAAAAAAATGGAGCTGTGGGCAGCAGCACATACTCTGTATGGTGCCATATAGAGGGAAGAGTTCTATAAACCAACTTTTTTGGGCATCTGTTATGGTGCACAGTATCCTCATGATAGAAGAACACAGGTCACAGACTGTATGTCATGGCAGGGCTACCCCCTTGATGGTGTAAAATATGTCTCTATGTGATTCAGTCATGTTGACTACTGTTGCTAATAATGGGCATGGGTATTTGCTAGTGATAAGTGGGCTGAGGACCTGGCCTACTCTGACCTATGCCAGGGACCCCTGCTAATGTTGGGAGCAGTGTATGTGCCCCTATTGGCCACTGTGTACCTACCATAAAGCCCAGCAGCCATGGATCAATAAGCTACTGGCCGGAAGGTGTCCATTCACCCAGTTTGGGTTACCTCAGATAGTTCTGTTGAGTGAAAGCTGAATGCAAAATCAATCAACCTGCCAAACATGAACTAAGAATTGCTACATTCAGTGTAAGTTCACTGACAGAACAGAGATGGAAGAGGATGCCATGATGATACAGAGGAGGCTAGTCATCCTATGTATCCAAGAGAAAACATGGAAGGGCAGTGCAGCAAAGCCACTTGGCTTGGCATCCAGAGTCTACTACACAGGAAGAGGAGGATAGGCTAGAAATGGTGTGGGAATTGTGGTGAGGGAGAAGCTTCAGAAGAGAGTAAGGAATGTCATCAGAATTAGTGACAGACTCATGGCAAGCAAACTCCAGCCTAATGATAGGGTAGTAGTATTCATAATCTCAGCCTGTGTCCCATAGCAGGTATGTGATAGTTAGGAAAAAAGTGCATTTAGCAGCAGTTGCAGAACCTACTAGATAAAGCAGGACAACAGGAACAGGTGTTGATAATGGGTGACCTGAATGCACACATCGGAACTGACAGAACAGGATATAAGGACTGCCTGGGTCAACATGGGTGGGGTAACAGGAATAAAGAAGGAGAGGTCATTCTAGACTTCTGTCTGGCAAATGGCCTGATAGTAACCAACACATGGTTCAGAAAGAGAAACAGTCACAAGATCACATACAAGAGTGGCCAACATGGAACTCAGGCAGATTTCCTCCTTGTAAGGCAAGGGTACTGGGGTAGAATTAGCAATTGCAAAGTCATCCCTAGTGAAGCCATCAGCCCACAGCATAAGCCAGTGGTTACCACAATCAGCTACAAGCAGTGGTCAGAGAAGACCTCTAAGGTCAACAGAGACTAGGTTGAAGAATTGAAATTTGTCTGAAGAGAAAGCACAACGGTTCAAGGAATTACTCAGGGCTCTAGCACTTCAAGAAGAAGAGGAAATAGGTGGAGATGAAGAGAATTACAGTGCCTCAAAACAGCATGTGTGAGGACTACAGAACACATATGTGGCCGAGCTAGGTATGGAAATAAGATACAAAAGGAAAGCTGTTGGTGGAGTGCAGAAGTCCTGGAAGTCATCAAAAGGAAGGAGGAGTGCAAGAAAAAGTGGGAGATAGAAAAGACAGACCAGGCTAGGAAGGAATACTGGTTGGCTAACAAAGAAGCTAAGAAAGGAGTTGCAACAGCAAAGAACAAGGTATCAGAGGCTCTCTACCAGCTTCAAGAAAGTAAGTCAGTAGATGATACAAAAAAGCTATATCAGGCTGTTAGGCAAAGACAGAAAGATAAAGAAGATAGGCACACTTCATAAAGGATGCCAGCAGCAACATGCTCACCAGTCCACAGGACATCAAAGGTAGATTGAAGGAATACTTCCAACAGCTTTTGAATGAAGAAAACCCCACAGAAGCTATAATGCCCCAGACACAGCCTACAATGAGAGAAAAGGAAGAGCCCACCATAGAAGAAGCAAGAACAGTATTAAGGAAAATGAAGTCAGGGAAAGCAGTAGGCTCAGATGAGGTCACAGCAGATATGATAAAGATGTTGGGTGAAATGGGAGAGAGATGGCTCTTGTGGGTACTCAAAGCAGTGTGGAGAGAATGGCAACTGTGTGCAGTACAGAAGTCTCAAACTCCTGTCACATTGCATGAAAGTTCTGGAGAGGGTGACTGATAAATACACAGAGTAGTAGAAAGTAAGACGTGATGCATGGTTCGGATTCAGCACAACTGAACCAATGTTTGCAGGGAGACAGATAGTTGAAAAGAAGCTAGAGATAGGGAAAGATGCCAACTGGGTATTCTTAGACTTGGAGAAAGCATATGACAAGGTCCCAAGAAAACTGATTTGGGCAGTCCTGAGGTGGTTAGAAGTCCCAGAAACATTAGTAGAGTTAGTGCAGGCTATGCACAAGGACGCAATGATTCAAGTACAAACAGTATTTGGTCTCACAGAGGGGTTCCCAGTTGGAGTGGGTGTGCATCAGGGTTCATCTCTGAGCCCACTGCTGTTCATACTGGTGACTGACTTTGTTAGCTAAGTGGTCAAAGGGGAAAGATCAACAGTTGCTGCATGCAGATGATGTGGCATTACAGGTAGACTGTGAGCAAGAACTTCAGCAAAGGATAGGGGAATGGAATGCAAAACTGAAGGCACATGATATGAAACTGAGTACAGATAAGGCAGTTGGAATTGCAGCAAATGGTAGAGTTCAGAAGATGCTGAGAATTTAGATATAAGGGAAGGGAGTGGAACAGGTTAACAGCTTCAATTATCTGGTAGGGGTGGTTGAGGAGAAGGGAAGTCTGAATGAGGAGGTCAAAGCCAGAATTAGATGGGCTGCAGCCAAGTGGCTATGTGTAGTATATGACAGAAGAATGCCAAAGAAACTGAAAAGTAAGGTGTACAAACAAGTGGTTTAATTAGTACTACTGTATGATATGGTATGGAAACCTGGGCAGTAAAGGCAGAGCAGGTTGAGGAAGTTAGAGGTAATGGAGATGACATTTTTGAGATAAATTGTATGGTGGACACTGTGGGACAGGCAAAGAAATGAGGACATAAGAACAGAAGCCAAAGTAGCTCCTATTGTAGAGAAGGTCAAAGAGAACAGATTATGGTGGTTCAGGCACGTGTGGAAAAACAGAAGAGAATCTAGTGAAGAAGATTTGGGATAGACAGAAGGAAGGCAAGAGGAAACAAGGGCATCCAGCAAAGAGGTGGACAGATTGTATGAGAGAAGATCTGTGACAGTCAGGCATGAGTGTTGAAGAAGACAGGAGAATGGCACTGAATAGAGAGAGATGGTGACAGTTGACATGCACCCCCATACCCATCAACTGTACAGATTTTTGCCTCATATTTTTTGTCTGTCCCTCATAAAATGTGTGGTTTTCCGGCAAATCACTGAGGATTGAAGTCACTAAATAATGACATTCATTTGCGTTACAGACTTCATATCATTCATAAAATGCATGGTAATACAACACCTGTCATTTTAGCAACTTTCTAAGTTTATAAGAGCAATATTTAAAATCTGTCCCTATTTTGGAGCCTTTGTCCCCCCAACATTTTAGGCTTTGTCCAGATTTCTTGCACTAAGAGGTTGAGAGTTATGACCCCGACCCATGTAGAAAAAAAATGGGAAAAGGGGGTTGATGATGAAATGGCATATATGCTTCTCAGTATCCATTCTCACATTTCTTAAACATGAGCCCTCCCAGACAATCATGAATAAGCTTAAGACTGAGAGAATCTGTGCAATGCATACTGCAGATGACAATGTAAAACCACTTGTGCCAGACAGTCATATGTCTACAAAAGTTAAATGGTACTTAAATCAGAACATCAGATGCACAACAACAATTATGCTGTGGGTAAACTGCAAAGTGTACTTGTACACAGTCTAGTTTAGTGCTAAACATAGACTTAGAAATGAAGAAATTGTAAAAGGTTGCACCAGATACAGCTAACTTTGAAGTTGCCAGTCTGTACTGGAATCTGCAGCTTATGTAGAAGGTAGAGAAGTTGGCACATTAAGTAGGTGGGCCAAGGGTCTATCTGCCATCAGAATGTATGATTCTTTTTGCAATTTTCACTGACATGCTTAATATAATCTAAGTGTAGGCAAGCATGTACTCTGAATAAAGTGAAGTGTGAATGGATTTCTAATTTGCAGAGACACAATGGATGAGCCTAACAAAAAGAACAAGTCAGTACAGTGAAATAAATATTTGATTTGTTAGGTACTGTTGCATTTCCGTTGCACCTTAATCCCATAGAAGAAATGCATTCAGTTACATTCTGTTCACTAAAAATATACACCAATGGAATTCTAGACACAATTAAGACAGTATTTAAATCATACATGCATTTTACAAAGATGTCTTTACGCATAAACACACTACTCCATAGCAAACATTTCCACTTAATTTCCATAATTAATACATTTGTTGGCAGCAGATCTACTTTCAGAATTGATAGGGCTCCATTATGCTCTTAAGTGTTGCTTAACAGACTTGCCAGTCCTTTTAGAAATTCTTAACATGTTCCATAATCCATCTAAGTATTAAAATTACATTACTGTTACAATTTTCCTAAAAGTGCTTATCAAGTGTCTATTTTATGATTCTGCAAGATGCATTTGGTCATTTTTTATCCTCCACAGAAGGCTTGAGCCAAACCCCAGTAGGAATGCTATAGTTCAGCCTATCCAAAAAAAGCTTTAGATTTATTTTATTTAGTAAGTTATTGTGTAAATACATGCTCGTTTTGTTAAGAAATGGATGGGCCACTAGACCTCTACTAAAATATAGTAGGAAAGCTATAGTGTCAGCCCTTGTTATATGATACTTTTTCACTGTTATGTAATGTCATAACTCAAAAGGCTATAAAGATCGCTGTGCCTTCTTATGATACAGCATGCTGGTGTTGTGAATTTCAGTCACAATATGTGGTGCCTGGTTTATCACTTGTACACAAGAAATGCCAAAAAGCAAACCAAGCATTTTTTTTGTCATTTCGTATGGGTATTTATTGTCCCCTTACCTCTCAATGGTCATGGATTTCCAAGAACATTCGTGATTTTGCCTCATATTTTTGTCCTGACCTTCATATACATTTTTTTTTATTTTATGGCAACTCACTAAGGATTAAGGTCAGTAAAGCCAGTCATTAGAGCTTGATACATTTTGTTGCTCAGAAAAATGCAAGCTTATGCAAAACAAGTTATTCTCTTAACTTTTTAAGTGAATTAGAGTAATATTTAAAATGTGTCCCTGACTTTGAGGCCTTTATCCACTTACTACTTTTGTGCTTTTCCAGAAATCTTGTGCAAGTAAGTTGAGAGGTATTACCTTCCCAATGCTGTACACACCCAATTGCTTTTATAATGAGAGTGACCTACAGACTGTATTTCAAGTCTGTTGTAACACAAACATATAGCTGCTCACCACAAAAATCACCTTGTAAAGCTGCCAATTGCAATTAGCTGGTCATCTGCCAGGATTAAAAAAAAACAAAGAAAAGAAAAAAAAAGAAAATGTACTTTATGCTGCCATTTGCAATGCTGAGACCACCTCTTGGTTAATATTCCTAAGCTTTCTGTCTGGGCAAGGAAAAGTAAGTCTGCAAAAGTCTCCCCAACAGGGAAAGTATGGTTGTGTAAGTAGACTTGCCATAATAGTAGATGAATGACTAGATCACTGTTGCAGTAGCCTAAACTATATAGGCTATATCATGCCAAGGATATGACAGACAGCTGTCATCCAAAGCTTTAGGGCAATTCCAAGCATCCCAACTGCAGATGAGCTCAGGCAGAACTGGAGAAAATCAGTGGTTTGTATGTAAAACCCTTCAGAGCTTTCTTGCTCTAGAAAAATGGAGGCTAGAGCCCTGAAACTAGAGAAAATACCAGGACCAAAAAATGTAAAAGTCCTCACCCTGGCAAAAACATCTTATAAAACAAAAGGGATGAAGGGAGTGAGCGGCTACTGAAATGGTGATCTAGGTGAATATTTACTGATTGAGGGTCCAAGAGCCCCTGGAGAATGTCCTAAGCAAAGCCTGCTCTAGACAGAGAAAAGGAATCTAGTTTGCAGTGCTTTATAAAAGTGTGCAAAGAGGACTGAATTGCTGTCTCTAGAATACTTCTAGGGTCCACCCCTTGCCAAAAAGTCTCTGAAGAAGCTAAGGCCCTGGTAAAATGGGCCCCAACCCTGCTTGAAAGTGATTTGCTATGGTGGGAATAACAAAAGGTAAAAGCATGAGACAACCATTTGTAAACGGTCTGCTTTGACACCGGTTGTCTTTTCTTCTTCCCCTCACAGGACGAATAATTGTTCAGAATTCCTGAAGGTTTTAGTTCTAGTCAAGATAGAATCTGACTTGTCTGTGGACATCCAGAATATGTCAAATTTTATCTCTTTCATTTTCTAATTTTTATGAGGGTCAGTATAAAACTTTCTTGTCAAGGGGAGAATGTAAAATCTTGGCTTTGACATCTTCAGTAACCTTTGTGACTGTGACCATGTAAATCTTCTCATAACTGAACCAGTGTCTGCAGCTGCTCTACAAACAGCATCAGCAGAATAATAAAACTTTAAAGAGTGTTTGATTTCCTGAGTAACTGAAGTAATTAGACAATTCAGATAGAAAACCTAATAGTCAATTTCTTCATATTCTCAAGAGGCCAGCAAATCTTTAACACATGAGCTTGGCAGTTTAGATTTCTGAAGCTCGGGGTAGCAGAAGATTAAATTCTTTTTCCAAATCTATCAAAGGCTTTTTCCATCCTTGTCAGAAACAGTGGGGTTAGTATTTGCCAAATGTTTGAGGAAGTACATTTAAATAATCTATCTGACTTTTTAGGGGCTGAGGGCTGGTTGTCAGATATACTGCAGGCTATTAAGAAAACATCTTCTAAGGCTAGGGAACAGCTGCAGGTTTAAGAAAATCTAGTTGTAATTAATCATATTTTTAAAGAGAAACTGGAATATTCTGTTTCAATTGAAAACCATTCATTTTCAAAATGTTTTCAGAAAGAGAAAAATCTTGGGGGGGGGTCATCTGTCTGAGGAGAATTAACAGATATAATCCCCTCCCAGTTAAGCCCATCTTTTTCTGACTGGGAATCGGTGTCAGAAGTAGAGAGAACTCTTTTTCTTTTACCACTTAATGCGGAATCAGAATATGAAGGGTTAAGAGCTTGAAGTAAGTCCATAGCAAAGTCCAACAAATCTTCCTTTTTTCCAAAGTCATAGACAGGGGAAAATAAATGTTTAATTTTTGGTTTCATTTTTTCCAGGTGAATCCTTAAAAACTGACTAATTCAAAACAGATACAGCAGCCCAAGAAACAGGCACCTTAGCTCCACGAAATAGTAAAACATCATTCACTCCCTACTCCTAGACTGACAAGAGTGGTTCTCCCACACCCACAGAGGACAGTCCAACAGCTGCAGAGGACATGCCTGACTGCCACTCCCCAGTGACTGAAGGGATTACACCAGACTGATCCAAGGAAAAGATATGAGATATGGCCATAGTGGTCACCCATCAGTGGCTGAGGCAAAGAGGATGCCTGCTGTACTGGCAAAGGTTCCATAATATTTTTCTTTTTCTTGTGACCAGAGGAGGGAGGAATCAAGAAACCAGTAGCATGCTCCATGATTCACTTGAAAAAGGAGCCTGGAAAGAGGTTAGCAGAACCTTGAAGAGTCTATGACCAGTTAAGCAGAAAACATCACTGTTTACCAATAAATACACAGAGACATTCAACAAAGACACTTGTCCCAACCCCTAACCACAATAAATTAAAAATATAAATCAAAATTAGACCAGGAAACCTATTTTTTAAAGAAAATTTCATTAAAACACTTTCATATTGTAAAGAAAATCTTCTGACGAATGTCTCTTTACAGTCCAGTAACATATACAACCTAGCTAAAATAAACAGTTCTACCAAAAATATAACTATTTTAGTTAAAAAATAAAATTTTGTAGAAAGTTTCCTCCAAAGAGTACTTACCTGTCGAGCAATTCCTCTAAAGCCTGCAAGGGCAGTGCAGTTCAATGGCAAAAACATTCTGAAGGGTTTGGCACCCAAACCACTGATTTTCTCAGGCTCTGCTCAAACCCTTCAGTGGTTGGGGAGTGTGGAAAGTACCCTAAAGCTTTAGATGCTGGCCAGGTGTCATATCTTTGGCAGGATATAACATATATAGGTTAGGCCACTGTAAAAGTGATCTAATGATGAATATCCATAGTTGCAGCTACTTTTAAAAGACAGTCCTGGCCAGGCTATGCATCCATTTACTTATTTACTTAAGTAAAGAAACACGGTATATCTTCAGTAAAATAAATAGATAAGATATATAGAAGAACATCTTTTCAGGCTTGTTGGCTGTTGGTGAAGCACCCACCAAGAGGAGAAAACGCTGAGAGAAGAAAGGAGTCACTTTTGAGATTTTTACGTATTTTTCCTCTGTTTATTTGATGTTTTTCTGCATAGCTGCCTAGTTTGAGCATTTTCTGGCTTGTTAAACTTGATTTCTGCATTAGTAGCTGTATTTAGAGCACAACCAAAAGCTGTTTACTGAATTTCCTGTTTGCACTTAATTTTAAAATCGTTTTTTCTCAAAACTTGCATATTTTCTGTCTTTGACCTAGCACTCTTGTGTGGGGTCATTTACTGCACTGTTATAACTTGATATTACTTGTGAACCTCTGCTATCTCTGAAAAAACAAAAAAAAAATCTTGCTTTTTTCCCACTTTTCTGAGATTTAGATAAGTTCAAGTTACAGGCTTGCTGTTCTTGAACTGTTTTATAAGTTTCTGTGAGGCCATTTTGCTTGGGCTAAAGGAAAGTCTCTCTGTTGATCAGTGGCAGTGATAAACATTGAGCTGCTTCCCTGCCCCCCGTGGGAGTGGTTACTGACTTGAAACTGTAGTTTTATTGGCCAAAAGGGGTCATTTCCAAAACTCCTTCATCTTCTTCTCTTAAAACCTAGTTGCCTCATGGTTTTGGAGTCTTTTCAGGCTTGTTGGCTGTTGGTGAAGCACCCACCAAGAGGAGAAAACGCTGAGAGAAGAAAGGAGCCACTTTTGAGATTTTAAGTATTTTTCCTCTGTTTATTTGATAAGTTTTTCTGCATAGCTGCCTAGTTTGAGCATTTTCTGGCTTGTTAAACTTGATTTCTGCATTAGTAGCTGTATTTAGAGCACAACCAACAGCTGTTTACTGAATTTCCTGTTTGCACTTAATTTTAAAATCGTTTTTTTCTCAAAACTTGCATATTTTCTGTCTTTGACCTAGCACTCTTGTGTGGGGTCATTTACTGCACTGTTATAACTTGATATTACTTGTGAACCTCTGCTATCTCTGAAAAACAAAAAAAAAATCTTGCTTTTTTCCACTTTTCTGAGATTTAAAAAAGTTCAAGTTACAGGCTTGCTGTTCTTGAACTGTTTTGTAAGTTTCTGTGAGGCCATTTTTGCTTGGGCTAAAGGAAAGTCTCTCTGTTGATCAGTGGCAGTGAAAAACATTGAGCTGCTTCCCTGCCCCCGTGGGAGTGGTTACTGACTTGAAACTGTAGTTTTATTGGCCAAAAGGGGTAATTTCCAAAACTCCTTCATCTTCCTCTCTTAAAACCTAGTTGCCTCGTGGTTTTGGAGTCTTTTCAGGCTTGTTGGCTGTTGGTGAAGCACCCACCAAGAGTAGAAAACGCTGAGAGAAGAAAGGAGCCACCTTTGAGATTTTAAGTATTTTTCCTCTGTTTATTTGATAAGTTTTTCTGCATAGCTGCCTAGTTTGAGCATTTTCTGGCTTGTTAAACTTGATTTCTGCATTAGTAGCTGTATTTAGAGCACAGCCAACAGCTGTTTACTGAATTTCCTGTTTGCACTTAATTTTAAAATCGTTTTTTTCTCAAAACTTGCATATTTTCTGTCTTTGACCTAGCACTCTTGTGTGGGGTCATTTACTGCACTGTTATAACTTGATATTACTTGTGAACCTCTGCTAACTCTGAAAAAAAAAAAAAAAAAATCTTGCTTTTTTCCCCACTTTTCTGAGATTTAAAAAAAAGTTCAAGTTACAGGCTTGCTGTTCTTGAACAGTTTTGTAAGTTTCTGTGAGGCCATTTTTGCTTGGGCTAAAGGAAAGTCTCTCTGTTGATCAGTGGCAGTGAAAAACATTGAGCTGCTTCCCTGCCCCCGTGGGAGTGGTTACTGACTTGAAACTGTAGTTTTATTGGCCAAAAGGAGTAATTTCCAAAACTCCTTCATCTTCCTCTCTTAAAACCTAGTTGCCTCGTGGTTTTGGAGTCTTTTCAGGCTTGTTGGCTGTTGGTGAAGCACCCACCAAGAGGAGAAAATGCTGAGAGAAGAAAGGAGCCACTTTTGAGATTTTAAGTATTTTTCCTCTGTTTATTTGATAAGTTTTTCTGCATAGCTGCCTAGTTTGAGCATTTTCTGGCTTGTTAAACTTGATTTCTGCATTAGTAGCTGTATTTAGAGCACAACCAACAGCTGTTTACTGAATTTCCTGTTTGCACTTAATTTTAAAATCGTTTTTTTCTCAAAACTTGCATATTTTCTGTCTTTGACCTAGCACTCTTGTGTGGGGTCATTTACTGCACTGTTATAACTTGATATTACTTGTGAACCTCTGCTATCTCTGAAAAACAAAAATAAAAAAATCTTGCTTTTTCCCACTTTTCTGAGATTTAAAAAAGTTCAAGTTACAGGCTTGCTGTTCTTGAACTGTTTTGTAAGTTTCTGTGAGGCCATTTTTGCTTGGGCTAAAGGAAAGTCTCTCTGTTGATCAGTGGCAGTGAAAAACATTGAGCTGCTTCCCTGCCCCTGTGGGAGTGGTTACTGACTTGAAACTGTAGTTTTATTGGCCAAAAGGGGTCATTTCCAAAACTCCTTCATCTTCCTCTCTTAAAACCTAGTTGCCTCATGGTTTTGGAGTCTTTTCAGGCTTGTTGGCTGTTGGTGAAGCACCCACCAAGAGGAGAAAATGCTGAGAGAAGAAAGGAGCCACTTTTGAGATTTTAAGTATTTTTCCTCTGTTTATTTGATAAGTTTTTCTGCATAGCTGCCTAGTTTGAGCATTTTCTGGCTTGTTAAACTTGATTTCTGCATTAGTAGCTGTATTTAGAGCACAACCAAAAGCTGTTTACTGAATTTCCTGTTTGCACTTAATTTTAAAATCGTTTTTTCTCAAAACTTGCATATTTTCTGTCTTTGACCTAGCACTCTTGTGTGGGGTCATTTACTGCACTGTTATAACTTGATATTACTTGTGAACCTCTGCTAACTCTGAAAAAACAAAAAAAATCTTGCTTTTTTCCCACTTTTCTGAGATTTAAAAAAGTTCAAGTTACAGGCTTGCTGTTCTTGAACTGTTTTGTAAGTTTCTGTGAGGCCATTTTTGCTTGGGCTAAAGGAAAGTCTCTCTGTTGATCAGTGGCAGTGAAAAACATTGAGCTGCTTCCCTGCCCCCGTGGGAGTGGTTACTGACTTGAAACTGTAGTTTTATTGGCCAAAAGGGGTAATTTCCAAAACTCCTTCATCTTCCTCTCTTAAAACCTAGTTGCCTCGTGGTTTTGGAGTCTTTTCAGGCTTGTTGGCTGTTGGTGAAGCACCCACCAAGAGGAGAAAACGCTGAGAGAAGAAAGGAGCCACTTTTGAGATTTTAAGTATTTTTCCTCTGTTTATTTGATAAGTTTTTCTGCATAGCTGCCTAGTTTGAGCATTTTCTGGCTTGTTAAACTTGATTTCTGCATTAGTAGCTGTATTTAGAGCACAACCAAAAGCTGTTTACTGAATTTCCTGTTTGCACTTAATTTTAAAATCGTTTTTTTCTCAAAACTTGCATATTTTCTGTCTTTGACCTTGCACTCTTGTGTGGGGTCATTTACTGCACTGTTATAACTTGATATTACTTGTGAACCTCTGCTATCTCTGAAAAAACAAAAACAAAAAAAGAAATCATGCTTTTTTCCCCACTTTTCTGAGATTTAAAAAAGTTCAAGTTACAGGCTTGCTGTTCTTGAACTGTTTGTAAGTTTCTGTGAGGCCATTTTTGCTTGGGCTAAACAAAAGTCTCTCTGTTGATCAGTGGCAATGAAAAACATTGAGCTGCTTCCCTGCCCCCGTGGGAGTGGTTACTGACTTGAAACTGTAGTTTTATTGGCCAAAAGGGGTCATTTCCAAAACTCCTTCATCTTCCTCTCTTAAAACCTAGTTGCCTCGTAGTTTTGGAGTCTTTTCAGGCTTGTTGGCTTTTGGTGAAGCACCCACCAAGAGGAGAAAACGCTGAGAGAAGAAAGGAGCCACTTTTGAGATTTTAAGTATTTTTCCTGTGTTTATTTGATAAGTTTTTCTGCATAGCTGCCTAGTTTGAGCATTTTCTGGCTTGTTAAAGATTAAATTGGCTGTTTGAAATTCGTTTTTTTTTTTGCA